>NW_027071848.1:0-316295 GCF_038088225.1 Cyrtonyx montezumae | reverse complement strand
CTCCGGAGGGGCCGCGTTTCAAAGTTTTCCGGTGAAAATACCATTTTCGGCGCTTTTTTTTTTTTTTTTAAACTATTTTTTTTTTCTTGCTAATCATTAACCACTCATTAAAACGAGCCAACCTCGTGGCACCCTGCCCTCCCCGGAGGCAGCGGGGGCAGCACTCCGAAGGGAGGGCTCAATATAGGGGGGGTGGGGGGTTCCTCCCCTTTCCTCCTCCCCTCCGCGCATCGTTGCGGGCGCGGAGCCCCGCGGAGCACCGCTCCGACCCGCGGGGGATGCGCGGGGCGCGGAGAGCTCCCGGCCGAGCCCTTTGTTATGCTAATCCGGGCTGACATCACAAATCAAAGCCGCGGGGACCGCATATAAGGAGGCTCCGCGGGGCCGCCGAGGCAGAGGGGATCCGGATTCAGCCCTCGCTCTGCCTCAGTCCAGGCTGGAGGTAAGCGGGGATCGGGGGGGTTTGGGGTGAGGTTTTGCCGGGATACCCCGGGCTGGGATGGGAGAATGGCACTCGGAGTGAGGGTATGAGTGGTGGAGAAGGGGTAGGAGAGGGTTTGGAGGCTGAGCCGCCGGGGGAGAGATTGCAGGGAGAAGTGGAGGATGAGGGGAGAGGGGAGAAATAGAGGGAGAAGCGAGAGCTGGCGAATAGAGTGAGAAGGAAAGATTGTAGGATTGAGGGATGGAAGGAAAGAGGAGACCTGGGGGCTGCAGGGGGAAAAGGAGACACGGAGGTTAAAAGGGAGAGGAGAGACACAAAGTATAAAAGGGTGAAGGGGGGGGTACAGAGGTTGTAGAGGGATGTGAAATACAGGGGCTTAAGAGGAGAGACCTGGAGGCTGCATAGAGAAGGGGGAACCAGCACTTACAATGGAGACTAGGCACCCAGGAACTGTGAGGGAATGGGAAGACTGGAGGGGACTAGAAGGGAAAAGATTGATGCAGAAGGATATAGGGACTTCGGAGATCTGGGTGCTGCAAGAGACAGGGCTGGAAGCATAAAGGAGGATGCACCACTCTGGGTAACCCATCCTCTCTCTTCAAGTCATTGGGAGATGTGCTACCCTTCAAATAAAACACCCTTAAAATCAGGTCAGCTGGGTGACTTTCCTTCTTGGGTGGGAAAGTTGGGAAAAGGTGAGACAGATATTCACGTTTTTCTACACAGCCCGTATTGCCTGTTCCCATCCCGGACTCAGAGGTGTCAGATGAGAGCGTTTGCTGCATGCAAGGAACTTTTCCTGTGCGCAGGAGTGGGGCTGGCTGCAAACAGCCCCGGGGTGTCGGGAAAAGGGAGCTCGGAGTTAAAGACGGCGCCGGTTTGAGGAGACCGCGGGCCACTTGCTGCCGGTTTGATCAGTGACCCAGAGCTCTGCAGAGCTGTAAACATCACGTCTGCCCCCAACGAGTCTCCCTCCTTCCTCCCCTTGCAAATTCCTCTTGCAAACGTAACCTGTGCCGGAGCGAGCGGAAAAAGGAGTTACTGCCTCCCCAAGTAACAGGGGTGCGATCACGGGCGAAATTTGCAGCTCTTGGATGGGGAGGTGGATAATTTCTATTCCTCTCTGTGGAAGAAAAAATAGATAGATAGGTAGATAGATAGATAGGTAGGTAGGTAGGTAGATGTCAAATAGCCATTTTTTTCAAGGTGCAGAATTATGTTGGCTCGTGAGACCCTCTGAGACGTCTTACCCCCAACTCTTGTGCTGTTCAGCTGCTCACAGGAAGGAGATAAGGGGTCTGAAGTATCTAAATGGACACTAAAAGGCATGGGCAGGATTAAGGGTTGAAGGATTCCAGTGTGCTCGTGGAGGGGAGGGAAGCAAAGAGCTTCCAGAGATGAAAAGACAGTGCAATACCCTGAGCTGAGAAGTATGCCTGGATGCTCCTGGAGCACTGCTTTCCCTTCCAATGGATGCATCAGATCCAAATCCAAGTAGGCATTAAAGGAAAATAGCTCATGGCAATGAAATCCTGCCTCCCTCGTCGTCCACCGGAGTTTTGTCTTGGACTTCAAGGGAGATGGTAACTCACCACCAGAGGTTATTAAAATCCTTTGTAATAACAGCACTTCTTCAGCAACCCTTTACAGCAGGCAGACACTGGGATTCTGATAGCAGCTAGAATGGAAAATTGCATTTCAGATTGCAGAGCAAACACCCAGGAATATTCCTTACCCACTCTTCTATTGCTTCCTCAATGGGGATGCTAAGGCAGAATGCTGCAGTGGGGACAAACCCAGATCTGGGGCTCAGGTGAGATATGTTTGCCCCAAGTTAAGGGATGACAGAGGGATTCCCCATTGCAGATTGTTCCCCATCTCAAAACCCTTTGAAAGGATGGCACTGGGAGTCACATCTGGAGGATGAGAGGTAGTGGCCTCAAGTTGCACCCAGGGAGGTTCAGGTTGGATATTTTTGGAGACATTTCTACTCAGAAAGAGTGATAACCCTTTGGCACGGGCTGCCCAGGGAGGTGGTGAGTCACTGTCCCTGGAGGTGTCCAAGAACCAACGGGGATGTGGCACTGAGGGACATGGTCAGCGGGCATGATGGGGTGGGTTGTGGTTGGAATTAGTGATTCTTAGAGGTCTTTTCCAACTGTAATGAGCCTATGACTTGGGATGTCAGTGAGTACTTTTCAGGAGGCAAGCTTTTCTGCTTGTTTTGTTGTTGGCTTTTTCGTGGGGTGGGCTTCCTATTGGAAACCACTGCAAAGACCACAAAGAATCAGCCCGGAGCAGCGTTTGAAGTGGAGAACTGAAGGGAAACCCATTTACTGCTATTAATATCACTGCTAAAACAAGTCATGCCCCGGAGATAGAGAGGACCTTGTAAGACTTTGTTTGCTGCTGTGTTTATTTGTTTGGAGTGAAGAAGAAAATGGAGGTGTGGGGGAGATCTCTGAGAGCTTTTTTCCCTCCAGGGTGCTCTACAGGGGCGGCAATGGGGCTGTGTGTTTATAAAGCTGCTCCGTGAGCTCCAGGTGCCCGAGGACTTGGAAGAGTGAGAGGCAGAGTTAATGAGGTGAGAAGGAAAGCAGAAGGAAAGAGCAGATGCATTTGTTGCAAGAGATCAGCCTGAAACATCTGCCAGGGCATGGGCACCTGCATTGGTCGGGAAATGTAGATTTTATAATTTATGATAGGAAAAAAAAATCTGGAGAGAAGGAAGGGAGAGATGGAGAGTGAAAGATTTGGGCTCATCTTAAGATTTATCTCTTCTTTTTTTTTTTCCTTCTTCTCAACTTTATAGAGAAGGAAAAAAAAAAGCAGCAAACGAAGCCTTGCCACATGCAGGGTTAAATGGAAACACACATCAGCCCATAACTCAGGGTGTAATTCAAGCCATACGTTTTGTCTGTCTGTTGCCTCAAAAGGTTGTATCAAGGCTTGGAGAGGGAGGGGATAATCCAAACTTCGTCGTGATTCATAAACACTCCTTTGCGATTTGGATAATAGATCTCTTTCACGGCGACTCGCCGAACGTCAGAGCTAACCGTGGCTCGTGCTCTGTCTCCTTCCAGGTTGTGCATCTCCAACGCACGGGCTGAAGGAAATACATCACACAGAGATTTGGAAGCCTTCGTTTTTCCCTGGGAGAAGCTGATTCCCTCTGAAAGTGGGGAACAGTGGAGAAAATGAAGCCGAGCCCGCAATTTTTGTTAGCTCCTTTTCTGTCGTTGATTCTGCAGACGGGGATTTGCTACGGGATAAAATGGATGTAAGTACCCGGTTATCTCTCAGCATTTTTAGAATCTTTGTAGTCTCTGCTGCTCTGTTACTTAGCTTTGCAGTGCTGTTATTTGAGCCATTTAAAGAGCAGTGCGTGTTGCACTTCTTCGGGTATTCAATGATTTCAAGAGTGTGTACTCGGGGCTTGTGCTAATAACATAGCTCGATCTTCTTTGCAAAATATGTGTGATTTAGGCTTGCTTTTTCTTCTCCTCACTGGTAGCAAAGGAAAGGCACACACTTGAGTGCTCACATGAGCCACTTATAAGTTTCTAGTGACAGCCTCTAGCAGCTCCCATTGGGACCAATGGTTGTGCGAGGCAGGAGCTGAGAGCAGGAGGGAGGGCAGCAAAGATAATCTCCAGCCATAGGGGATGCTTGACAGATAACATGCTTTTTTGGTGGACCTTTTAACCTTGTGTTAAAAGTGGAGTGGGGAGGGGGGGGGGGGGGTGAGGGTGAAGAAATACCAGGGAGTGTGGTCAAGTCTGGATCGAGTTTCCTCTGAGGTAATGTCACTGCAAACAAAGTGAAAACATCGCTATCTCATTTCTTTGCTTAAGCAAGCAATCGATTAGTTGCTTACTGCAAAGCAAACAAACAAACTCCTCCTGCACCCATCTGGTTTCCTTGCCCCTCTGTTTCTGCTCTGGTTTGAAGCTGTGCACAATGTAAATAACGGGATGTGGGTTAACCTCAAGTGAGCATCTCCCGTAAAAAGGCACAATAAAAATGCGATGCCAGGGAAGGTCTCTTGTGTGGGATGTAGTGTGTTTAGATGGGGAACTTAGGGATAGGCAGTGAAATTAGTGCTAGAGGTTCCTTCTTTGCTCTCCTCCTTTCACCACGGATCCTGTGCTGTCTCTAATTCCCATCCTTCTGACACAACCTTTGCCACTTGAGGCTTTCCCCTTCACAATCTTTTGTAAAGGTGGGATTTCTTTGAATCACAAAATAAATGGTAAAATCACAGAATGGTTTGGGTTGAAGGGACCTTAAAGCCCTGTTTCAGTGCCCTGCATTGAACATTGACTGGTTGCTCACAACTAGAACAGGCTGCCCGGGGCTCCATCCAACCTAGACTTGAATGCCTACATGGATGGGGCATCCACATCTTTCTTTGGCAAACTTTCTTACACTTGAATTAGATGTTATAAGCCAGTGCTTTCACTGCACTGCATGCAGCCAGCAGGAAGAGGACTTTACAGTTGACTACTCTAATGATAGACATCCAACAGTCATCAGGAGATGCCCTCTGGCATGCCATGGAATGCAGGGAGCTGTTTGAGAACAGACATCTGCCTTCTACATGCATGAAGAGAAGCAGGGTGAATCCTTCCATAGGGTAATTAAAAGCATGTGGGAAGTCTGGTTGCCTACGTTAGGGCATCTTTTGTGTCTCCCTACTGTGAGGAAGCAGAAGGTACCAAGATCTGATTTGCTTTTCAACATCTTGTCTTGCTGCCCTGTAGCAGGCACCATGGCTAAATCACAAACAAGTATTTAGGCACTCAGCTTCACATATATCATAGAGTTATAGAATGAGTTGAAAGGGACCTTTAAAGGCCATCTGCTCCAACTCCCCTGCAGTGAACATGGATACCCACAGCTCCATCAGGTGCTCAGAGTCCTGTCCTACCCTGACCTTGAGTGTCTTCAGGGACAGGGCACCCACCTCCTCTCTGGGCAACTTGTGCCAGTGATTCACCACCCTTATCATAAAAAACTTTTTATATGCAACCTAATCTTCCCTGTTCTAGTTTGGAACCACTTCCCCTTGTCTTATCTCAACAGATCCAGCTAATGAGTCTGTCCCCAGCACCTTGCATAAGGTGTGCATCTTCTCCTAAGCCTGAGAGACAGGGCTTGTACTGTAAAGCTACTTGCATCCTTTCAGCCAGTCAGCACTTAGGCTGCAAGGGTTTCTTTTGAGGACGAAGAGGCATTTGGGGAAAGACACTGTGGTTGTCTGCTCCTCCACTTCCCAGCAGACACATCCCCTTGTTGAAAAATGAGTGGGGAAGATGAAAGCTGGGATTAAAATGGCATCTGAAGTATGAACCGAATCCAGATGTACCGCCAGGCTCCTCTTGCACCTGATTGTAACCTGGCAGAGGGTTGCACTCCCTGTCCCAGGGCACTTGGTGCAACGAGGATGCCACCAGCTGGGATTTCACAACAAAATGGGATTTTTTATTTTATTTTTTTTAAATTCACAGCTTCTCCTCCTTTCCCCACCCTTTGTTTTTCTATGGAGCCACTGGCCAATTTCTTCCCCATCCATCGCTCTCTTTCCACCGCTGCAGCGGTGCCAGACTCAGTCTGCTGCCAACCTCAGGGCTCGGGGACCATCCCTGGAAATGGTGTAGCTGAGCTCATGCCTCTTGGATGGAGAAGGGAGAGGATGGGAGGAAAGCACGACGCGGCACTTTCGGTCGCGGGCTTTGTCTCCGCGGTCTGCCCATCACAACGTTGTTGTAGGCAAGGTGCCAGGAGCGAGCTTCAAAGAGGAATGGGGGATGGTGGGGGAAGAAGATAAGGGAGGTAGTTTCTGCCATATGTTTACAGGCTTGGAAGGGGCTGGGGCAGAAACCTTGGCAGGCCGGGTCTGCAAGTCGGAGGAAAGAGGGAGCGACTGATAGGGAGGGTGATAGGAAATTCAATTTTGATTCAGTGCGTGATGTAATTGAAGGGGGAGGTGGGGGAAGAAAAACATGCTTCTCAGCCATTTAGGACTTCCCTGTAACACGAATATCCCCTGTAAATTAGTAAAAGTGGGGAGAATGTAAAATGGAGCTATTTGTTTTATTTTATTTGGCTTGTTTTTACAAGGCCTGTGGGTCCAGATCCCCAGCTGCTGCAAATCGCACCGTGCCTTTCTCTGCCACGGAGACTCACAGCATCGAGCACCCAATATGGTGTGTGGATGTTCAACAACTCAAAAACCTGCCCTTGCTCCTAGAGAAACTCTGTTTTGACTTCTTCTAACCAAGTTGCTGCTTGGGTTGTAAAGTCAGGGTATTGCCAGACTTCTGCAGGATCAAGGCTGCTGTGGGCAGATTGGCTTTCTGTTCAATGTATATGAGCTTTTGAGTCTTAATTTTGCATGCAAGCCCATTCCCAGCCTTAAAGGAGGACTTTGTAGTTCTCTGAGCTTGGTTTGCAGCACAGCAGCCAAGGAGACACTGCCATCATATTCAATGGGAGATCATAAAAACATTAAGGTTGGAAAAGACTACTTAGATCAAGCCCAACTCTAGCCCACCCTTACTGCACCCAATCACCACATCCCTCAGTGCCACATCTCCAACAGTGCTTGAACACCTCCAGGGACAGTGACTCCACCACCCCCCTGGGCAGCCTGTTCCATTGCATCACCACTCCTTCTGAGTAGAAATGTTTCCTAATATCCAATCTGAGATATCTCAGGGCCACCACTTATAGGAACTCTGTTACCTTACTCACTTCCTTTTGCAACCACATGAGCTGTCCTAAGGGGACTTGGGTTTGGCCAAGCAGGTTGCTCTGAAGCGACTTGTTCAGATAATGATGAAAAATAAGTGATCACTAGAGGGAGCTGCAGCCAGATGTGCACGCCGCAGATGTTGCGATGTCTGGGCACGGAGCTGCTTTCAAGGCACTTCTATCTGTTTAAGAGTGACATCTCCTTAACTAAACTCTGGGGCACAGGTTGGACTGTCTCTGTGTTGAGTATTGCCCTCATTGCAATGAGGATGAAGGCAGTGTGTGCATTTTTGCATAGTTTTGCAAAGAAGATGCAGGTTCAGCTCATTACCATGAGCTACAGCACTAGAATGCCATCATTAAGTGGAGCTCGGTCACTCTGGAAAGTCCCTTGGTTCCTCTTGGACATAGAATCACTGAATCACAGAATGGTTTTGCTTTGGAAAGGACCCTTAAAAGCATCTATTCCAACTCCCTTACAATGAACAGACACCCGCAGCTTTGTCAGGTATTCAGAGCACCATTCAGCCTAACCTTGAATGTCTCCAGGGATGGGGCATCCACCGCCTCTCTGCCAGTGCCTCTCCACCTTTATCATAAAAACTTTTTCCTTATATCCAATCTAAATCTCCCCCTCTTTTAAGTGGAAACTGTTTCCCCTTCTCCTATCACACCAGTCCCTGCTGAAGAGTCTGCCCCCTTCTTTCTTGTATGCCCCATAGAGAGACAATCCCCACATGAGCACTGTTCCCAGGCATGAGAACCAAGACCTTTCTGGAGCCTACAGTGTGCTTCTTCTGTTTTTTTCTTGAACTGGGAAGAAAATGGAAAGATTTTGTGCTTCCCAGCAGTGCTTGCTTCTCCACTTTGGACAAGGAGGGGGAACTGGGACAGCGGGGCATGGGCGCCGGCGAGGGGCTGTCTGACCTGGCACAGGGGCTGCTAGATGAGCCTGCCATGAAAAGACTGCAGGACGGGGACGGCAGGGAGGGGAGTGGGCTGGGGGCGAGGGAGGGCTCCATAGGCAGCTCGGGAAAACTTGACAAAGCTCCACGGCCTTCCTTAGGCTCTAGGGCAAGCCAACTCACTGCTGGCATCAACTTCAGTCGAGCTTGGGCTGGAAGTCAATGGCCTTGTGCCCACTACTGCCAGCACTGGATTTGGCACTGTATCTGAAAAACTCTTATTTTAAGCTTTTGACTTCAGGAATTTTTTTCTCTCCTTCTCTCCATCTTACTCCTCAGCTCAGTTTTCACTTCTCTTTCTCTCTTTCTCTCTTTCTCTTCTCTCTTCTCTCTCTCTCTCTCTTTCTCTCTCTTTCTCTCTTTCTCTCTTTCTCTTTCTCTCTTTCTCTCTCTCTCTCTTCTTTTCTCTTTCTCTCTCTCTCTCTCTTTCTCTCTCTCTTTCTCTCTCTCTCTTCTCTCTCTCTCTCTCTCTCTCTTTCTCTCTTTCTCTCTCTCTCTCTCTCTTTCTCTCTCTCTCTTCTCTCTCTTTCTCTCTCTCTTTCTCTCTCCCTCTCCTCTTCCTTCCTTCCTTCCTTCCTTCCTTCCTTCCTTCCTTCCTTCCTTCCTTCCTTCCTTCCTTCCTTCCTTCCTTCCTTCCTTCCTTCCTTCCTTCCTTCCTTCCTTCCTTCCTTCCTTCCTTTCCTTCCTTCCTTCCTTCCTTCCTTCCTTCCTTCCTTCCTTCCTTCCTTCCTTCCTTCCTTCCTTCCTTCCTTCCTTCCTTCCTTCCTTCCTTCCTTCCTTCCTTTCCTTCCTTCCTTCCTTCCTTCCTTCCTTCCTTCCTTCTTCCTTCCTTCCTTCTTCCTTCCTTCCTTCCTTCCTTCCTTCCTTCCTTCCTTCCCTTCCTTCCTTCCTTCCTTCCTTCCTTCCTTCCTTCCTTCCTTCCTTCCTTCCTCCTTCCTTCTTCCTTCCTTCTCTTTCCTTCCTTCTTCCTTCTCTTCCTTCTCTTCCTTCCTTCTTTCTTCTTTCTTTCCTTCTTTCTCTCTCTCTTCTTTCTTTCTCTCTTTCTCTCTTTTCTTTCCCTCTTTCTCTCTCTTTCTCTCTCTCTTTCTCTCTTTCTCTTTCTCTCTCTCTCTTTTCTTTCTCTCTCTCTCTTTCTCTCTCTCTTTCTCTCTCTCTTTCTCTCTCTTTCTTTCTCTCTCTCTTCTCTCTCTCTCTTTCTCTCTCTCTTTCTCTCTTTCTCTCTCTCTTTCTCTCGTTCTCTCTTTCTCTCTCTCTTTCTCTCTTTCTTTCTCTCTTTCTCTCTCTCTCTTTCTCTCTCTCTCTTTCTCTCTCTCTTCCTTCCCTCCCTCCCTCCTTCCCTTCCTTCCTTCCTTCCCTTCCCTCCTTTCTCTTCCTTCTTTCCATCTTCTTTCCTTTTTCTCCTTTTGTTCCTTTTTTAACACTTTCTCTTTCCCTCTTTCACTTTCTCTTTCTGTATTTCCCTCTCCCTTTCTCCCTTTCTCTCTCTCTTTCCTTCTTTCCCTCACTCATTTTCTCCTTTTCTTTCTCCTTTTTCCCCCTTTTCCCTTTCCTCCCTTTCTCCATCTTTCTTTCCTTATTTTTTTCCTCTTCTTTCTTTTCTCCTTCTTTCTTCCTTCTTTCTTCTCTCTATATATTTCTATACAAATGCCATTTCTCTCTTTGGAGAGGGTTTGAATATTTGCTGACCTACTTGCACCTGTGGTCCCCAGGTCAGAGATGATGATGCTCCACAGCATCCCAAGTCCTTCAGCAGAGCATGATGGGGGGGTGGGAGCACAGGCTGCCTCAGATGGAATCAACATAACAGTCCTGCCAGCACTTTTCACTTGAGAAAATGAAGCTCTTGCAGATTAAATACCCTTAAATAAGGGTAAAATTAAACACACACACACACAAACAATCACTGCTTCTCTTTATTTAAGTTTACTCAAGTGATAGAATTTTGTTTAAATCTTTTTGCTCTACCCCAAACCTCTGTCAGATTAAAGCATTTATGAAGAAGCATAAGATTGAGAGTGCATTCTCAGAAAGCAAAGCAAATAATTTGGGGCAGTAGTTCTTGGTTTCACCAGCATTCCCTCTGTGGCAGCTCCTTGGATTGTATTACACCTCCTTGGGTTGTATTGCACAAGGGAGGACAAGGAGGCATTCTCCAAGAGAACTCACATCTAAAAGAGAGGAGATCCTTCCATGCTTTAAAGGCATTTTAAAGGGCACCAATGCTTCACTGCTCAATTAAAAAGAAATCCCCTACGAGCAGGCCAGGAACAGGGTCCTGTGTGCCCCGTTATCCTTACAAAGCCAATCGTGTTTGGCTTTCATGAGTATCTGCTCATGGGTGCTGCTTCTATGAATAGTCTTCTCATGCAGCCCAGACTTGCAGCACTGAACCTATACTTCTCAAAGGACCCAACACTGTAAAGCATTCATGTTTTCAAATGAATTTATTAACTGCCTGAGATAATTAGAAGAGTAAACGAAAGTCATGATCCATCCATGCATCATATTTCCTCTGTAATTACCTTTATGGTTTTCTGTCAGTATCCATAACGTCAGTTGAAAGCCCTGGTATGCTATATATAAAGCAGGAGATGTTTGTTTTGGAGCCCGTTTATTTAAAGGGATGGGTCAAATATGTATATATTTATATTTAAAAAAAAACCCATCAGCCACCCTTCAGTTGTCCTCACCTTTCTGGAGAATGAAGGATGGAGGAGAAGAGTCAGGGGAGGGGAGCATGATGTTAGCAGGAGGAAATAGTGAAAAGGAGCATTTGTGGAATGGCAGCAGGTAAAATTCCTCTGGGCTGCTTCTCAGATGAAATATTGGAGTCCAAAGGAATGTGTTTTTCTGGGACTCTTTCCTACACTGGAGACTAAATGTTATCCTGCTAACTTCACCCATTGGGGCTCATCTATTGGGGCTGCCAATGCCCCTTTGGCCCCATTGGGTAGAGACCCACCATGAGCACCAAGTTTCATTTCTGCCACCCAGAAATGGGCTTTGCTCTCCAACGCTATCTTTTTCAGGTGGTGGATGACTCTCCATGGTGCTGTCAGAATTTGGGGAGCAGGGAGGGCTGCTGCCTTTCCAAAGTGGGATTTAAAGCAAAACAGGGGATGGAGAAAGACAATGATGAATGTAGGACAGAGGCTGAGCAAACCTGTGCTGTCTGAGCATGGGTTGGATGACCTAACAGGTCTCTCACATTCCTGCTCTGTGATTTATAAATGTGCTTTTCGGTCTCAGCAAGCGACTCCAATAACTGTGAGTTTTCTTTTCCATCCCCATTACCCTTTACTTTTTCCTCCCAACACTTGGAGATGTTTCCAATTATAGGTTCTCACAAGCAAAGGCATGAAGTTCAGGCCTGGGAGATGTTCAGAAAACACCTTCCTGCATCTTACTTTTTTTATTCTTGGCGGGCTCCCTGGAGCCTGGCTCATTCAACAAGAAACAGCCATTACTGCCATTAACTGAAATCTTCCCAAAGGGGCTGCAGTGCTTCCTCTGTCGACCTTCTGGCTGATCCTTTCCCCTCTTCCATAAAGTACATTTCTTTATTGTTGTGTTACATATCTCTTTCTCTAATGGTGGTAATTTCAGGCCTTTGGTAGTAACGCCATGCTATAGAAAACTCTCTGTACCTCCTTAGTCCCCTTTCTTTGCAACCAGGATGAGCTTCAGCCTGTGTTCATCGTTCATTCCAACTCAATTCAACTCAGTACAACTTATTTCTGCTGTTCCTGATTTGTCCATAATGGTGAGATGCAGGTGCATCAATATAGGCTTCCAATTCATAGACTCTTAGAATTGCTGAGGTTGGAAATGTCCATTAAGATGGTCTAGTCCAACTGTCAGCACATCACCGCCACTGCATCTACCACCAAGTCCTTTAAAGACACTTAAGAGCTCCACACATCTAGAAGATGTGGTGCAGGACCTATCAGGTAGATGCAACCTTCCTGGGGAACAGCCAGGGCCACAAGGGATAATCCAAGTTGTATTTATCATTATTACTCAAGGAGTGGCGAGCTGCTTCAGCCTCTTGCCTGACTGTCATTTCAGCCCATTGCTAAGAGTTGCTGATAGGTTTTCTGGGATAAACTTTCACAGATTTCTGGCACCAGGTGCTAGGGATTGGATTCAAGTCACCCACCTCTGTGCCATAGAGCCCAAATCTATCTATCCGGCCTGCATCTAAGCTTGATGCCTAGGTTGCCCCTACATCAGCACAGAAAGAGTGCTTCCAGGGCATTGGTAAACTTAGCCTCCCTGAAACAGGCCGCCCAGTGAGTCTGTAGCTGCCCATCCCTGGAGACATTCAAGGCCAGGTTGGATGGGAGCCCAAGCAGCCTGATCTAGTTGTTGGCAACCCTTCCCAAGCTGACTGTAGCTTGATGATCTTTAAGGTCTCATCTAAACTAAGCCATTCTATGATTCTGTAATTATCCTGCTGTCGATCTTCAATGTGCATCAGCTGATTACACTGCAGGAGCTCTTTCTTTCCATGGGTCAAAGAAGGACCATGGAGGACTAACATGAAGTCTGCACTGTGGAGGTTTGCAGTCAGATGACATTGGTACTGTCCCAGGACTTAGGCTCTGCCTTCAAGCGCATGATATGTCTGAGCTCACTGAGCACTGGATGCAGAATTTCTGACAATTAAATACTCTACTTCTTCCCCTTGAAATTCACCGTCCAAAACTACTGTTCTCTGTGTATTTAATAGACCTCCCTAAATATCTGTATGATGTATATATTTACATTGCTAGCAGAGTGGTGGTTTCCCTTCCAAGTTTGCCACTGATTATTCAGTGCCAAAACTGCCAAATTCCAGTCGCCTGGGAATTTGTCAGTGCAGATCTGCTCAGCCCTAGCAAGGATTTTAGCTTTTTCCCACTGACGGAGGGATTGGGGTTAGCAGTTATGCACAGCCCGGGGAGAGCTCCAACATACACAGCAGCTGGTTTGAGCCAACCTTGAGGTAGTCGGTGGAACATAGATGTGTTTTCCTGAAAGCTAGAGATCAGAGCTAATATCCCTGATCTTGGTTAGGGCTCATTTTTAGCTCCATTTCCATCTCATTTAGCTTCTGAAGGACGTGGATGTTACAGCAATAAAGTGAAATATGCCCAGAAATGTGTCTGCTAATATGCCAAACTAACCAAGATGGCTTAGGATGAAACTGAAAGGCAACATTTAACAAGGAGAGAAGGAAATATGTGTTAAAGCAGTTGTGTTGCCAGGATTATATGCCAGGTACTGATGCAGCCAGCTAGAAAGTTGTTTTATGGGAATGAATAACATTTATGACTGCCCTAAGCAGGTCATAAAGATACAAAGAGAGTTACAAACCAGGCTTCTGCTGATCACTTTGGGTGCTTGAGAAATAATAGCACAGCACAGTATGATGCATGGCACCATTGTTTTTTTCTTTTTTTTTACCTGGACTGTGAGACATTGCACCCTGTAAGATCCAACGGGGTCTTATGGGGTATTACTTCTATGGTAATTTATATTCTGGTCATAGTGGATTCTTCCTCAGTTTTGACCATGATAGTCTCTTTGCACACATTTGCATTGTGATTCTGCACTAAATCTTCAGAGACTAGAGAAATAGATATCTAAGTGCAACAGCAATGGAATTGGTGGAGGCCCTTGGTGTTAACTCTAAGGGAAAGCATCTGTTTTGAAAACTTGGTGGCTTTTCCCTAGGTCTTGCAGGGGATTTTCTCTGTAATTAATCACGTGATATTTAGCATAATCCTCAAAGAGTGTGAGAGACACATGCTGAATGCAAATCACTGATAAAAACAACCTCACTTTTTTTTTTTTTCTGAATACCACAGTCTTGGAAGACCCAGCTTTCCATTATCATGGAACCGACAAGTCATTTTTCACTCTGCTGGGTGTTCTGTCCTCTTCATTCTTAAACAACAACAAAAAAAAACAAACAAAAAACCCTTCCCATAAGGATTTACACCATCAGTCAACTTGGCATTCACCCCAGGAGCTTTGTTCTTGCTCCCCTTGATGGAGAGAAACACACCGGTTTGAGGGCAAGTCGTCCCACCCATATTCAGCATCTACCTTAGATGAGATAAATGACTCTGAACAGTTTCCCATCTCTCTCATCAGCTTAAACTAGGCATGTAATTTGCATGTAGCTAATATTAGGTCAGATGAACACAGGCCAAAACATTTGCTGTGTTGGAGGTTATAGAGAAATTAATACCAACCTGAGGATTGACTTTATGTGGGTTCTAATGCCTTTTTTCCATGTGCTTGTCTCCTCAGAGCTCTCTCCAAGACTCCTTCGGCTTTGGCCTTGAATCAAACCCAGCACTGCAAGCAGCTCGAAGGCCTGGTGGTTTCCCAGGTGCAATTGTGCCGCAGCAACTTGGAGCTGATGCAGACTATCATCCAGGCAGCACGGGAAGTGATAAAGACATGCCGTAAAACATTCTCAGACATGCGGTGGAACTGTTCTTCCATCGAGCTGGCTCCTAACTACCTGCTGGACTTAGAGAGAGGTAAAGCAGCACTGCTGTCTTGGGTGGGGAGCAGAGATTTGAGCAGATGGACCCAGAGGTCTCTTCCAAACTCAGCCATTCTGCATGTCTGTGTTTCCTCCACATGCTCCGAAAGCAGATCAAAACACAGTGGACAAGTTGCACAACTCCATGTACCTCTTTCCCCAGCTAAGATCATAGAATGGCTTGGGTTGGAAGGGATCTCAAAGATCATTTAGTCGTCACCCACCAGATCAGGCTGCCCAGGGCCTCAACCAATCTGGTTTTGAATGCCTTCATGAATTGGTCACCCACAGCTTCTCTGGGCAACCTGAAATTGGGTTCTCACATGTTGAAGAGCTCTCATTGGAGATTTTCTCCGAGCTGATGATGCCTGTAGAGGTCTCAGCTGCAAGGAGGTGATGTTTGCCACTCTGTGGGGCAGAGATTATGTGGGTCTCTTTTTGGGGAATACTTAGCCATTCCAAGAGTCTGAATTGGAGTTTCTTGTCTCTTGCAGGTACAAGGGAGTCAGCATTTGTCTATGCCCTTTCTGCTGCTGCCATCAGCCATACCATTGCCAGAGCCTGCACCACCGGGGACCTCCCTGGCTGCTCCTGTGGTCCCATCCCAGGTGAGACACCTGGACCTGGGTATCGATGGGGAGGATGTGCAGACAACCTCAACTATGGTCTTATCATGGGGTCCAAATTTTCAGATGCTCCCATGAAGATGAAAAAATCAGGATCACAAGCCAATAAACTGATGCATCTGCACAACAGTGAAGTAGGGAGACAGGTAACAAATCCACAAGAGTTATTGTACTTGTACAGTCCTCTTTAGTGGTCGGTTGCTCTGTGAGGTTCAGTGTCTATCAGCTAGCGAGAGGAGCAGGTTACTCCCTGATTGCTCTCCTTTGGCCTGCTGAAGACTGTGCCTATCAGTCATACTGGGCCTCAGGAGGCCCTAAATGCTAATTCCAGCTCTCTAGAAACATGGGTGGGATGTTCCATTGCCACCCTTTCCACAGCCAAGGATGGCTGCAGCTTGCTTACCCCCGGAGGTGTAGTGGGGATGGGTCCTGTGGTGCTCTGCCAAGGGTGTTGCACATGTGAGGTACTGTGTAAGCACAGAGGATTACCATCTGCCAGACGTGTCCAGCAGCAGCTGCCTCCCAGCCATTCCTACAGCCAGGAGGGCTGGTGTGTTCCCTCTCAAACTGCTTTGCTAGTGATAATTCCCCTATCTAACAGAAACCACTCGTAACAGCTTGCATTCATTGGCTGTGCCAATGGAGAGATAACACTGTGCGTGCTCTTGGCATGCCCCAAGGAGCACATCCCCACCGCAGCCCTCCGTGCAGCTTGAGAAATTGGGGTGGGGAGCTGTAAAGGCTTCAGCAGTTCCCTGTGCTGATTCTACTGCACAGCTTGTCCTTCTAGGGCAAAACTTGGAGCATACCGAACTCACTGGCAGCTTACTGTGTAGCTATGGGCTGAACACACCTTTACAGAGCAAAATGCTATCAGAACTGCCTCCTCTGGGTGTTTTTCTCAATGGTTCCCTGCATTTCTTTTCTATCTTATTAGTATTATTATTCTTGCTATGTCTTGAGTTTTTGTTTCAATTGCAATGGGCAAATTTTCACTTGGGGCACGGCGATGTCATGGTAGGTGGATTCACTGCCATAACCTACCAGACCAGAGCAGAAATGAAGTAAAACACTCTGCTGGCCCCATGCTCAGCAGAAAGGTGGGGTGTCAGGATGTGGGTGCTTTGAATTCATCAGTGCCTTGACATTTGTTACCCAATGCCTAACTGTGCTGCAGGCAGACATGCGCATTAAGTATCTATTTATGACTTGCTTTGATTTTCAGCTCCTAATCTAGGGAGTGTAAATGCAGCCCTGTGTAGATAATCTGATCAAGATTCAGCATATTCTTCTTTCTGCTGGCTGCAAATGTGTCCTGCTGAGAGCAGTCCTGGGCTAATAGAGATCACCAAGGAGCTGTGGGTTTTCATTCCCTTTATAAGTAGCTGCTTGAGCACAACTGTGGCCTTCTCTATAGCACTTTCCATTAAGAATATTCTTTAGCAAGCTTGTGGTATGTTTGGACTTAAGAGCAAGACATTTCCTAACTCCTGCATTCCTTTTTGCAGGTCTTGAAAGCCTCTCTTGAAATGAAATGTAAGTGCCATGGAGTTTCTGGGTCATGCTCTATCAAGACCTGTTGGAAAGGCCTTCAAGAGCTGCGAGACATTGCACTGGACCTCAAAAACAAGTATTTGTCAGCCACCAAGGTCGTTCATCGGCCCATGGGCACACGCAAATACCTCGTGCCAAAGGATATTGATATCAGGCCGGTTAAGGAGACAGAGCTGATTTACCTGCAGAGCTCACCTGATTTCTGCATGAAGAATGAGAAAGTGGGGTCGCACGGGACTCAGGACAGGTGAGGGTTTCTGCACTCTGTGTCCCTAAGGGGGCACAGGGGATCATGTATGAATAACAGGCAGAACAATGTGGGAGTAGTACATGTGTGCAGGTAAAAGTCATCTCTGGTGAACAGTGCAGTCCAGAGATGTCCAAGACTCTCAGTGGTGGTTGTGGCTAAGATGGAGCTGCAGGCACTTTACATTGTAGAGGTAGGCACAGGATAGATTTAGAAATCCCTTAGGAAAGCCATGTAGGCTGCTCATCTCAGCAGGTGCAATGGTCAAGCAGATGCTATTGATGGCATTGAGTTCCTCTTGCAATCATTGCTCATCTGATGGGTTGTTATTCTATTTTTAAGCTCCCCTAAGTAGGCAAGCGTGAACCCAATTAGGACCAATGCTTCCAGGCAGCCTTTAAAAAAGCCCCATCACTCACAGCGTTGGATCTTCCACTGCCTTTTAAGAAACCTTGTATGTCTGAATTGCTCATGTCTGAGAAGAGATACGACTTAATTCCATTAACATTGCTGATTTAAGGTCATCATTCTCAAGCCTCCTGTGGGCACAGTGCTGTTCCTTCCCCAGGAAGCAGACACACATGTCTTTTCCCATGATTTGTGTGACTCTTTCTGTGACAAATCAATTTCACAGGTGGGCACTGGACCCTCTGATGGCCAAACAGTTGTGTAGTTCCTGAATTCTGCAGGATTTTCAGGATTTTTGTTAAGTGAATGCAGTGGATGGATTTCAAGCTGGTTCATTCACTATGCAAGTCAGCTAACTGCTGACTTGGCATTTTTCAGAGGTTCCCATTATTCTTCTATGCTCTTTGTGCCACCTTGTTCCTCACACTCAGGCCATCATGTTGCAAGGTGCATGCACATGCTCTTCTGTGGAGTGTCTTCCTTTCAACTCTTGTTGTATGTAATGGTCTTTCCACTGTGCACTGAGAGTAGTGAAGGTTTTACTATGACAGAAAGGAAGTAAAAGACCTCAGTGCACAAAAGATTAATCTCTTTTAGATATCTTTGATTAGTATGAATTCATACTTAATACTCTGTAGGAAATATCCTTTGGCAATGGTCATTTATTCTAGGACCACAGTTCTATAAACTATATATCAGCATCAGGAGTTGACTAGGTGAAGATGAAAGTTGAGTGAGACGCCTTGTATGAAGCACGTTCTTTTTGTCCTCTGATGTTGTTTGACACTTAGCATTTTATATCCTCCATTAGAATAGAAAGCAATGACAGGACCACAGTACAACAGCACGTTCATTGCTGGCCCAGTGGGGCAGCTGTAATTAGCAAGTTTATGTTTATGAATCACTGAGGGTTGTAGGGAAAAAAAGCATGTGCTGAAAGTGCTGTCTGAAGGAAAATGTCATTTGTGCGGAAGCAACGTTTTTGTGGCTTCGTGTGGATTTTGATAAATTTGTGTTTTTAAAATGATCTCTCTGTAGAAACTCCCTGTTTTGCAATGAAAAAATTGGGGAGGTTATTTGGAAGCTGGTTTTATAGGAATCGTGTGAAATCAACAGGTTGTGTCAAAAACAAGTTGAATTCATTAGAGATCTGCCAAGTGAAACATTTTCCATGAGACGAGATCCTTTTAGAGGAGGAGGAAGACAGGGTTTCCTATAATTTCATTTTACAGGAGATTTTGCCATTTTATCCCAGCAAGGGATGAAAAATATGTCAAAGTCTTGAATGATTTTTTTCTTTTTTTTTTCTTGAGGATAGGAAAATGCGTATTGCAGGCGTCCATTTATCCTGAGCAGGGTGAAAGCAGAGATTGTGAGCCTTCCAGGCAAGGGTCCAGGGGAAGTGAGCCTGAGTGAGGACTTAGAGGAGTGAGATATTAAGGCAGGAGGGGATGACTTTCAAAAGGGACCTGTCAAGAAGTGCTCCATATTGTTGGATGTACAAGATGACGATGACTGCAAGAGGGGAGGAGGGTGACGATAGACCTATGTTGAGCTGTGGGCATTTCTTGGGTTACATTGTAAGGTCGTGTGTAGTTACACTCATTTTCAGTGCAGTTGAGAAGATACCTCGTGTCTCAATACTGGCCGCCGTAGCAGCCCCTTCTCTTAATTGAATTAGAGGAAATAAGTATAATGTGTTTGCAGATAGGCTCATTCTTATTCCTCCTCCTCCTATGGATGCCTTTTTTCCTCTGACTGTTTTCTCTCACAGAGAGGACATTTCATGTGTTTTAAACACGATGGCCCTGTTCCAGCAGCAGAGATAGTGCTTGGTGACAGGGATGAGGAAGCAGGAACACAAAGGGGCAGCTGTTGGAGAGAGCTGGAAAAATACATGGGTCATGCTTACCCCACAGTGGTGTAAAATGCTTGCATAGAAACAGCCCATTTTAACTCTGTAAGTCAAGTCATGGAGGCATCTTAACATTTTATCCTTGTGCACAGCAAAGATTCTGGGGGCAAATCTCACTGTTTTCTACTAGGCTAAATTTTTAAGGTCTTTTATGGCAAGTGTAATCAAAATGGGAATTTAAGAGTGATCTCTGAGTTTGTTTTCTCATATTTTTCACCATCTGCCTCTTTGACCTCTTTGTGTTTGAAAACAGAATCATAGAATCCTTAAGGTTGGAAAGATCACTGAGATCCTCAAGTCCAACTATCAACCCATGCCTGTGATGCTGTAGACCGTGTCCCTCAGTGCAACATTTACCCTCTTCTTGAACACCTCCAGTGACAGTGACTCCATCACTTTCCTTGGCAGTCTGTTCCAGTGCATTTCCACTTTTTCTGACAAAAAATATTTCCCGATCATATCCAACCTGAGCTTCCTCTGGTGTAATTTGAGACCATGAGCTTTTGTCCTGTGGTTGTGGGGCTTTCTGCAGGGCGTCGCTGGGCAGATCCTTCTCACTGCACTCCAGGAGACCCCAGTCTGGGCAGCTTCACCACTTTCCAGCCCCACTTTCTGCCTCCAAAGGAGAGCAAAAGGGATAGGTTCCCATGTTAACCTTAAAATTGTATTTAAAACATTCAGACTGTTGCATTTTCATTACAAAAAGTGAGTTGTTTTGCATCATGAAGAGGAAAAGTCTTTTCTGCCTGGCCATATCTTGCTCAGAGAATGCTGAGAACAGGACAAGGGCTGACACAGCTGCAACACTTTGTTCATACTGGGTTTCTGTACACTCTAGGGAACAGTCCTTCACTAGTAGGTAGGTGGAAGGGATAATCTAATCAGTTGCTTCCATCTCTATAATTATCCCTCACATTGCTTGGACTCATTGTGCTTATTTCAGGCAGGAAAGGGAGTCAAGTTACCTTATAGTGGAACTATGTGAAAATCCACTCAGAAAATGTGAACCTGGTTACTCAAAAGCCTTTCAGGTCTCTTCTCTGAAAGCTTTTCAAAGCCTTATTCATCACAACCCTGACGTGTTTTGTAAGACGTTCTGGCCCTCCTTAATTTCACGTTGAAATTAGAAATGGTTTGGGAATCTGCATGCCTCCAAGCAGTTGGGATGGATCCAGATTTCAAAGCCAGGGAGCTGAACACAAACCTGTGATTTGAAGCCCCACCACTCTTTGAAGTGCTCAAAATCAGATTAAGGAGCTGAATTTTGCAACTGGCTTGCTGCAGTCCCAGCCCTTCCTTGATGGCAGCCAAACTCCATGGGTTTGTTTGCCACTGTCATGTTTACATAGCTAATAATAATTCTTCTGGAGAAAAAAAATCTATGGAAGCTAATCTGTGGAGTAGCACGTGGATTGTATGATTTTTGATATGAGTTAACCATGTGGAATGAGAGGTTGGTTAGGATGAAAGAGAACAGCCTCAAATTGCACTAGGGGAGATTAACCTTGAATATTAGGAAAAATTTGTTCTCAAAATGAATGGCAGTGCATTAGCACAGGATGCCCAGGGAGGAGATTAAGTCATCTTCCCTGGAGGTATTCCAGAAATATGGAGATGTGGTTCTGAGGGACATGGTCAGTGGGCATGGTAGGGATGGACTGGAGTTGGGGTTGGTGATCTTAGAGGTCTTTCCCAACGTTAAAGATTCTATGATTCTAAGTATTTATAAATATATATATATTTCAGAGCTTTCTTGGAAGAATACACCCTGTAACTCATCGTTTAATGAGACAGTCCAGCTTCTCCAGACTGAAAAATTCATTATTAGCTTCAAGCAGAAAATAAAGAATAGCAGATTATAAAATAGGAATCTCTGTTGTGAGAAAAGAAGCAGAAGTATTAACCTCCTTTATCAGTAGGGTGTAACGTATCATATTTCAAAGTCTGTTTAAAGTCCCATAAGGAATCCAAGGAGAGGGAAATTCTGTGATACAGGCAAAGGCCTCCAGCTTCTGAAGCCTTGACGGGATTACTGAGCTGTTTATTACTGATCTTTCCCAGAGCTGCCTTAGAGCTATGCAAATGCTACTCCCTCTTTGCTGAAGATGGGAAGGAGCTCCCTTATGCTGCAAAAATTGGGCTACAGTGTTGTCTTGAAGCCATACAGGGCTGATCAGCCACCACTCCCTTGCTGACTCACTTTGGTAAAGACTGTGTCCATCCTTTGGTTGTTGCTTCTTGTCCATGCATCTGTTGTTATTTAGTTTTATCTCTTTCCTGTGGTGTCTTATGCTGATATGTTCTGTTGGGTAAGAATATGCATGGTGTTAATTGAGCATGCATCTGCTGCTTGGTGGTGACTTCTTTAGCTGCAAAATCTCAGTGAGTGGTGGTTACTTCTGCAGCATTTTGGTGGACAAAACAGCAAGGTTCATTGAATGCTGCAAAGAGAGAATCATAGAATTGTTGGAATTGGATGGGACTTGTTGAGATCATCTGGCCCACTCCCCTGCAGTGAACAGGAATATCTACTGCTCAGTCAGGTGCTCAGAGCCCCATCCATCCTGACCTTGGGTGTCCCCAGCGATGAAAGTATCACCTCACTGGGCAATCTGTGACAGATCTTCACTACTCTTACTGTAAAAAAACTTCTTCATATCCAGCCTAAATTTCCCCTCCTTTACTTTGAAATAATTTCTCCTTTTCCTGTCATAACAGACCCTGCTAATGAGTCTGTCCCCTTCTTTCTTACAGTCCTCATTTAGATGCTGGAAGGCCACTCTCAGGTCTCCCTGGAGCCTTTTCTTCTCCAGGCTGTACTACCCCAGCTCTCTCAGCCTGTCCTCATAGGAGAGCTGTTCCATCCCTTGGATCATTTTCCAACAGGTCCACATCTCAGCTGTACTGAGGACTCCAGATCAGGAGAAAAAGGGACCCAGTGATGTTCAGCATTCAATGAGAATCCTTTGCTTTGATCCCATTTGTGCTCTACTATCCTCCTTTTCACCTACCTGGGTGGGAAACGTGTTTCACATTGTGTGATTATGGTGGCAATTAAATATCTTAACATTATCACCCATATTTAGAGAGAGACAAGTGGTAGTTATGAGTGGAAATCAACATTTGGTGTTTGGTGTCCATGACAGCCTTCTTAAGTTTCTGCCACACAGTGAGGGCACAATATGATGAATTTTAACCTGGTTAAAATTCATATGAAGATTTAGTAATTTTGGAGCCCTTATCCCAGATACCATGTTCATGTTTGTTCATGGCACTCAACAAATAATCACAGAATCATAGAACGTTTTGGATCTCCAGTGATAGGTTATCCACAGCTTCTCTGGGCAGCCTGAGCCAGCACCTCATCACACTCTGCAAGAAAGATTTCCCTCTGACATCGATAATGAATGACTAATAATGAACTATTCTTCTGTGGGTGTCCCAGAAGTTTACTCTGAAGGAAATTCAGAAAACAGTATCTTTCTTTTCCTCCCACTTGCCCTTTCCATCTTTCCAGGCAATGTGCTCGTAGTTGGCACAAATTTCAATAGCTGGGCCAGCTGTAGTTCAGGCTTGTCTGTAGTTTCTTGGGATTTTTTTCATTTACATCTCAGGGAAGATTTGAGAGACCTGGATTTGACCTGAAAATATCTGTGAATTATTAATTTACTTATGGTGAAATTGCAGAGGGTAGTGAATTTTGGAGGAAAAAATGAGCCAGTCCTCCTAATATATTTAGTCCCTCTGCGTCAAACCGGTGTTGAGGTAGCAGGAATGACTTTCCACATAGTGAAACTGAATGGAGAATACTTGGTCCATCACTGGTGTTTATCTCTTGTCTTAAAACTACTTTCTCCAAATAACTTTTTCCAGAGCTTTACTATTCTCTGAGTTATGTTTGTCTTAATCTGAATTTCCTTTCTTTTCCCTTTCCCTTCTTTTTCCTTTTTCCTTTTTCCTTTTCTTTTTCTTTTTCATTCTCCTGTTCCTTTTCCTTTCCAAATTAGTCTGGTTGTCTTTCTGTTTTCATAATAGCAAAGGTTATTCTCTCTTGTTTGTAACAATCCTTTATAGATGGGAAGACAGTTCTTCTTACACGCTTCCCTAAGCCAGTTCCTTCAACTCTTTCTTCTTTCTGAACTGCTCCTCTCTGCTCCTCTAACTCTCCCAAGAACATTCCCACATTTATCTGGATTTCTCAAAATGCATTGCTCGCTTTGCATTTTAATCCACTCTCAGAAATTCTCTCAACTCCCTTTTCCCCAGCATTATCCACAAGTTTGTAAGTTTACTCTCCCTTCTTTAATGAAAATACAGTCTGGTTCCAGAATCTCCCTTGATATCCCCTTGCTGACATGAAGTATCGATAACTCTCTTTCTTACAGTTGTTCAGTGTCAGTCTCCAGATATTCCCCGCGGCTTGAGAAAGCAATTTAAAAGTAGTTAAGATCCTGCCCTTAAAATCTGACATGCAGTTGTGCACTTTGATGTATTTTTAGCAATGCCCACTGTTTTACATACTTCCTGGGGGACTCCAGTGATTTTTCTTTTTCTTTTATGTACTGCTGTGCAGCATGACATTACCGGAGCAAGGGGCAGTGGAGAAATGACAAGAAATTTGATCTAAATGAGAAAAAGAAAAAAAAGAAAGAAAGAATTTCTTTACTCAGCAGTAGTGTCTTCTGGGAGTTGTGGCTGCTGGAGTTCATGGAGACAGGTGGTTTCCCTGAGGTCAGACAGGGATGAGACAAATCGTGCCCAAGGGGACAGCACGAGGTTAAGCAGGAACATCATCTAAAATGAAACAACCCAGATGTTGGGGGAGCACGAGGGGACAGACTCCAGAAAGTGGTCAGATTTGTATTTTTCTCTCTAGCATCTCCCACCTGGGAGTATTGGTGGTATTGAGGTGATGCTGGTGGTATTGAGGGATACAGTTTAGTGGGCATGGTGGTTATGGGTTGATGGTTGGACTTGATCTTAGTGGTCTTTTCCAACCTTAATGATTCTACGATTCCATCGTTCCCACAGACACTGCAGAGCACTGGTCCAGGCAGGTACTTACAGGCTCAGAATATTATCCAGAAAATACTTGCTTTCATGCGAGACCCTGAGAGATCTGGTACATCTCTTCTATGTGGGATGGTGGAAGATGGATTGTTTCAGGTAGAAAAAGAGTCACTGACCTTAGAAACACAGAATCATAGAGTCGTAAATGTTGGAAAAGGCCTTGAAGATCTTTTAGTCTAACTGTGGTCCATCTTGATTTCGACTAGAACAATTCACTCAATTCTCATAAAACAGAACTCAGGTGGTTTTAAGGACAGCTTGGACAAGTTCTGGTCTGATGTTATGGTCAGATCTTTGGGTGGTCCTGTGTTAAACCAAGAGCTGGTCTCAGTGATCCTTATGGGTCCCTTCCAACTCAAGATATTCTATAATTCTATTATTCTAGGCTGCCATCCACACTGTGCTCCTGTTTGCTGTATTTAGATTCCTAATTCAAAATCCAAACCAAGCATCAAACCCGCTTTTCTATCCTTCAGAATGGATATTTTAAGGTAAAATGCCCCCGGAGGTGTCTGTGAGATGGCTCAGAGATGTGACATAGGGAAGACTCAGAAATGCAAAGATATCCTTGCCCATCTGTGCCAAGGACCATCCCCGTGATGAGGCTGTTGGGACTCAGAGGGTGATGTACAGCATTATACCTGGTTTAGTGGGTGGCAAACCTGCCTGTGGCAGGGGGCTTGGAGATAGATGATCTTTGAGGTCCAATCCAACTCAAGCCATTCTCTGACATGGTTCTGTAATAAGTACCACAGAGCTTTTCCAAACGAGGGCTGGAAGGGGGAGATTTTGGACAAGCAAACTGACTGGGATTCGTCCTGACAGCAAAGCTGACCTCTTCTTGCATAAAGAAGTACAAAACTGTGGCAACACGTAAGCTTGCCCCTGAGCCAGGATCCTGGTTGGGATTATGGCTGCAGCATCATTTTTCACTGGTCTTCCAAGTGCTGCTGTTGTGTTAAGATGCAATCACCCATGTTTGTGTTTTCTCACTGGGACTTGGGAGGAGGGCACTTCTCTGAGTTGTTGGAATTGTGCTGGACCAGACCCAAAACAAATGGCACTGAACTTAACCCATCAGCAGGGAGCCTGGTGGGATTGCAGCCGTGGGCTCAGAAAGCAGATGCTCAGGAGCAGCTTCTGTGGGTAAACTCTGGTCTTTGAGCTCCTTTGTCTTCCCCACTCGCTTTTCACACGGATAGTTACAGCCAAGAAACTGACTTCTTTTATGTTTTTTCAAAAAGGAAAGAAAATTAAGATAATTCACCCATGCCTATAATTTAACACAGAAAACAGAACTTGCACAGTGGTATTGTCAGAAAAGTCTTCTAGAAACACATTTAGGTTCAAGACAAGCATTGCTTTTGGCTCTTCTTCCTCCCATCTTCCAGAATTTCCCTAATATTTGATTCAAAATGGTGAGAAACCTGAAGATTTTTTTGTAAGTTTTTGTTCTTTCTTTATATTTTAAGCTGTATGGGATGGGTGCTGCTATGGGAAATCGTATCTATGATTCCATGCAGAAAAAAGGTGATTCCCTGTTCCCAGACAGCAGGTCGAAGAGTTTTGCTCTCTAAAAGAGATAAAATTGTCTTCTAGGCAGTAGTCCGGAGTCAGAGGGTCATCATGTCCCTTTTCTTGGCCATTTGAATGGGTTCTTAGGACAAGGGGAAACAATTTCTGTAGGTGAACCTTTGGGCAGCAACCTCTACAGTCTCCAGCAAAGCTGAGTAAAATTGCCAAATTCTCTCCCCTTTTCTAATGTCAACATCCCCATATTCAAACCTTTTCTCTGAATATTTATTGCCTTTATGAATACATTTATGAGGACTTGTTCAAAGGTTTCATGGAGGAGGGGGCCTGGCCCATGAGGCAGTAACAATGCCTTCAGTTCAGCATTAGGCAAACACACTCAGTGTGGTGGCAGCCTTCACCTTTGGTAGAGGCTTTCAAAGGTTTTTAAATATTTACACACACTCCCAAATGAAGGGGAGAAGGGGGGAGCCTTTAAAAACTGAGCCTGGTGAGGAATGTAAGTCAGAAATAACAAACAGGAGGCCTGCCTGAGTCAGAAATAAATAAGGGAAGAACAAGAACAAAATCTCAACACCTCATTAATACCATAACTTTTCCTTAAAGCATTACCTCATGAGGAATTCCTATAAATCTCATGGATTTGTTTTCTTCTGTTACTGGAGTGTTCAGTCCAAGTGTCAGACTCATGCTCCTCTCTTCTTTCCCTGGCCCAAACCGGCCTTAAACTGTTTCTGTCTAAACTAGATAGACAGGAAGGAATATAGGAGAGATTTAGTGCCCCCACAGTCATCAAACTGCCTTTCCTACATTCGTGTCAAGTCTCCATCAAGCTCACAGCCTCACTGTGTTGGGGGCACAATGAGATCTTTTGCCTTGAAGTGTAAGTTTCTAGCCAAGGATCTGACCCAACATGAACATTTCCACCCTGGGCTATATGGGGAGAAACAGAGGAGATAGAGTGGTTCACCCTGGAAAAGTGGAGAGCTTATGGCTCTCTACAACTCCCTGAAAAGAGGTTGTGGCAAGGTGGGTCTTGGCCTCATCTCTCAAGTAACAGAGTTAGGATGAGAGGTAATGGCTTTAAGTTGTACCAGGAGAGGTTCTGGTTGGATATAATGAATATTTTCTTCTTAGAGTGGTGAGGCATTGTCACAGGCTGCCCAGGAATGTGGTAGAGTCACTATCCCTGGAGGTGTTCAAGAGCCATTGAGGTGTGGCATTTGAAGACATGGTTAGTGGGCATAGTGGGGATGGATTGGGGTTGAACTTGGGGATTTTAGAGGTCTTTTGCAACCTTAATGATTCTGTGATCTATGATTCTATAATCCCTACAGTCTCTAGAGAAACGTCATCTACAGAACATAGTTCAGCTCATCCAAAAGTCAATGCCTGTTGCATTTTTATGTCTAGTGACCCAACTTGGACTATTCAAAGAGAATGGGTTAGTCACAGATTCACAGAACTGTAGGGGTCGGAACAGACCTCTAGAGATCATTGAGTCCAACTCTCTGCCAAAGCAGCTCCCTAGCCCAGGTTGCACAGGTAGGCGTCCAGGTGGGTCTTGAATGTCTCCAGAGAAAGAGACTCCACAGCCTCTCTGAGCAGCCTGTTTCACCTGTTTATAGAATCATAGAATCCTTAGATGGCCTTTAAAGGCCATCTAGTCCAACTCCCCTGCAAGGAGCAGGGACATCCTCAGCTAGATCAGGTTGCCCAGGGCCTGATCCAGCTTCACCTTGAAAGTCTCCAGGGTTGGGGCATCAACCAGATCTCTAGACAACCTGTCCCAGTACCTCAGCATCCTCACTGTAAAACCATTTTTCCTTGTATCAAACCTAAATCTCCTCTCTCCAAGCTAGAAAGCATTCCCTTGTTCTATCACAATAGACCCTGCTAAAGAATCTGTCCTCTTCTTTCCTGTAGCTCCCCTTTAGATATTGAAACATCACTATCTGGTCACCCTGGAGCCTTCTCTTCTCCAGGCTGAACAGCCCCAGCTCTCTCAGCCTGTCCTTATAGGGAAGGTGTTCCATCCCTGGGATCATTTTTGTGGCCCTCCTTTGGACACGCTCCAACAGGTCTATGTTTCTCCTGTTCTGAGGACTCCGCATCTGGACTCAATATTCCAGGTGAGGCCTCACCTGCACAGAGTAGAGAGGCGGGCTCACCTCCCTTGACATGCTAGCCATGTTTCTTCTGACACAGCTCATTTAGCTTAAAGCCATTTCTCCTTGTCATGTCACTACACCCCTGACAATGTAGTTCCTCCCAGCTCTCCTACAGACCCTTCAGGTACTGGAAGGCCCCTGTGAGGTCATCCCAGAGCCTTCTCCAGGCTCAGCAACCCCATAGCAACCTCCATAGCAGAAGTGCTCCAATCTCTGACCATCCTTGTGGCCTCCTTCAGACCTGCTTCAATAGGTCCAATTGCAGAGCTTGTCATCATTGGTTTGGAAAGCTTTGCTGGGCTTCACACTCACTCACAGTGTTCCCTTTCCTCCAGGCAATGCAACAAGACCTCCAATGGGAGTGACAGCTGTGACCTGATGTGCTGCGGCAGAGGCTACAACCCCTACATGGACAAAGTGGTGGAGCGGTGCCACTGCAAATACCACTGGTGCTGCTACGTCACCTGTAAAAAGTGCGAGAGGACTGTCGAGAGATATGTCTGCAAATGAAATCCCCTCTCTCTGCCCCGGAGCTGAGATGCTTCAGAGTAAAGAAAATGTTTCCTTGACTAGATGTCATTCATCTTGTAAAGACGTGGTCTCGAAGAAAGATGGTAGGAGGAAAAACAAAACAAAACAAAAACGATCGTATCAATCACATCAAGTTAAAAAGAGACTTTAAAGAAATGTAAAAAACAGAAGGCTTTCCCGCACCAATAAAATGCTCTCTGAGAAGACACAAACTCATGTGGGATGGTATCTTCTTCCAAAATCTTTCCTACGGTTGCCAATAACATCCAGCCGTCAAAGTGCCTTAATATTTTGAGAAGCAAATGTAGAAACTTTCCCTTGGGGAAGAAAAGCAGCTCCTGTCTGAATATAACTGAGACTCATGCCTGCCTATGCCTTCTTGAACAGGTACTGAGTCTGCATTAGGACCATCCCAGGAGCAAAAACTCTACAACTTTTTCAGCAATATCTGCATTTGTTGCCAAAGACTTCACTTTTAAGATGGAGGCATCCACTCCAGATGGTAAAAGTGGGAAGATTTCAGGTCCATGCCCTGAAATGACCAACTCATTTTAACCTTTCTTTTATGCAGATCTATGACTTCCAATGGGACTTTCCTGCAGGAAAATCTGACCCTAAGCTGTCTGGGCTTCACACTCAGCCTCAGGAAAAAAAAAAAAAAAAGCCAACCAAAAAGCTATGGGATGTCAGAGACAGTGAGAATAGGGCACACTGAAAAGGGTTTTATGAGGTCCTTAGATTGCAGTGGAGCCTTCAGGATAAAGTATGAAGCTGAAGTGAAAATCCAGTGGAAATAAAATGTAAAAACTTCCTGCTCTCTTTCTCTCACCCTTCGGGTGTTACACCTTTAGTCACCCTCATCCTGCTACATTGGGCCATCTCATCCTTAGGAAAAGATGCTACTGCCTCTTTCCCCGAACAAAGCTATTGAATCAGACCCAAAACACTGCAAAGAGCATAGCAGGTCCGGTCCTGGAGTGCAGATGTGCAGGTGGCAGCCATACCCCAAAGAAAGGAGTGGGAACACAGCAGTCCTTTGTGTGGCCCTGCCCCGGTGCAGAGAAAACCACTATTGGTGGCTGTACATATTTTCTTTTGTATGCAGACATACAGAAATATTTATAAGATATATCTCACGCTTTACTCTGCTCTTCTTCCTACATAAATATATCTCTATATTATAAACAAGACTTAACAATAGTATGCAGTAAATGCTGAAGTTTCTGGTGCAACAGCAGAATGCTAGCTTATTATGTTTCATTCAAGGTTCCCTACTTGGAAAGAAAGCCAGGTCTCCTTCCCAAGGATGGGAGAGGACAAGGCTCGAGGCACTTGCTGGCGTGGGATAGATAAGTTCCTTTATTCCCTCTTTCCCCAACCTCTTCATTTTGAGCAGAATTAGCCAAGATACAATCAAGACAAAGAAATGGAGCACTCAGAGGAGGAGAGTCACCATTCTCATTTTGCTGTTGTATCAGCAATCCTCTCATCACTTAAATATCCCAGAGTCCCAAAAGTGTGCACTAACAAATGTGACTGATGCCTCTCGTGGGTGGTTTGCTCCTCACTCCTGTGTGCAGGGAAGAGAAACGTAGAATCATAGAATATCCCGAGTTGGAAGGGACCCATAATGATCCTTGACTCCAATTTTAGAAGCTGTGGAGTGGAGATTTTAGCTTAAGATTACTTCATCTCTCTTTATATATATAATATTATATATATATATATATATATACAATATATATATATATATATATTGCTGTGAGCAATAGTCTCTGTGTCTCTGTTAGGAAAGACATCTGCTCCAGGAGCAGAAGGTATCAGAGCCTTTGAAGTCTTGTGGAACATTTTTGGGAATCCTGTTTCTCAGGAAAAGTGCCATACGAATCAATCCTACAGAAACGTGGGGGACTGAGGCACCTTCCCAAAAGGAAATACAGCAGTAACAGCACCATCTTCCTCTTTTTCTTCTTTTCCAGCCACCCTCTAGGAGTCAGCTGCTCATGACATGCCTCTGAGCAGCCCTTGGGAAATGGAAGAAAATAGCATGACAGGCAGTATCAGAGCTAAAATAGCAATATCAGAGCTATTTTGTACTCCAGTATTGTGTGCTAGAGTAAATTTAGGTATTTTGTTCTCCTTGGTTACTTTGTTGGAGTGGGATTGGCCTCTTCCTTGCCTTCCCTCCCCCTCTGAGCAGGTAGAAAGAGGCCTTTGGTAGTTTGTCAGTGGTTTGTGTAATTGTCACCCCATAAAAACTGGTGGACTGAAACGTCTCTGCAGTGCAGTGTGATGAGAGGTTGGTTGTCTTTAGGCTGAGATGCAGACAGGTCAGTGGCACAGATCCCAAGGCCAGAATTTGGCTTTGTTTGATATTCTAAAGACAAGGTCAGTCTTCATTCTTTTAAGGAATTTTCTTTTTAATTCCATGTTCTGAGGAAGTCAGGGGATATTCTGACCGAAGGAAAACTTGAGCGTTTCAATTCTGTTCTGTAATGACTTTTTCTTGCTCCCTTGCTGATGTCTTGAGTCTTTGCTTGGCGCAAAAAATAGTGAGATGGAAGAAGTGCTCTGTATGCACATTGTTTTCAGCTGCAGCTCACTCCTCCAGTGTCAGACCCTTGTCCCTCATCTGCTTTTCCCATGCCAGAAGAAACTTTTTCTTTGCAGAACAAGAGAAGATATGAGTAAGTCTACCAGGCATCTGCAGGTCCTCTGACCTCAGGATGGGAAGTGACCTTTAGATATTGAACTGAAATGGCTGAGGTGTTTAGAGATTTGTACTTTGAGGCATCCAGGCTTAAGATACCTTCTTGCTTTTCTAAAAATCCTTCACCACTGGCTTAATCTGAGTTTTGCTTTGTTGAGCCCAGAGTCCCTGTGGCCCCAGCCCATCTCCCAGGCTGTTATCAGAGGATCATAGAATGGTTTGAGTTGGAAGGGGCATTTAAAGTTCATCTGGTCCCACTCCCCCACAGTGAAAAGGGATGCCCACAGCTCCATCAAATGATCAGAGCCACAGCCTACCCTTGGGTATCTACAGGGATGGGGCACCCACCACCTCTCTGGGCAAACAGTGCCAGTGCCTCACCATCCCGATTATAAAAAACTTCTTCCTTTTATCCAGTTTAAATATTCCCTTTTTCAGCTTGAAACCATTTCCCCTTGTCCTACCACAAGACCATGCTAATGAGTCTGTCCTCTTCCTGCTTCTTCTAGTTCCCCTCTTGATACTGGAAGATCTACGAATCAACACTGTTACTCCGATTTTACCATAACTCCCAAGTTTCCAGAGCTCTTTCCTTTCCAGAGTGGCTGCACCTTGACCGACATCCCTTGTTGCACTGTCCTGTTTCATCCAGCAAATTGGACTCATCTTGTTCTTAATGCTTTGGATGCTTTCCTCCTGGCATCAGCAGCAATTCCAATTGCAATTGCAATGAAACGTAGCTGCCAAATAATTTTCTGTGCATGTGTGGCCCAGAAAATATTTGTGAGAACTTTAGCCACAAACCAGTTCTGCAGGAGTCTGCAAGGAAAATCTGTCATTAATGGCAGGGCAAGACCTTCACGTACCAACTCTTCAAGAAGCAGATTTCAAGACTCTGAAACAGGGGTCTAAGTTTCTGAATCAAATGGCTCTAATTAATGTGAATACCTCTGTCAGCTGATGCTATAGTTCCCTCTCTCCTAACATGGCCTGCTAGATCCTAACAGCTGGTGGTGTTTGGCTCAGCTCCACACCCTACCACACAGCTCTGTTGATTTACACTAGCTGGAAAAATACAGCTGATATATTCCTATAAATATTATTATTTCAAAATATTGCAATATTACCCCTGAGGGAAAAGGGCAAGCTATCTTGAAAAGTATTATACTGGTGGCTTTGCAGCATTTATTCATTTGAAGAAATATCCGTGATTTAATAAAACAATTTATATTTAATGCTATTTCCAAATCCGAGGATTTAAACCTTGCACGCATCCAGCTGGCTTTCTATTTTTTGATGAATCCTTCCCACATCCTCACCCTCTTCCATTTTTATATCATTTAGATTGCTCCCCAAAGGTGAGCAAATGGCATTCATTATAGAAAACTTCCACCCAATCCTTTATTTCAGTCTGCATAATGGAAAGTATTTTAGAGTCTTAGGATCATTAAGGTTGGAAAATACCTCTAAGATCATCAAGCCCAACCACCAACTCATCAAAATGTCAGCACTGACCACACTCGGGCAGGCAGCCCATCAGAGTTCCATGTGCTGCTACAAAAGTCCTTGGTGAGAGGAGAGATAGGGGTAAGGAGGGACAAATCTGAATCTAATGAATGGTGCCTTTGTCAGGAAGGTGATACAAGAGCCCTCAAAGGACTGTGATCCCTGAAGGCAACCAGCAGCATCCTCCCAGAGCATGTGCTGCCTGGGCTGGGTACCAGCCTGGGAAATGCTGGGAGGATGCTCTGGAAGTACAAATGGATGAGAGTAGTGGGAGGATAACTCAGCCCTGGGCTTTTCCTTCTCCTTCACCATCTGTTTGCAAAAGCATTTCTAATGGGATCATCTAGTTCATCAAGGAAAATTCAAGCAAGAAGCAGAATTAGAGAATCATAGAATGGTTTGAGTTGGAAGAGGCATTTAAAGTTCATCTGGTCCAGCTCCCCCACAGTGCAAAGCGACCACCACGGCTCCATCATGTGCTCAGAGCCCTTTCCAGTGTGACCTTGGGTGTCTGCAGGGATGGAGCACCCACTACCTTGCTGGGCAACCTGTGCCACTGCCTCACTACTTTTGTTGTAAAATCTTCTTCCTAATATACAATCTAAATCTTTATTCTTTTAGTTTGAAACCATTTCCCCTTGTCTATCAATGAAACCATCCTGCACTGTCTGAAGTCATTTTTTCCCCCAACCAAAATCCTTCTCCTTATTACACACTTTACAACCACCCATGATATCTTATCCCAAATACCCTCACCCCATCATGAAGATTTGCCTTCCTTGTCGTGAAACACTACTGTGTTGCCCCCAAGAGCAGAGCAGACTCAGACTTTGTCGTTTACATGTGTCTGATGGAGTAGAAAACAAGATTTGGGAGAGGGAGAGAAAGAACAGGAAACTTGAAATCCACCTGAGATTAATGATTTTAACATGTACAACATGTTTTGTTTTGCTTTGTTTTCCCCTCAGGAGCAGTTTCTTCAGTCAGACAGTGTTTGATTAAATATCTCAGCAGAGTTATGGTTTATTCATCTAGAACAAAAGTTTCCCCCCTGTTCAGGGACACAGCATTAGCTTTGTTTTCTAATTATAAGAGCAACAATAATAATAAAAATAATAACAACAGTATGCATTGTGGATCATTTTAGCTTGGTTTTGTTTTTCTTTGTTGAAAGTAAGTGAACTGCGTTTTGTCAGTCTTGTAAATATGAAATGAGTAATTTTAAAGATCATTTCTTTGTTGCAGGGAGGTTTTTGCTCCTTTAAGTGGAATTTTTCAATGTTTTCACTCAAACCTCATGGCCTAATAACGTCTCCTAAAAATAATAGAACAGAAGAAGAGAGTGTAACTTAATTGCATGACTCCAGGAGCAAACGCATGAGGGGAAATGCTGCTAATGCTGCGTCCCTCCTGCACGTGGGGAGGAACCTGGAGCATGAAATCTGCCATGGGCTGTGTTCTGAGGAGTCTTTCCATCCACACAACACAGCCACAACCTGAATGAGGACAGCTAAACACGTGCATAAGTGTTCCTCTGGATTGAGGCCAAAGTGCTGAAAACCTCAGAGGATGGAAGGGCAGTTATCGATATCTGAGATCTCTCTAAGTGGTAACTGCTGACAAACATGGGCTTTTTTTAAATGGAGAGATCCATTTCTTCCAGATTTCCTAGGGCTAATGCTGGGCCTCAAATTCACCCAATCTGGAATGGGAGCTGTAGCTTTGCTCAGTGGTGATGAACGGTGAAGATGGACTGGAGTTAAGACAAGAAAATAAAAGCATGCAACATCATCTCCATAGGTCTGAGGGAAGGCAGAATAAACTGAAAGGGAGCGAGAAATATGAAGAATTAGAAAAGCTCTGCAGTTGTGGGAACAGTGATGGGGACATCAGCAGGGTAGGAATCAAGAACTACAAGTGGAAGTTGGCCTCTTCTACCAGGTAACAGGAATGAGATGATGATGAGAGGTAATGGATGAGAGGTAATGGCCTCAGGTTACACCACGGGAGGTTAAGGTTGGATCTGAGGAACAACTTCTTCTCAGAAGGAGTGGTAACACATTGGAACAGGCTGCCCAGTGAGGTGGTAGAGTCACTGCCCCTGGAGGTGTTCAAGAAACATGTAGATGTTGCACTTAAGGCCATGGTTTAGTGGTCAATACTGGTGGCAGATGTACAGATGGACTGGATGATCTTAGTGGACTTTTCCAATCTTAACTACTCTATGATTCACAATTTCTTATCAGTGGTGACAACTCATATTTGCTGTAATCTGCATGCTCTGTGGGTGTGCAAGAGTTCAGCTTCAGCCTCCTCAAGTATCTGCTGCATCCTCTAAATTCATACTGAATTTCAGAGGATAAAGAGGTTTAAATCCACCATTCTATGAAACATCCATTGTAGTGGGCATGGTGGTGATGGTTTGATGGTTGGATTAAAGGACCTTTGAGGTCTTTTCCAAGCTTAATGATTCTATGAACTCTTAGCCTAAATCTAATCTAATAACTTAAAAAGTTGTTTAAGATGAGCTGCCATAATCTGGGTTATTATGGAAGACGTTAATAGCGGCAACTCAATCAAAATAGAAAATCTCTAGGTACATCTCAAAGCAATTTCCCTCAGGTCTGGGAGGCTGAGCGAAAAAAGGAGGACCCAAACCCACTCTGATGCTTGCAGACACCGTAAACATGCACCACCTGTGGCTCCTTTCCACTCCACTACCTGTTCAATATGCAATTAATTTTACAAAGTGCTGCATATGTCAACCAGGGCCAAGGTCAGGAAGGAAAACAGTTTCCTTTTCTAAACTCCAAACAGACCAACTGCTCTGTCCAGAGCTGCTCTCCTCATCTGGCGTGGATAGATTAAAATACCACCTCCCTGCTCACCTCTGCAGGTGCTTCCTTCCTTGCTGCAGGCAGCATGTGAGTTACAGGGAGCACAAGCTGGAAGTATCCCCATGTTTGGAAATGCAAATAAACCCTCCCCCACCCCCCACATATATCCACGCTTGAGGAGTAGCCCTTGGCCTGACATAAAAGCATCAAGCTGACAGCTGCAAAGAATTGCTTGATTTAAGGCAGTCACAACTCCCCAGCTTGCCCTGACCCCTGTGCATAACTCTTCCTCTGCTGAACATAGGGCTCCTCTCAGCAGGCAGCAGGGAAGCATCTGGTACCATTAGAGGCTTTGCAGAGGACTGCAGGAGGCACCTTGACCCCACAGGAGACCTCTGCTCACCTGGGCTGGAGGAGGAAAGCCCAGGGGACACCACAGGGCAATTTGAAAGAGTTTTGATGTCCAGCCAATTGAATTGTACTCCTAAATATGGTGATGTTCAAGTGCAGTTTCAGATAACTCTGATCCCAAGGGCTCTGAGAGGTCCGCTGTGGGCCAACAAACTGAGTGACACTCAAAAATGAGCTCTACAAAGCCATCTGTAAGTAAGCACTCATGCATCAGGATGATTCTGCCTCATACAAGTCAGGCCAGACCTCCAGGACACAGAATATAGAATCATAGAATCATAAAGGTTGGAAAATACCTCTAAGATCCCCAAGTCCAACCCCATCTCATCCTCCATAACCATATAACCCATGCCCTCAAACCATATCCCTCAGTGCCACATCTCGAGAGTTCTTGAACCTCTCTAGGGATGATGACTCCAGTACTTCCCTGAGCAACTTGTGCCAGTGTATTACCACTCTTACAGAGAATAATTTTTTTTCATATCCAAATGGTTGGAGGTACCTCCAGTTCAATCTGGTCCAGCTCCTTCCCCAGCAGGTACACTCAGAGCAGAATGCCCAGCCATCCTCAGCTCTCTGTGCTGTCAATAAAGAGAGATTTTAGAGTGCTATAGATCCGAGTGTGCCTCCAACCAAGGGATCAGGACAAGATGAATGGTGCCCACTGGAAGTTAATGTGACCCTTCTCATACAGACACCCAGAGAGCAGATGTTGGAAGTCAGACGAGATCTATCCTTCTCTTGATGCTCAGGTCCTTTTGTTTTGATATTTGCCTTTATATAAACCAAATAAATTAGATGTTAAGCTTCACTGAACAACTAGAACCAGAGCATGATCCATATGACTCGTGTGCCCAGGATGATTACAGCTAACATCTGTTATTTACATAAATTGCTGGAGTACACTTCCAAATAAAACAACACAATGGACAATACCAAGTGTCATAAACATCTAAACGTAACTGGTTAGATTCACTTTTTCCTCTTCTCTCCATTAGAGGGAACATTTTCATCTTGGGACTTTCAGATAATTCCAAGGAAACAAAATAAGTTATTTTTCACAGAGCACACAAAGAAAACGAAGCCATCCAAGTGCTCTGTCCACTTTGGGGTTAAAACCAAATGTCAGGCTCAGGGCCTCTGAACATGACCCATATTGTTAACTGCTATGGTATGAAGTAACATTTGTTTCGCCCCAGCCATTAAAGAGACTATTTCAGATAATAAAATGTAAACAGAGAAACTTCAAAGGACAAAATGAATGCCATCGAGTAACTGTGTTTTACATGGAACTGAACTGCTAGTAGTGGATTTCTCCCTAAAAAGAGGAAAAAAAAAGCTTTCCATTACTCTATGTAGTCTTGAGAACAGCTTAAGTGTCCTGATTTATCTTTAGGAGACTTAGATAAGCTGAGAGATCTTCCTGCATAGAAATCCACTGATCTTCTCAATGGCATCCTTCTCACAATGATCCCCGTCAGTCTAATGAGGCTGACCTTATTTCTTGCTGCTTACACCTTGGCAATTCTTTTGGAAAATGCTCTGATTGGTGAGTATGTTGGACAAAGTATGTGAGAATAAAGGAATCACAGCAAATAAACTGGAATACTCCAAAGCCAAACATCCAGCACCCAGGGGAAGGCTCTCTGAAATGCCTTTTAGGCACTTAAATTCAATAGTGAGACTCAAGGGCCTTAGTGTCTACTATATCCCCTTGCCTTTTATTCTTTTTCAATCCAGATCAATTTTTTATTCCTAAAACTACAGCTGATACAAGTGCGTGTTCAGGGTAGATGTAAATGAACGTGTCTAGGGGCCAACCAACATTTTCATTAAATAAGAATTTCACCTTCTTCCACTGATCTTGAATTAATAGAATCATTACAGTAGGAAAAGACCTCTAAGATCGCCACGTTCAATTGTCAGCCCACCCCCAACATACCCACTAACCACATCCCTCAGTACCACATCTCTACAAATCCCAGCCAGGTTTTCCTTGCCAGATGCCAAGGTTTACAGGGTGCTCTCCTACAGAGGGAGTTTTGAAAGTCATCTGGTGGAACTTCAGGTGTCTGCAATGAGGACTTCCACATCTGAACCACCCTGGCACCACCTTGCTGGTGGACTGGGGCAAGGAAGAGACAAACTGGTTGCATACCTTCCATTATACTGCTTTGTTACCCTGGTTTTTGGCAGAAATATATGTGCTTTATCTGGTTTGCCTATAGACTAATTCTGGATTATAAATGAATCCAAGACTGGTTCTGTTGGGTTTCATAATAAGGTTGTTCCCATCTCTTCAGCAGAGGTAAGGAAATAGAGCTATGATATGTTAGAAATCCCATGGCGGTGGGTTTATATTTGTCATCAACCTGCAACTAGGATTGACACAGGAAAGAAGATTAAGGAAATAAAACCTGAAAAAGAACATCTTCATGTGGATTTTTGTTAAAAGGTCCAAAGTTTTCAACTAGGATTTTTTATGGCAGGGCGAAGTACATTTTCAGACTCAGCTTCTTAATGGGTTACATCTGCTTAATGTAATTTTGCATCTGAACTGTGTGTCTTGTCAGATTCAAGCACAGTCAGAGCTGCACTCAGCTCTTTATGTATACTCACTTTCCCTGGAATCAGATAAACTCAGCCCAATAAATTAGTTTTACTGCTCTCAGTATCACCCTGTTATCATTGTGAGTGATTTAGTCTGGGCTTCCCAAACTTTGCTGTTCTTTCCCAATGAAAGGAACTGAACTCTCAAAGTCAGAATATCCCTTTCTCTTCCCTTTTCCTTTCCCCTTTCCCTTTCTTTTTCCCTTCTTTTTTTTTTCTTTCTTTTCCCACCTTCTGTCTCTCTTCATTAAAAAACCAAAAAACTTTATATAATAATTCATAGTTAAACTTCTAAAAGTATGGCTTTTTTAGCTCAGAGGGAAATTATGTAATTAGGAAATCATGATCTGGTTCTCAGCTGGTATAGATCAGCAGCAGTGATTTATACCAGCTGAACATATGAATTTTGGTGTTTGGTAGCAGAATTTAGTGGGCTTGCCTTGTAAAGTGCATTGGACTGTGTATTATATTAGCTACAGGAACATTTTGTGAAAATATACTTACATTTGATGCCATCTTTTTTTCATATCCTTTATATCCCCATGCTGTCTTCATGATTAAACAAGAGGAAAGATGGACTTGTCATTGCAGAGTAGGCCAGGAACTGGGTGATAATGATCCGAGCTCCCTCTTACATTGCTGGCAAGCTACTTGAAGCTGAAGGAATATCCTATTTGAGGTACTGACAGCTCAGAGCCCACTGTGCTTTACAGGGCTCTAAGGGACCCTCAGAGGTAACTGGGGTTATGACAGATGCAACATTACAGGTTGGATGCTCAGGGTGGAAGGAGAAAATACTTCTCCACTCCACATTTTTTGTTGGGAAGGACGGTGCAAGGAGAAAAGGGGAAAAGGATTTGCAGTGTTTTTTGTTGGGTTTTTTTTGGAAATGCATTTCATTTTCTCAGGAAGACCAACAGATCTGTTCCTAGGGCAAGTAGTTTGAAGGAGTGGCAACCAATATATGGACCTCTGATTAGAGGGATCTGAGATCCTGGAGAACATCTTCTGCTTCTCTCATAAAGTTAGCTATATCTGACTAAAATACAAGTGGTATTATCTCCTTTTCACAAAGAAAAGGAGATAACATTTGGGAATAGCAATGAGCTAAATTGTTTAATAAGCTTGACCAGAGATTGATGATTGGAGAAGTGGCAAGATCTGGTAAGCTGGAAGGACTACAGTTCAAGCCACTATGTTTAAGAATACAAGTCTTTTGGGACCTCCATTCTTCACAAATGGCTGTAAGTCTGTCTTCTGTTCCTTCTGACACTCCTGATCTCAGTGGCTACTTCAGTGAACTTTAGCAGGGGGATTGAGATGTCAAGAGCTTCAAAGACAGGAGCTATCCCATGGGCTTAGATATGCCATCTCTGTTGCTGATTTAGTTCATCTTGCAGTCCCTCTCTAATCATGATTAGAAATTGTCATTTGTGGACTTCTTTTATCCTTGCCCAAAATTGCCGAAAGATGTTCTAAGACAGCACACTGCCACCCTAAATTATAAATTATTTATGATATACTTAAAGGAAAAACGATGTAACTGTAGTTCTTGCAGAATTAGGTAAATTTATTTTGTAATAGTAAACTCAAACTCTTCAAGCTCTTTTTCTTTTTCAATTTTGGCTGAAGTGTCATTGAAACATGCTAAATTATGAGCATTATGGGTCAAGGAAAGGCATTTGTAAAACACCGATTAATTTTCCTGTTCTCCTTTGAGTTCAGTTATAAGCAGAACTTCTTGAGAACTGCTTGAGAGTGGAAAACTGTATTAACCTTCAAATCTGGAGTCTCAGCTACAGCTGAACTTTCTGTTTGGATTTTGACCAAGCTGCTGGGCTTAGATCCCAGTGCTGGAGCTACCAGATGGACCATGTTATTCTCACTTGCAGAACCCTATCAGACAAACTGTTTCAAGCAGAACAGGTCTGCTGCTTGTGGAAGGTGTGAGGTACTAATGAGACATTGTGTTCCTGCTGTGGGTGCCATGACTCTTATGGTACCTGTCCCAGCTTTCATTGGATTTCTTCCTTACATTCCTTGGATCAGAAGTGTGGGGAAGGGTCTGATGGAGTTGCAACCCTGCTAGTGGATGGGGTAAGGCCAGGTGGACGTGCCTACGTGAGGACAACTAGCTTCTCAGCATCACAGCAGACTGAAAGCTTCATGGAGAAATCTCAGCCCAGCCAACAGGCACTGCCAAAGGGAGAGACGTGTTGGAAATCACACTTCTTTTTTGGACTTAAGCATCTATGCACAGCCCCAAGATACTTGCATCTTTGGCTTTATTTGACAAGTAAATAAAAGAAGCTGGAGCTTGTTCACTTGTCCCCGTGGCCAGTGGCACAGCAGAATTTACAAACAAATGACTTTTATCCCCCTACCAGATGACTTCAATCATTTTGACTTCTGTCAGTGGCTCTCGTCCCCTGCTAAGGCAGCCACACCTGGGTGTTTTACTCCACACTGGTGAAACCTCACCTGGAGTACTGCATCCAGATTTGTAGTACTCAGGACAGGAGAGACATGGATGTGTTGGAGCACATCAAGAGGAGGACCACAAAAATTATATAAGGGATGGAACACCTCTCTGATGAGGACAGGCTGAGAGAGCTGAGACTGTGCATTCTGGAGAAGAGAAGGCTTTGAGGACACCTGAGAGCAGCCTTCCAGTATCTAAAGCAGGGCTGAAAGAAAGAAAGGGACAGACTCTTCAGCGGGGTCTGTTGTGATAGGACAGGGGGAAATGCTTTCAAGCTAAAAGAAGGGAGATTTAGATTGGATATAAGGAAGAAGTTTTTTACAATAAAGGTGGTAAGGCACTGGCACAAGCCACTCTGAGAGGTGGTGGATGCCCCATCCCTGGAGACATTCAAAGTCAGGCTGGATGGGGCTCTGAGCAACCTGATCAAGCTGTGGGTGTCCCCATTCATTGCAGAGAAGTTATACCAGATGGTCTTTAAAGGTCCTTTCCAATTCAAATGATTCTGTGTTTCTGCATTGTCTGGATTTAACAGCTGGTGTGGGCCTCAAATATGATGGGAAGTCGGTCAAGATTTGAGCAGTCTGGAAGAAACCGCTGTAGCCATGCTCTGGTTGTAGCTACATAGACATAGTCTTTAAGGCTTTATGTCTTTTGTAACCCTTTAGTTTCCCTTTCCTGAAGGTGTGCCTTCTTCACTTAAGCTTTTGACACCTTTTCATTTCCACAGCAGAGAGTCCTCAAATTCATTTCTCTGTTAGATGAAGAGTTGCTTCCTTGCTGGTTGTGAGCCTGGCTCATAGCAGCTTCATTTGCTGTCCTCAGTCTTTCTGCAAGAGCAGGTTCTTGTTCTGAAAGAGATACCTCTTCATCCATCCTGAATGTCCACCCAGGACATTCTCTTGTTCTTATGTAGCTACTATAATCCTTGTAATCATCAAGGATGTGTAACAGATGTATAACAGAAGCAGGAGTATATCCTATTATAGCCAACTGTCAAGCAGCACGTAGGTTGTTGGCCTATGTTTTGTCCCTCCTCAGAGACAAGTTCTTCATGAGTGTAATTTCTTCAATGTGAGGAGCAGGAGTCACTTTGATGTCTGTACAGGGATAGCCATTTTAAGACTGTGCCCAATTTGCTTTTTTTTCTTGTCCCAGTGCATTCCAGGGGATTTCATACCTGAAGGAGAAGTGATTCTGGATCACAATGCCTTGAAGTGTCTGTGGAGAGATAAACTTTATTTTTTCAGGTTAAAAAAACCCAACAAAAAACAGTTACAAAGACAGCACGTTTCTGACCACAAAAAATGAATCATATTCATCCTCACTGGTGACACTAGGTCAAATTTTGCTTTACTCATTTATCTTCTTGCTTAGTGAATTAGAGACTGATGGATGAGAGTGAGAAAGAAGTGGGTTCTACAGTACCTTCAGGTTCTCCTGGGCTATTGTTCAGGAGGTGGGAGTTGGCATCTTATCATCATACCAGGTAAGTAGTGATAGAATGAGAGGGAATGGCCTCACGTTACACAAGAGGAGGTTCAGGTTAGTTATTAGGACAAACTTCTTCATAGAAGGAGAGGTAACAAGTTGGAACTGGCTGCCCAGGGAGGTGGTGGAGTCACCATCCCTGGAGGTGTACAAGTAACATGTAGATGTGGTACTTGGTAGTAAATGGACAGCTGGAGTAGATGATCAAGGTCCTTTCCAACCTGAACAATTCTATGAAGATCATCTAGTTCCAACCCCCTGTTATAGCCAGGAACACCTCATTCTAGACCAGGTTGCTCAGAGACCTTAGAGGTCTTTTCCAACTGTAACGATTCTGTGACTGCTTTTCCATTACAGCCCATTGCAGACAAGAAGAGAGGATGCAGGACCTGGCAATCCCTGAAGACCCATGCCAGGCTGGGAACAACGGTTAGGACTCAGCTTGTATGCAGGTGAATCATTTTTCAGGGGTACAAACAGAGGTCAAAAAACCCCCTCCTGCCATAACTCCCAGCAAGACAGAAGAACAAGACACTAACTTGGGAAGACTGCTGTTTTCCCCATTTCTCAGTTATGGCAGTATACCTCCATACCTTCCTTATAGTTATTTCCCCTTTATGAAATCCCTTTATGTGCTGTTAAGATAGAGGAGCATGCAATTAAAACTACAGACCAATCCCAAAATGTCTCAGGAGCTGGTGGCTTCCCTGTCTCCTCAGCTCAGCTAGCTATGAACACTGGTAGTTCAAGCACGTGATGGCATAGACACCCACTTCATCATTGCTTTGCATATGTGAGGAAGAATCTGCAAAGGGGATCAGGAGCACTGGCTGGCTCAGGGCAGAGTTCATTGTATGGCCTGTGTGGGGTTTGTAAGGATATGAAGTCAATGACCTGGGTGTAGAGAGGAGTGGGAAATCAGGAGTCTTATATGACTGCTCCTTTGTGTGCATGAAAAGGCAGGTAGGAGGTTTAAGAGTGGGCTGGAAGGACACTGGGACACTCTGCTGGGAACCACAGAGAAAAGAAAGTGTAACAATCAAGGAAAAGAAGGGAATGAAGTCACTGATTGCTTCTCAAGGCTGTATTTTAAAATGTCACCTGATTGGTTTTCAAGCCAGAAAGGTTTCGGGTCCAGTGGATTTCCAGTAATGATGGTAAAATAAGGAGGAGCATTGAAAGGAATCTGTAAACTTTGTATTTCTTTCCCAGTTTTTTAAAGCTCATGAAAAGGACTTTTGTCCTTCCTGGCTTGAAATCAAACTTGAGAGTAAAACTTGTCTATGTTCATCAAGAGAAAAGATTTATTTTTTTTCTCAGCAAGATTTCCAATACTTGAATTTGTAACATAGGAGGCTTTTTTTAGGAAGAAACGTTTCTCAGAGTCTGTGCAAAAATTCATGTTTCACACATTTTCCCCATGTTGAAACAGTCTTTTTGTGGGCAGAGTCATCATAGCCACAAGTTTCCAGCCCCAGGTTGAATGGGACGTTTACAGTGAAAATACAATGCTATCACATCAGTCATTTGAAGACAGTACTGCAAAATGCATGGCCACCTTCCAGCTGATATGTGCTCCATCAGCTAAAACAACACAACCATAGGCCAAGGGCTCTTCTGGGTCTCCTCTTCTCCAGCCACATCTATCACAACCCATAAGAAGTATAGCAGCATGTTCACTGTTTTCCCATTGAATCATATAATTCTATCAGGAACCATCATGGGACACCCAGTGTAGCCTTTATACCACAACACAGTGCATAGAATGAATTAGGAGTCATCCCAGCTCATCCATAAGTAAAGAGCACCCTGTCCCTACTAGCATTGCAGCAAACGCTGGGACTGCCTACTTAAATTCCTTGTTAAAGAACTTGTAGTCAAGGCTGTGGTTCTTACAAAGGTTTTTCAAAAGAAAGAGACATGACTTCATCATGCTAGCAAGTGTTAGGGAAGGAATCATGCACCAGGATCCCAGAGGCATTCAGGAATCCAAAATGTGCAGAGCCAGTAAGGGACAGGATTGCTGGAATAACAAAAGTTGCATTACTATAGCCTAGCAGTTTGATCCAACACTAGTCCTGAAGGTTCACCTGCAAGACAAGCAGAAAACCACCAGCTCTTACACAGACCAGAAAGCAGATGGAGTCAGCTCTTATGTGCTTAGCACAGAATGGTTGCAAGGGATTTAGTGAATCCAGTTTAATTTCCATGTGTCTTCTGATGACATTTGTATTGAAGTCATTATGATAGCATGGGCTTTTCCAGATGTGACAGTAAACGTGTGCAGGCACACTTTTAATCATCTGCAGGGCTAAAAAGACATTTTATGATCTAGATGGACAAGGCTGTTTAATGTCTGAGGAAAAAAAATAATGGCAAAGAGCTGTCTAACAAGCCTTTTTCTGAGCGATTGCTAGCCAGGCTAATGTGTATATGGTCATAAACCAGCTGGTACATTTGAGATGTATTAGCCAACTTTTGCATAACATATGCAAGAAGATCCTGAAAAGGTATAACTGATATGTGACTATGTTGTACAAAACTATTAAAAGTAACATGGAAGACTTTTTGAGGCTCTGTAAGAAAGTGACCCATGTCACTAGCATGGGCATGGTATAAACCATGAAATGCACAGCTTTTTGGTGTGACATTTGCTGATGACATTTTATCTGTATTTATCTGTATATAAGGTCTTTACTTTTGGACTGGGTATAAGGAAAAGGTTGTATACAATAAGGGTAGGGAAGCACTGGCACAGGTTGGTCAGAGGGGTGGTGGATGCCCCATCCCTGGGGACATTCAAGGTCAGGATGAATGGGGCCTTGAACACCTGATGGAGCTTTGGGTGTCTCTGTTCATTGCAGGGAAGTTGGACTATTCTATTATTTCCAACTCTCACATTTCTACTTCTTTCTCAGCCTAAGGATCATTTCAATACAACAACAACGTGACTGACAGCTCGAAGAGACAGGGCCTAGCCCATTTTTATTGACATGAGACCAGTAGATGTTTTTGTGTAGTCTTAGTAGCACTGAGTCTGCCACTCCTATGTAGAATTACACTTTTGCTTGTAATAATGTTGTTTGGGAACCGTGTTGCCTGCATAAAATGATCTGTGTAAGGGGAAACCAGAAGACACTACGGGCTTCTTAATTGCTTGTCCTTGTACTCAGAGGTGGGCAACATTTCTGCTGTTGCATTTGGTAAAGCCAAACTGGGCAACAATCTATTTTCAGATTGTATGATAATGCCCTAGCAGTTCCTATAAGAAGGTCGAAATTAGAATCGTGTAATCATAAAATGGTCTGAGTTGGAAGGGATCTCAAAGATCGCCTAGTTCCAACCCCTCAAGTTCTCTGAAACGTGTTTCAGAATCTCAAGGAATACCTTCAATGCGAGCGAGGTCCAAGTGTAAGCATGAGCCCTGGCCGGCCACACCACCTCATTGTTAGCTCCCTCCCAAGGACTGCTCTTTGGGAGAGGAGAGCCGAGGTGTTTGGACACAAGCCACGCTGTGACACTTGGCCTCTGGGCCAGCAAACAGGCCCTGGTCGGCTTTATTTAGTAGAGGAGGTGTTGCTGATGAGACTGCACCACTTTTGGCTCCCTCTGCCCTGCACAGTCCTTCATCGCCGTCCCGGCAGGCTTTGCACCTCCAAACACCCTCACAAGTCTTTATGCCACGTCTCAGAGCTCATAACACCTCCCCTCACTTTCTTACTATAAAAACATCGCTCTGGCAGGCTGCAGTGCGGCCCACTTAATATTTCAAACACTTTGAACTGAACCCCCTATCCCTCCTCCAACAATTACTATGAACTAGGACCATGGGGCATCGCATAGGGCCCAGAGTAGGCCCAAGGCCAAATGCCATGTGCTATGGACCCAGCAGTCTGCTGGCAGGCCTGAGTTGTGTGCAGTAATACAAACCAGGCCACGCAAACAGACTTCAAGGTCGGATCTCAGCACAGCCTTCCCTTGTTGCAACAGTACAGGGAAATTCACTGTGGATTTAGGGGAGCCATGCCCTTAAAAGGGAAAAGGATCTTTGTCAATGCGGGTACTGGGAGCACTTTGTCAGACACACATTCTTCCGACTGGATATAAGGAAAAAGATGCCTACAATAACAGAAAAGGTTGCCCAGAGAAGTGATAGAAGTCCCTAGAAACATTCAAGGTCAGGCTGGACAGGACTGACGGAGATGTAGGTGTCCCTGTACGTTGCAGAGGAGTTGGATCAGGTGGCCTTTAAAGGTCCCTTCCAACTCAGACGATTCTATGATGCTGTGACTGGCAACCCTGCTCACCTTCATGAGATGGAAATCGTGCCTCAGTGAAATCTTGCTTTGACAAGACACATGGCAATAGTTAAAACCCAACAGGTCTCCATAAATACTCAGTTATGTCAGCAGCATGACAGAGCCTTTAATAGTTTTATCAAATGCAATTTGAGTCACAATAGCCAAATGTGACGTCATTCATGTCATAGCTTACCATAAAGAAACACTCAACTTCTGCCTGCCTTGCACAAAGAATACACACTGAGATAGTTCCTGTATCTCAGCCAATGTGTGGAAATATGTTCAGCTGCCTCAACTAGATTGCGTGTTTGAGCCCTGGTATTCAGCTGCTCATGGACAAAGAGTTGCATTCCAGTGGACAAGCACTGGAACAGGCTGCCTAGGGAGGTTTTGAAGCCACCATCCCTGGAAGTGCTCAAGAAACGTGTAGATGTGGCACTGAGGGACGTAGTTTAGTGGGCAATATTGGTGGTAGGCAGATGCCTGGACTTGATCTTAGAGGTCTTTTCCAATCTTAATGATTCTGTGCTTCTATGACCTCCACAAAGGGGCAGCAGATGTGGACTGCGCTATGGGAAAGAAAATCCTGCTTGTCCTTAATCCAGAAAGCATGGGTTCAGCATTCCAGGCATATCTTGACATTGCTTCAAATATTACAGCAAACCTCTAGGTCCCCACTCAGCATGAGCACGGATACATTGCTATATGTACAAAAAAGACCTTGTGCCAAAATACTTGTGAACTAAATCTGTTTGATAGCCTGGATGTGTTCTGTGGGAATAGGAGTGGCTTGATCGTGTGGGACTACGTAGATAGGTGCCTCAGGCATAAACTAGTGTGAAATTACAGAATTATTGAGGTTGTAAGGGACCTCTAGATATCATCAAGTCCAACCCACTGCTAAAGCAGGTTCCCTACAGTAGGATGCATAGGTAGGCATCAAGATGGGTCTTGAATCTCATCTAAAGAGAAGAAGACCCCAGAACCCATCAGGGCAGCCTGTTCCAGCAATCTGTCACTCTCACAATAAAGAAGTTCTTCCTTATGTTAGTATTGAACTTCCTGTGTTCCAGTTTTTGCCCGTTGCCCCTTGTTCTATTGCTGCAGAAAAGCATGGACACTGTTTAGACTCTGTGTGATCAATGAGCAAGCGACTGAAGGGTCACTACAGAAAAAAACAAACGGACTTAGACTTGCAGAATTTGCATCTTTTTATGCGATGACCTTGCTATTGGCCTGGAAAAGCTAGTTAATGGAGATGTGAGATCCAGCAGAGCACCTCTCAAGCGGTCAACCTTGTGAGCCCTCACTTCCATTCCTGGGGTTAAGGAGACACTGCTCTCCCTTTTCAGTAGGTGCACAGGGAAGATTCCTGAAACCTTACACCTCTCTCATCTCAAAAGAAATAGCTCTCCCCACATTTCATTTTCATCTACCATTATGAAAAGCTGCTCTGAAGATCTCAAGTCAAGTAGGACAAGGAAGGCAGGCTTGCCAACATAAATACCAGTTCAGATAGCACCCTGCAAAGGATAGAGGTGATGTGCCTCTGTCCAACAATGTGAAGATCTTGTTAGGTCTTCAGAGATGAAATAGAAAGGAAAGCATGCCTCAGTGAGCCTGGAGAAAGGAGAAGCTCCTTCACCACCCACCTCATTGTCGACAAGAAGATTACAGGAGACAGCTATGGCTTCTGTAAGGTGGACATAACTGTATTTTCTGACTCCAGGCAGTGAAGGATTGGCAGTTTTTCATTTCTGTCAAACCAAGCTGGTTTTGAACTAGCAACCAAAACATATCACAGCTGACTCACAGGCCCCTGAATGCCTCTCTTCTGTCAAGCACTCAGCTCTTAGAGGCCACTGGTGTTATTGCTACAATAAACATCAGTGTTAGCTCTGTATATGCCAGGTATGTTGTACTTTACAAGTGCCACACATATTCCCAGCCTTTAGGAATTTCCCCAAATCCTATCCATTCAAAAAAGATCCCACAGCTGCTTCCCCCTGCAAAAATCCAGCTGCATCTTCTATTGTGCTTTTACTGAGATTATCTGAAGATTTTCTTCCAGTTTAACAAAGCTGCAGCTTATATTATCTTGACCTCTGAAGCATGAAGAGAAAGAAAAAAATGACAGGGCGCAATATCTCCTTTAGCAATTATTCCATCAGGACAAGCCAAGCTACTGAAAGGGAAATCCCTGCACAAATTAAGGAATATAAGGATATTTCTTTCATTCTAAGAGGCATTCTCAACAGATCCAGGGCTTGTTTCCAAAATCATGGCTGCATTCCAGCATCAGAGAAACTTTATTATGCAAATATTGACCAGTGTTGAAGGAAACAGCAACGAAAGACTGTCAGAGGTGACAGAAGTTATTGCACTTTGGCTATAACATCTAAAGGCAAATTTGGGGAGTATAGTTTCACTGGTGAGCCAGCTTTTGCAAGTAGAGGGTAGCAGTGGATGGCCTGTGTTTCTTTTTTTTCTTTACTTTGTTCTGCATTTTAATTAGGGAAATTTCAGCCCTGGAAATGATGATGGAAACCTTAGTGAATGCATAGAATCCTGCTATTGTCCAGGACCTAGTTGTGTAACGATCCAAACAATGATCCAACATGCAGACCAAAACTAATAAAGACCTACCTTGCAGGAATATGAGAGGAACATTATGCATTATGGAATGGCCCCAGGAATGAGAGTGCTGGATGGAAGAATATTGGAAAAAGATGGGAACTCCACCTCCAGTGAAGCTGATGGAAAAATCAAAAAGAGGCCCAGGGATGATGGGGCAGGAACTCAGTAATGATATACAAGTTGTAAGGTTTGAGGCAGAAGTCAGGGGTCACACCAATGAGAGTTTAAGTTACACGTTGGTGAGGGAGAGCCAAGAAATCTAAATATTTGCAGCTTATGTGCAGAGGGGTTGCAGGAGACATGAGGATATAGGAGAACCGTGCAGGCTCTGTAAGTGTGAGCCAGGGCAACATCTTGCCCTTACAATGACTTCATCTGCCTCAACAGCAGAACTGAATTAAAACTCCACGAGCTGGGAGAAATAATTAAAAAGTCATCTCCATTCAGAATCCATTTCTTGTCCTTTAAAGTGTGATGGTGTAAGATGAACTGCATCAGACCAGGTCATAGATGCTGTCCCATGCCCAGATGTAATTAGACAGGAGTATTTGTGAAGTGTTTCAAAAGGCAAGCTTTTCATTCATTTGCAGTAGCTTCTTATCTTCTGACAGTAGTCTAAGATGGAATTTTATTGTATTCAAATGCAAATACAGCAGTACCACATTTCATCCTTGGGAATTCTTGAAGAATATAAAGGAGAATTTGGCCCTGATATGGTTATTTTAGCTGATAGTCTTTTTTTCTGCTGTTAGAAATGCCACCTGTAAGCCATGTCTACCCCAGTAGTACATTGACATCCCAATGGCAGTGTACAATATATTTTTGTATTGAAAAATGACTTCTCCCATTTTCATTCATGCTCTTCTCATCTCACATATAGCCAATAGCGTGAACAGTGTGGAAAATGAGCTGGGGCTGTGAGGTCTAGAGAAGAGAAGGCTCCAGGGAGACCTAAGAGTTGTCAGGCTCTCTAGCAGGATCTCCTGTGACAGAACAAGGGGAAATGATTTCAGACTAAAAGAAGGGAGATTTAGATTGGATATAAGGAAGAGGTTTTTTTACAATAGGGGTGGTGAGACACTGGCACAAGCTGCTCCTGGAGACATTCAAAGTCAGGCTGGACGGGGCTCTGAGCAACCTGATCAAGCTGTGGGTGTCCCCGTTCATTGAAGAGAAGTTATACCAGATGGTTTTTAAAGGTCCTTTCCAATTCAAATGATTCTGTGTTTCTGCATTGTCTGGATTTAGCAGCTGGTGTGGGCCTCAAATATGATGGGAAGTCGGTCAAGATTTGAGCAGTCTGGAAGAAACCGCTGTAGCCATATTCTGGTTGTAGCTACGTAGACATAGCCTTTAAGGCTTGATGTCTTTTGAAACCCTTTCATTTCAAGGCTGTGCTGAGATCTGGCCTTGAAGACTGTTTGCATGGCCTGGTTTGTATTACCACATACAGCTCAGGCCTGCCAGCAGACTGCTGGGTCCATAGCACGTGGCATTTGGTCTTGGGGCTCTGAGCAACCTGATCAAGCTGTGGGTGTCTCTGTGCCTTGAAGGAGAGTTAGACCAGAGGTCTGTTCCAACTCAAATGATCCTATGATTCTATGAAAACAGGATATAAATCCCATCTTAGATTTGGCATGTGAGTCAGAGGCTAAGGATGAGCATTGTTTCTGAATTCTGGCATCAAGGCAAAAGTTGCTGTCCTGCACACTCACCTCAGTAGATCATTTTCAGTAACTGGGTATATTGGATGAACTGTCCTCTTTAGTTTAGACTTATTCCATTGTCTATAGAAACTGGATAGATAGATGCTGCTCCAAAAGATTACTAATTTATCATAATAATCATTAAGCTGGTCCAAAAGTTTAGAGTGGTCATGGGCTTTCCATGACCCTCATGCTCGGTGTGTATGCGTGGGATGAAATGAGCATTCAACCACATGATGCCACCTTGATTTACATGTGATATTGCCTGTAGGATTTGACATGTGGGAGTGGCATCATGTTTGTCATCCCTGCCCAAAAGCCCTTTTAAGGTGTGAACAAGTAGTTCGTCCCCATAAACTCCTGGTTCAAGGCTGCTAGACCTCCAGAGCCAGCAAGAGGACACAACATGCCAGTCCATATCCCTATGGCTCTCTTTTTCCTACTCCACGTTATTTATTCAAGATAAACATGGGCTTCTATTTATTTGTTTGTTTAGGCTAATTTGATCTGGCTCTGAGGAGGACTGTATGACCCCATTGCTTCTATGACTCTCTGCAGCCAAAGAAGACAGGATCTAGAGCAGAAAAGAAAAAGGGGATATGGATTGCTTCTTCCTATGTACCAGGCACAGAGTGGTCCTGGGAGGTTTAGGACTAAGAACATCACACACATGTGCTCAAAAAATAAAAAAAGATGAAGAGGAATTTAGACTTGTTACAGCCTTTTCCTTGCTAGTCCTGTCTGGCAGAGCCTGAGTTTGGAAATACCAGTGCCTTTTCTTGTCACTCTCAGCTATAATTTATTATTTTTTTAAATCAATAAATATCCCTCCACTCCTCCATCTGGAGGATTCCTCCTTCATCCCACCACTGCCAAGCTGATCAGAGCCACCTATGCAATGCCATTTGATCCAGAACATATTTCAATCTTGGCCCATTCTCAGCCTCATAAATTCCTGACATGATTCGGGAGGCGTTTCTGTTGGAAATAACTCTCCACTCTGCTGTCGTATTTATAGAGATTGCTGCTGCCTCTGATCTGAGGCCAAACATTAGGAATAATTGCAGCAGGAGGCAGGACAGAGCTCGACATATTGTTTGTCTGGATTGTTTTAATTTTGAGGTCATGGAAGTACCCCCAGTTGCTGATGTTTGGAGCACAAAAAAAATCATTGTTCAGGAATTTTCTATTTTTTTTTTCTTTTTATTGCTTTTCTTAGAGGCAAAGAGGGAATCATTATACTTGCTGCTCAGGACAGGGAGGTGAATGAGATGTTGGTGACTTATTAATTCAGGAATCCTGTCTCTGCAGATTAGAGCAGAGGTTCCCACTTTTTTTCTAAATTATTTTACTTTCTGCTTGTTGAAACAGAGCCACATGGCTCTGCATACACATGTGTGTGTCTATGTGTACATGACAGGAGGGAAGGGGGTGTGGAGCCCTAGGTGGGCCCCAGAAGCATCAGACACAGGGCTGCATCGATCAGGGCTGAAGCTGCACATGGACAAGGTGCTAATGCTGGCAGATTGGAAGGAGCCACACATCCAGCTAAGCAATGGCCAACACTCAAAGCGTGAAGCCTTTGGCCATGTGGCTTAGAGCTGAGCAGGAAAGCAGCAGGGTGTGCATGCCAGGAGCTTTCAGACGTGCTGTGTCTGAGCTGGGGTAGCTGCATTTGGAAGCAAGAGACACATGCACATGCCGGGAGCCTGAGCTGAGGCCTGTTGAAGTTGATGGAAAAATATTTTTCACTTCAGTAGGCTTTGGATGATGCTCGAGGTGCAGCTTAAAGGGAGGATGGGAAAAAGGATAAAGTCTTCACAGCACATCACTTCCTTCAATGAGTCTGCAATGAGGGGGCCCCAAATCTGCAAGCATGTCCCCAGGAAGATGGAATTTATAGGGAAAAGATAAAGGAATAGGGATTGCTTCTTCCTATGTATCAGGCACAAACTGGTCTAGGGAGGTCAAAATTCAGATAATTTAAGATTCAGCTGGAACTAAGACAGTTACAAATACCCTATTCACAAAAAATGTTCAGAGACAATGTGGGTCCATTGGTAGATGAGGGAGAAAACCTAATGATGGATGGATGACATGGAAAAGGCTGAGGAACTCAGTCTTTCCAAAAAAAAAAAAAAAAGGCCACTTCACAGAAAGACTGCAGGACAGGTGAAATTCTTGCTCCTAAAAAGTGATACTCGGCATCCTTTCCTACATTATTATATGGGGAAAACTCATTGAGACACAGTAAGAACTGCAGATCTAACAGCGGGAAAAAAAAGATGGATTCATTGTGTTTGTGCTGGCACAGGAGCTGTCACGGACAAGGCTATAATGGAAAGCTATCACAAAATGAGGAATTACACTACTATTTTCAGTCTCATCATGTCTCTGTCACGGTAGCAGCCCATCTTCAAGGAGCTAACCACCACAGCTGTGGCTAGACGTTGTGTCAACCTGGGCAATTTCTCTCACAAAAACCTCATCACAACAAGACATTTGTACATTTTTTACTTCGTATTTTCCAAGTGCATACAAATTTGTTGAAACAGGATGATGCCTAAGAAATCATTCCAAATCAGTCAGGGCCCAAACTGAAAATGGGGTGAGTTTGGCTCAAGGGGTAGGAGGTTGCAGCTATGGGGCTCCTGGCACTGCGAAACCTCACTTTACATGGTAGACTGAGGGATAAACACCTCCTACCGCTGTCTGACCACCAGTTGATGCCTAATTATCAGCGAAATCACTGAGGTGCAGTGAGCTGGTGAAGTGGGACTTCACTGCAGAGAAGCACCAGGATCATCTTCACCTTCCACTGCTGTGCTTTCCACCTAGCATTACTCACTTGAGGGGTTTTGCTTTGCCCTAAGATTGATGCCTTCATTAGAGTGCTCAAAGACCTGCTTAATTACCCCCTTTTCTCCGTAGATTTGAGAAGATCTACTGCAACCTACTGTAGGGTACCTGTTTGAGGAGGGAGGTTGGATTTCATGATCCCCAGAGGTCCTTTCTGGCCCCTACAATCCTGTGATTCTGTGACAAGGGGAGAACCAACCTGGGCCATGGTGTTTCAAGCCTATTCCCATTTCTATTCAACTGAGCTGGTCTATTACAAAGAAAGGTTGAAAGACCTGAGTTTGTTGATCTTGGAGAAGGATCTGGGGAGACCTCATTGCAGTCTTCCAGTACTTGAAGAGGGATTATAAGCAGGGGGGGATTGACTTCTATATTGTCTAGTAGTGATAGGACAAGAGGGAATGGCTTTAAACTAAAAGAAGGAAAATTTAGGTTAGATGTTTGGAAGAAATTCTTCACTCAGAAAGTAGCAAGGCCCTGGCACAGGCTGCCCAGATATCCTTGGGTGCCCCATATCTGGAGGTGCTCAAGGCTAGGTTGGATGGGGCCCTGGGCAGCCTGAGCTGGTGGGGCCAACCAGCCCATGGCAGGGGTTGGAACTGGATGATGTTTAAGGTCACTTCCAATCCAAGCCATTCTATGATTCTATGATTTTCTCACACAAATGTAAATATGGGCTAAGAGCTGCCACAAGAGGAGAAAATCATCCATGCTTCTAGCAAGAGCTATAATCATATTATCGCAACACAAGGGAATAATAAAGGGCTCTACTCAGAGAAAATACTGTAAGAGCCAACAGCTGGGAGCTGAAGCCAAAAAAACGTTGGTTATGAGCAAGTGAGCCTTGTAAATTGAAGGGGGAGGTTGACAGCCTGGAGCAATCTATCAAGAAATGGTTAAAGGGTTGGCCAATCATTAGGGTGCCTTCAGGAAAAGATACTTTAAACAAATCCAGGTCACTGGGCTCAGTCCAGTTACGAGGTGAAAGTGCCTGGTCTATGCTAGGCAGGAGATCAAATTGAGGGTTCAGTGGATTTTTACCACACTTTAATCTCTGCACAGGGAGATGCCAGGAAGCACACGTACATTTCTCAAGCTGATAGAGAAAATGGAAATGAAGTCACCTCAAATTGCTTCTTGGTTTGTCAGTGATGTGCATTTGTATTTTACATCCAGCAACATGCAAAATAGTTCAGACAAGGTCAGAGGTAGAAAACATATAAGGAAAAAAGTGCAATGGGATCAGCTTGGTAGGGGCAAGAAAGTATCTGCCTGTCTGGATGCTGGCATGGAGGTATCTTTGCCTCCATTATGTTTCTATCAGTCCAGCAGCAACATCCAGCAATGCCATTGCCTCAGATGTTGAGTCTACAGCCTCAATCAAAAGTGCACAGAACCAAAGGTGAATGGAATATAGATGTTTTTTAAGGTCCTGGAACTGAACAAGGACAGAACTGAAACATTCAGGCTTGTTCATTCCTTCCTGGGCTACTGCATCTTTTCAGAGGTGGAACAGAGAGCCTACTAGATCTCTGGGCTAAGCCAGTGCAGCTTTTCTTACACTACTACATGGAGAGAGAAAAAAAGGATGGATTCATTGTGTTTTGCACTCAAGGGGCTGAGACAGACAAGATTGTGAAGTAAGGTTATCACAAAATGGATATTTACACTATTATTTTGAGTCCATGACTCTGTCATTCCAGTAGCACCTTTCTACGGAGCTGACAACCTTAACCCATAGGACATTATGTCAACCTGGAGGTTTTTGCCACAGTTAATTCATAATAAATACTCTCCAAGAGAAGTAACTCTGACATGTTAATAAGCTCAACATTGCCTTGGATCTTTTGAATGACCACTGATGTGTTTCAGCCTCCCTCAAAATCTGACGCCGGTCACATGCATATCTTTTGTTTAAAAGATTAAGAATAATAGCAAAAGAGAGAATGCAAAAATAGACAAAGAAGAAAACTGGGACAGATGCCAGGAGACCTGATGCTAATCAGCTCCAGATAATGTTAAAGCTCAGTATCACACTCCCTGGGGACTGCACCCAAGACACTGCGCCAGGAGGATGTCAGTGCTGGGATTCCTGAACTGACGGGGAAAGGGAATCTGCAAATATTTGGTCTGTTAGAAAGACTAGTCCAATTAGTGAATGGTAGATCAAAGCCTGAATGATTCTGAAGCATGTAAGGGTTTGGGCAGGGCTTACCCAAGTCACCAAAGGGTCGTCATTTACTTAGAACAATTAGTATCTGACAAATGCATGCATCTCTGGGCACTTAAACCAGAAATTTCTAAAGTGAGGCTAACAGTCATGGGATGGATCCCCTTTAATGTGGGTTCCTGCATCCCCAGAAAGCTGAAGGAGCCTGAGCTGAGTTCATTGCTTCTCATCCCCTGGAAAATTGCATATTCATAAACAAAAAGCGCTGCCGTTATCTGAAAAAAAGAAGGAGCCTTTGTCACAGAAGACAAAGTGTCATCACACAGCTGTGTTATTGCTAGTTTCAGGCTGTCTGGTGGTCCTAATATGGTTTTGGTTAATGTTTACACCACTAGTCATTGACAAGCAAGGACTTTTTTGGGAATAAAAGAAAAGGGACAGAAGAGCCCCACATGAACACTGAAGTGAAAAGAGTCATGTCAACAGACATGGTTGTGGGAAGGACATTGTTCTTATCCACCTTCATTTTTCCACACTGCTGCTATTATTTACTCTTTGAACGACAGCAGGAGAAACTCACAGGTCAAAACAGCAGATAACAAAAGAGATGAATAGCAACTGGCAAGGTAGAATTTAAGATACAACATTGGATGTGGATACTCCTAGTGGAGAATAAAAGGATCCAGGGAGACCTCACTGTGGCTTTCTAGTACTCAAGAAGAGCTTATAAACAGTAGGGAGTTTGACTTGTTGTATGGCCTGATAACGATAGGACAAATGGGAATGACTTTAAACTAAAATGATTTAGTTTAGATATTAGAAGAAATTATTTACTCAGTGGGTGGTGTAGCCCTGTCACTGCTGCCCAGAGGAGCTGTGGATGTCCCATTCCTGGAGGCATTCAAGGCAATTGGTGGGGTAGGCTGATCTACTGTGGGGCAAGCAGCCCATGACAGGGGGTTGGAACTATATGATCTTTAAGGTCTCCTCTTGCCTAGGGCATTCTCTGACTTTATTATTCTATTGCAAGAGATGGAGACCGATAGGATGAACCAAGGTTTGGACATGCCCCAGGCTCTCACATAGTCCTATTCTGGTTGCTCTACATAGGTGAGGTGAACCTGTGTTTCTATTACCTTGTGCCTTGTATCCTTCATCTGGATGGATAAGGGATAATAGGAGATGAGGGAGAGCAACTCTTTGTGGTGTAGCTCCAGGAATTAGCTTCAGGACTAGATCTGACAGATCTCTAGGGTGTAACATCCAAAGTGGCAATGCTTTGTATCACCTGGGATTATGGCCTAACTATAGACTTCTGCAGGTGGCCACAGCCAAATTCTCCCATCTTTCAGCTCTCAAAAGGTGTTGTCTTAAACACTGATAGGGGCAAGGAAAGGACAGTAGAAGTAACTTTACTTCTTGTGGCTACATGATGAGTAAAATTTGGGTGCATGTTCTCATGGGTCCTCTCAGAACAACCCTCTGACTTTAAAAGCAGGAAATTCATATGCCTTGTTTCAGAAAAACAGAAACATAGAATGGCTTGGGTTGGAAGGGACCTCAAAGATCATCTAGATCCAATCCCCTGCCATGAGCAAGATTGCCAGCCACTAAATCAGGCTGCCCAGGTCTCCTTCCAACCTGGTCTTGAGCACCTCCAGGGATGGGAAAATCCACAACTTCAATTCACTGGATCACCAGTGGATCCTTTATGTCACATGACGTTTTAAAAACTTGGGCTCCGTATAGTTGCCCAAACAGCACTTGCTCTGCAGAGTTCAACCAGACAAAACCAGCAAGCAAAGGAGGACTATTGAAGCACTCTGTTTTACCCCAAATCAGCAAATAAGCAATAGGCAGAAAATAAGGCTGTCTTCTTTCCATTAATATCAAACTAGGTTTTGCAGCTTATCTGTTTTGTGACCAAGGTTTTATTGGTTCTTGATGCCCTCAGGCACATTTTGTCTGTATGAAGAGAGAAAGTAATTTCTGAAAGCATAATTTAGATTTTGAGTCGTTGGATTATGTGGGTTTAGTCAAATGAGATGGACAGGGCCAAACTGGAAAAACAAAAAGGCTGGTGATTTAGGGTTCTTTGAGTTTCAGAAGTCAAAACTCCTCCTTTACATCTGGTGGAAGCCAAGGTAACTCAAATGAACATTCAGAACAATAACTCTAAGTTTTAAGCCCTTGGCCTCCTTGCCTCCCAGGTAGAGAATGCACATTCCTATAGAGGAGAGCTTTCTGAACATGATGTTTATTCATGGAGTGTAATACTCATGCCAAGCAATGAGCAGTTTCTTCAGGTCTCTTCACCAATGCAGAGTTATGGTGTTTATGAATGAGTGATCTTCTAAAGGGAAAATTTGATGTGAATTATTCAACAGGTAAGCCACAAATATATTTCATGTTCCATTGCTTCGAAACAAGCAGACAGATCTGATTGATTTGACATCCTTTCTGGTCCATGAACATGACAGACCAGAAGGGTAAGAGAAGGGATTTTTTTTCAGTGCCATGCGTCCTTTTAATGCTTTGCAGATGAGCTTTTTCCTAGTGCACCTCATCCTCTGAGTGAATGAGTAAATAAAGTTACGTACCAAGACAGAGACTGACAAAACAGACAAACAAATGCATTTGCTAGTAACAAAAGCTGGTTCAATAGTTGGATTATTTTTCAACACCAGCTTCCAATAATCTGTACTTGGTGCAAAGAAACTCTGTCCTTTCTCTCCAAACTTAAAACACCACCGAGAAATTACTCCCAGACCATACTTCTTTCCTCTGCTTTTGTTCCACAACTCCCTCTATTTACCCTTAAGCAAATCTTCAGAATCAGATGCCAGTGTTGAAGCAGAAATAGAGAGATTCAATACTGAGACCTCAACACTTCCTTTTACATCACAATCCTCCCCTACTGACCATTTCCCAAAATGAGGGATCCTTCCATTCTCTGAAATGCTTTAAACATATCCACATCATCGTATTACCCTCTCTTTTCCGTGTGTTGTGGTTTTGGTTGGTGGGGTTTTTTGGTTTTTTGTTTTGGTTTGGTTTTGCTTTTGTTTTTTGTTTGTTTTTTGTTTTTTTTTTTGAAGCAGAAAATGAAATGTGCAAAGAGTTAATAATAATAAACCTATATAACCCTATTTCAAATTGTCACACCCCTTTAATATCTTCATTTATGCTCTATTATTCTACGATTCTACACTTCTATTGTTTGCCAGCTTCACCTCAGCACTTTTTGGAGGAAGACTGGCTAAATATTGGTTTTGAAGAATTATGGGACTGAATTTTGGGTGGTTTCTTGACCTCATCCTATTGTTTGGCTACCAAATGTGTAGGCAATGTGGGGTCCATAAGCAGCCACAGAGTAATGAATGACCCGGATGAGGTCTATCTGTGGGCTAGTCCAAAGACCTCACTCCCAGACTACTTTTAAACTCCTATGCACATCTTGCAGTGAACTGGAGCTGACCTTTGTTTCAGAACAGGAAAATATCCAGAATGTATTTCTTCTGGGGGTATGTGATGTTTTGCATATATTCCAGTATCTGCTGCTAGCTCATGGCCCATGTTCCTTCTGTGTCCCTCTGGTCAAGTCTCCATGGATAATTAATCTCTTACATCTGTCTCTGTAGTTTGCATTTGCAATGGGCAAATATACTTAGGTCTTCAAAGAAATGCTTTCTTTTATATGTCCTTTACTTTTCAGCACATAGAACACTCATATTTTGTTCCAAGGAAATAGTCCAGTCCTGAAAAAACAAAAAAGAAATAAAAAATAGAAACACCTGGGAAGGTATTTTACAAGATCTCTAGCTTGTTAGAAAGCTAAGATGTGGACTTGGCTGTATTCCTTCCCATCTTGTGTTGTGTTTTGTTTTTCCACTTCTTTTGCTTCTTTCATGCTGTGCAAGTATTTGGACATTGCTCCTTGAATCAGAGCGTCATGCTGGTCTTCAATGGAAGTATTTCTCCCCTAGAGAATAGCTTGCCAAGAGTTGTCTTTGCTTCCTTCAGTCCAGTCTTAGCAAATAAAACTGCTGGTTCAGCTCTGCTGTATGGTCATGGTCAGAGTGCAACATGCTGGGACAGGAACTCTCTTCCTGGGTAAATCATACGAAGTTACAGCAAGTCAAACAGGGTGCCTGCTGAAATGCTTCTTCACTTTATTGCATTTCATCTGACAGTTCATCTGCCTCCCCTTGGTCTGAACACTTGTCTGCAGCGATGAGGTAGTTTGTGTGGTTTGTGATGAAAAGGTCCCTTCCTAGTTTGTTCCAAAATGTACCGGGGATGCTGTATGTTTTCGTTGTCTCTGTTTGTTGCTTGGCCAGAATTTCTTTGTTTGTATAACATCTGCTCACCAGACCTCAGATATCCTTGATCACATTTGGCCAGTGTGAAGCACTTCTAGCTTTTGGGTGTGTCCTCAAGAGTGCATCCATTCCCAAAAATCACGGTGTTGTGATTCAGCTGTATCCAGCCCACCTATCCCATGCGACTGGGCCGTTCCTCTATTTCCAGCTGGTAGAGTGGCTCTCTGTCTTCTTTTTAATTGAATGTGTGCATCCTGTCTATATCTAGTGTACTTTATGTCTGTTCTGAACTTCCTCTGACATAGGTGGGAGTTCACTTCCTTTGTTTACACTCACAGATTTTGGTAGAGAGTTGTGAGAGTATTAAGGTGGATGATTTACAGTTTTGGAAAACTGGAGATGGCTGTGAAGAATTGCTCTCCTCTTTACCCAAGAATTCACTAAAGGAGATGTCTTTACTCCCTCCTTCACTCCCCAACCCCATTACATTCCTACTTCTGACCTCTTATACCCTATCTTCTACTTAGGACCTCCAGTATCCACCTCGACCTTTTTGCTTCACTCCTTCACTATTTTCTTCACACATAGATTTTTATCTCTCTAGATCTTATTTTGCCTAACCCAAGATAGTTAAATGAGGTGCTGAAGATAAGAGCATTCTCAACTCAATGTAACCAGTGGAAACAGATTGAGAAGGCATTATAGTACACTTCTTGGTATGGTGGTGATGAGTTAACTGATGGTTGGAGATGATAATCTTAGTGGACTTTCCAACCTTTATGATTCTGTGCTTCTTTTTTCTGGAAGCACATCTTTCCCATTACCACAAAGGAGAATGTTTGGGGACTCCACTGTTACATGCTTTGCTTAGGTGCTTAGTATTGCCCAGGACCAATCCTGTCCATAGGCTGCATAGAATCATAGAACCACAGAATGGTTTGAGTTGGAAGGACCGTTATAGTCCATGCAGTTCCCACCCCCTGCAATGGAGAGGGACACCTCCCAGAGCCCAGTGCCCAATGCCCCATCCAACTCGGCCTCGGGCACTGCAAGGGATGGAGCACACACAGCCTCTCTGGGCAGCCTGTGCCAAGGCCTCACCACCCTCTGAGTAAAAAGTTTCTTCCTAACACCTAACCTAATTCCCCCTCTTTTTAAAGCTGTTACCCTTTGTTCTGTCACTATATCTGTGACCAGATGTTCCTTTCCACTTTTCCTGCAACCCCTTCAGATATAGGAAGGCTGCAATAAAGTCTCCACAGAACCTTTCTTTCTCCAGGCTGAATACCTCCAGCTCTCAGCCTTTCTCTATAGCACAAGTGCTCCATCCTCCGAGCATCCTCACGGCCTCCTCTGGACCTGCTCCAGCAGCTCCAATTGCAGTGCCTGTAAACCTGACTCTGGATGCAGAGCTCAGGGTAACTTCTTCCAATGTCTCTGGAGCAGTGTCCACAGTTTTTTCATCTGTCATCCATATATCAGATAGCCACTTCTGTCCAAGTACTACCTGCTGGGGAGCAATAATAAAATCTGCACTGGTTAGAGGAAACCCTGACAGCTGCTAAGTCTGGTGAGCCTTCTCATTCAGGCTCCTGCATCTTTCATTTCTATTGCAAATTCTGTATTATTTGGCATTGGTCTGATCTATTGTTTCTCCAGGTTTTTGACCTCTGCCACCCATCTTTCACAGATAACTTTTTCTGCAGGCTGCTAGTGATTTTGGAGAGCAATTAGTGTTTATTTGGGTCTTCCAATGAGTTGTGGATGTGTACAGATGAGGGGTGAGCACATGAAAGCTGCTACCTACTGCAGCTTGTAATGCAGTAGTTTTTGTTTAGCTTCATTTTTTTGAATCATTGCAATGCCAGAGTAAAAAGCATGAAGGGTTTGATCATATCACAGAATCACAGAATGGCTTGTGTTGGAAGGAACCTCAGAGATTATCCAGTTCCAACCCACCTCCACAGGCAGGGTTGCTGTTGCCAACCACTAAATTAGGCACTAAACTGAAGCAAGGAATGACTGTAAATTAGAGCTGAGGAACAATTTCTCTCTGATTTTTGTTCCTCTTCGCAGTTGTCTATGCTTTGAATTTCCTAGTTTCTCTCCTAGGTCACAAAGTAAGTGGAAAAAACTCTGAACCCAAGCACATATGCAGCCTCTTTTTTTACTCCTTATGCCTCAAACACAGACCCATTCCATGAAACACTTCCCCCAAGCCAAGCTGCCTGCACACCCAGACATTGTCTGACCATCAGTGTGCAACAGCAGCCTGACAGGGGAAAACACACACCATAACCCTCCAGCAGTGATTTCCCTTCACTTGCCTTCCTGCATCCATGTGAGTGGAAATCCAACTTACAGACCCACTTGTAGCAGTTTGGAGGGGAGGAGGGGAAGCAGCTGCCCCCCTTGGTCTGGCTCTACCCGAACAGAGACCAAGCTGGTCGCTGAGCTGCACTCACAGGACTGCAGCTCATCGCTTCATCTAAGGCAGAAACAAAAGATGAGAGCAAGAAAATCTCTTCCTCCTTTTTCTTCTCCCCTGCTGTTAGTATGTCTTTTCCATTTAGAGATCATCACTTATTACGTGCATGAGCAGTGCACAAGGGACCTGTGCTCTCCTCTTCTTAAACTTCTTAAATACAAAGGAAATAAAAGGAACCATTACCCAGTGCCTAGGGCTGTGTTTGCATGCCTCATCACCTTCAAAGGTCTGACTGATAGCTTGCATTTGGAGTGGAATCCCTTTCTCCTTTGCAATACTTCTCTTTATGGGATAGTACTTTATTGCTTTCTCTACAAGTGTTTCATTTACAAACTCCATTAATGAACCACTAGGGGTAGCCAAATGTGTTTGGTTGCACGCAGAACCCTGAGAGAGGATTATGGAGCAAGTTCACTGCAAACAGCCTCGGTTTGCTCACTAATAGGGCAGGCTAACTAATCCTCCTTCCTGCTTTGACAGATGGGCTCTCAAGACTGGGACCTCCACGAGTTCAGGTCCTCAGGACCTGGAAGGACATCAGAAGCTCTGGAGCTGAGAAATCTGTGTAACAACATGACCCCATCCAGCCCCAGCACGAGTCTGGCAAGGTAAATCAATGATGCTTGCCTCATGACTGTCACACATTTTGGCACAAAAGCCACCAGTGTATCACTGGGGGATCAAGTATGCACTGGGGAATACTGGGAATGAGAAATATCTCCCAGAGTTTAAGTGAAAGTTCTAGGAGAATGAACTGCAGAAAGCACTGGCGTTGCCAGCTCTCATGTCAGCTTTCCCTCTTGTGAGATGGTGGCGTAGGAAGAAGAGATGGAGCTTTATATAGCTCATTGTTTTCCATCTTTACCCTATTTCAGGCTCTCCTTACTGTACTATTTATGTACAGTCATTAACTGCTGTAAGGAAACAGCACTACCATAACATCAGTGGGGAAACTTCATAAACTTAATGATTTCCCGAGGTCAAGCAAGCAGCCCAAGAGATGTACAAAAGTCCTCCTGCCTTCTGCTTCAGTGCCTTAGGTGGGCTGTTTTCCCCCACATTTCACTCCATGGACAAACATAGAGAAAATGAAGCTATATTAGAAACAAGAATGATACCTTATTTGCCAGAAAACCAGACCCCTTGCAGGTAGCTGTGATGTGATGAGCACACCCAGGGGAAGGCCACAGAAATTATCCTAGGGATGGACCACATCTCCTCTGAGGACAGGATGAGAATGGTGGGGCTGTTTATCCTGGAGAAGAGAAGGGTCCAGGGTGACCTGATAGAGGCCTTCCAGTACCTAAAGTGGGGCTATAAGAAAGAAGGGAACAGACTCTGTAGCAGAATCTGTTGTGACCAGACAAGGGGAAATGGTTTCCAACGAAAAGAGCAGAAATTTAGACTGGATATGAGGAAGATGTTTCTTTCAATAAGGGTAGTGAATCACTGGCACAGATCTCCCAGAGAGATGGTGAATGCTCCTTCACTGGAGACACTTGAGGTCAGGCTGGACAGGGCTCTGAGTACCCGATGGAGCTTTGTGTGTCCCTGTTCACTGCAAGGAAATCGCATTAGGGGACCTTTAACTGTCCTTTCAACTCGAATGATTCTATGATTTTATTCCTGCTACAAACTCAGAGCTGAATACTATCCCTTGATACACCCCTGTTACTTCCAGGTCTGCAGGAACACCACATGGTAGATAATTCTTTCCTAATCTTCCATTTCCAGGCCTTTTATGTTCCTGATGAGTTGTCTTTCCCAATCACTTCAAAACATGACTTTGGCACTTCTGGGTGCTTGATGAACTCTTCATTTAGCTTCTTGGTTTTGAGCCATTACCGTGAGTAGGCCTACCATGAAGATTCTAATGCTTCTTTTGTTTGGATGGTCTTAAAGCTTTATGGTCGCTCTTCCAGCCACAATGGCTTTAGTTGGATGACCAGCCAGAAGTTTCTAAAGCTTTTCTTAGCCACCACAAGGATGGTCATCTCTGGAATAACATAACAGGACTCTATCAGAGTTGTATATCTCTGTGAGAGATGACTATTTCTGAGGTGGTCGTTGCTGGTCATGGAAATAGCTGTGTCATTGGGTCACTTCAGAAGCACGGCACACTGCGCACTGCAAAACTGAACACAGGATTGCACACAGAGCTTTACACTTGGACACACGTATCTCCTCCAGAAACATGTGCTGCTGATCAGTACAGCAAGGGAGCAACACTCTCCTGATTAAGCTGGCTGATGGTAACATGAGCAGTACAACCTGGCTATCGGAATGCTCGTCATTTACCTTTTGACACACTGCCTTTCTCTGTTCCCAGCCTCTGGATATGTGAGACGTGTTTTGGATCCAAGTCTAAGTCCAGACCTTGGAGGAGGTGTGTGACAGTTCAGATTTCAACCTGCGCCTACCTCAAATGCAAACACTTTTTAATAAAACAGAAATCTCCAGATGCATCCAAACAGCTGAAAGCCATCAGTAAGGATAGTGCCATTTCAGCTCTTTCAGAGGAACTTCTACTCTCCTCTTACAATTATTTTCTACCTCCCCAGTCCCCATCTTGCCATCTGCTGTAACCGAATCATTGCTTTGCATCTTGTTCATGCCCTCCACCTGACACAGCCCATTCCCTCTTTCCAATAAAGGTAGAAACAAAGGAGATGTTCTGCACACAGTAATCTCATTTCAAACTCATCCCATGCTGGGGGCCCCGTGCATACCACGCTATCCATCTGATGATGGAGCCCACATGGGAACCTTAGATAATGGATTACAGTGGAAGGCACATATTTTTAAGTGTGTTGAAGATATCTGGTAGTTTTTTAAGAAGCAAGAGAGAGAAAGAATTAAAAAACAAAACTAAACAAGGAATTTAAGGGAGAGAAATAAACCCAAAAGCAGCAAGGTCTTTTTGGACAGAAGATGAGGAAAGTTCTCTGACATACTGTATTGCTTACCCCATCCCAGAAGAAGAGGTGAATGATAAAAGTATCCTTAAAGCTGAATTCCCACAGCTGAGGGCAAGGAGGCCAACAGGTAATATGGTAAATATTGCACATGGTTTAAATTATCATTGGTACTAGAACAATTCATCATCAGCCTCCATGCTGAAGATGGAGATAGCTGTTACTCCTGAGGACTGAGAGACTTAAAGAATGAATCATTTGCTGCTGTCTTTTCTCTGACCTCCACAGCTTAAGGTCTTGCTGCAAAATGACAGGTCAGGTGTTCTGAACTCAGTAACCAAAATAATAGCCTGGGATTCAAAGGTAATCATCATCATTGGTGTGTGATGGCTGATGTAGAGCCCCCTGTGGCATGAGGAGCAACTTATCTGTGCCTTTATTCACATAGTGTCATAGAGGAGAAAGGGATGGAGATGTCCCAGGGATGGAGATGTTTCTGGAGGTGACCTTCCAGAGGCTGGTGGCAATAGTATATCTGACCCTAATGGCTGGTAGTTGAGGATTCTTCACTTGACTCCACTGAAATTCTGCCTTTTATGGTGCTTATCACAGTTGTGGTGTTTAGGAAGTGATATGAGCTTCCCTCCTGGCAATGGACACAGCAGCCTTCTTCACATCCCTGCATAGTCTTCCAGAAGCCCTTAAAACTGAGCAGAATCTGTGGTGCACTCTGCTTAAGGTCACAACTAAACAACAATTTAAACCAGGGCCTTTGAAAGCAGATAGGAATAATCTTCCTCTTGCCCTCCAAATCAATGCATACCTTTCCCTGCTAAAATCAGTAGACTGTTGACTCATTTGGGAATGGTTGTATGAGTCAGGGCAACACTGTCCAGTGCCACAACACTTTCTTTCAGATTAACACCAAGAGTAGGAGCCAGCCTGCTTCTGGTAAACCACTCATTCTCTCTACAGGCCCTGGGTCTATCCTACAAGCCAGGATCATACCTTGCTCAGCCCCTGCCAAGGCACAGCCATTCTCATGGGTCTGGGACCCACCCACCCTCTTCCTGGCAAAACATCTCACTGTACAGATACCCCAGCATTCCTTCCACTGATTTTTTTTCCAAACAAAATCTCCCCACCCATAAATCTGCAGACTCGTTTCTCTTATCCAGCTCCACCAACCTGTGCCTCTTTGCACCCCGAAGTAAAATCCTACTTATTGAATACGAAGTATGTGCGCGTGCAGGTTGGGATTGTCACTGTAATTTCAGTGTATGTTCTCCTCTGGGGCTGCAGAAGTAATAAGTCACTTCCCTCAGTGTGGAGCCTGGCTAGTTGTAGAAATCACTGTTGGCTCCTCATGTTACACCATGCTTTCTTTAGGCATTTTCAAGCTGTGTGAATAACAATAGCAGGTTGCTCTCACAAATACGTTCTTTCCCAGCTAGCAGTGCTGCTCAGGGCCCACTTAGCTCCTTGTCCACAGAAGAGGGACACATCTTTAGCCACACCATGAAAAGACAGATGAAAAATGTGGTATTCTGTCTCTCTTGTGCTGAAGAAATAGAGTTGCAATGATGTTCTGAAGCCAAGCAGGGGCGATCAGCCATCACTCCTTAGCTGACTCACTTTGGCCATGAACGTGGACATCCTTTGGTGGTTACTCCTTGTATTTGTTCCCATTTTGCAATACAAAATGCTGGTTCCACCTGTCTCCCAAGGTGTCAGCTAATACCTTTCTTTGGACAAGAATGTGCACGGAGTTAATTGAGCATGTATCTGCTGCTTGATGGTTACAAGTTTTGACTGCAGAAGCTGGGTGGTCTTTGGCATTTTGGTGGTCAAAACAGCAAAGTCCATTGAATGTTACAGAGAAAGAATCATAGAATGGTTTGAGTTGGTTGACATTTGAAGGTCATCTGATCCAGTTCTCCTGCAATGAACAGAAACACCTACAGCTCCATCAGGTGTTCAGAGCCCCGTCCAGCCTGACCTTGAATGTCTCCAAGGATGGGGCATCCATCACCTCTCTGGGTAAATATATAGCAGAACTACTATTTCTCACGTGGCCTTATTTTCTTTTATTTTATTTCAAATATCTCCATTTTGTTTGCATTAGTTTTATCTCATTTAAATTTTGCCAGGTCTGCTTATGATTTCAGCCAGCATTGGTCACAATCGCTCAGTGTGGAGCATCACAGCCCTTTTGAGGTCGAGGTACTGTCAGCTTTCCTCAGCTGATAATTCAGCCTAAGGACAATAAATCTGCTATGGGAAAGATTGGAAAAAAACCTCATCTCCCAGTGGGGCCCAAGGCCCGGCCCAGCAGCCCAGGCAACCAGACTGGAACCCAGGAGGCATCCTCAGATTAAAGACAGTACTTCTGTGCTGTGAGATATCAGAGCACTGACACCAGGACCAGAGCAGGGCTGGTTCTGAGGGACATGCAAAAACTACCTGGATGGGGTGCTGGGCACCATGCTCTTAGTGTCCCCGCTGGAGCAGTGTTGGACCAGATGGACCCAGAGGTGCCTCCAGCCTCAGACATTCTGTATGCTATAATAAAACCAAGTTCTGTCTGTAAGTAGGCATTAGAGCACATGGTCATATTGTATAAGAAAGAAAGATGGAAGAACAGCCTACCATAGTCTCTTCCATCAACACCAAAATGTGCCACCGGTACCTACTGGAGATCTACCCCATGTTTATCATAGAATCATTAAGGTTAGAAAAGACCTTTATGATCAAGTCCAACCACTGACTCATCTCTGCCCATTATGTCCCCAAGTTCTGCATCTCCACAGTTCTTGAACACCTCCAGCAATGGTGACCAGCTCCTGTCCCCCCCCTCCCTTTACACCATAGAATAATTGAATCATTAACGTTGGAAAAGACCTCTAAGATCATTGATCATCTAGTCCAACAATCGACCCATCATCCATGACCACTGCATCACATCCTTCATCGTCACACTACCTTTCTTCTTGAACGCCTTCAGGGAGGATGACTTCACCACCTCCCTAGAAGAAATTTTTCTGAATATTCAACCTGAACCTCCTCTGCAAGCTGGGGCCATCACCTCTCATCTTATCACTGTTACCCAGGAGAAAAATATTGTATATTGGTTGTAGAGAGTTCTATCAGGTCACCTCTGAGGCAGACAGGGAAAATGGAAGCAAGACAATGCCCACAAGACACCCGGGGTTACAGGGTGGTCACTGGTCTCTGCCTTAGCTTGTTAGCTTCATCCCAAACCCTCCACTTCTCTGCCAGAGTTATCAGGGCCCAGGTTTATGGACATAAAATGAGTAGAAATCAGGTGCCTAAACAAGAAGTTAGGCATAGAAATGCCTCTGTAGATTTGGCCATGTGAGTTTGGACAATAAATATCTGAAAAGTCCCATCCCCTCTTGAGAGCCTTGTCGTGCTTATGTTCTTCAAGTCTTTGGTAAAGTTACCAGCTGAACAGCAGCTCCTGGTTATCAGGGCAAGGAGCATGCCCCATAAATCAGCTGCTTAATGAGATACAGAGAGATTATCTGTCTCCACTTGATGACTAGTGGGATTCTTGCTATTTAACATATCTTTTTAGTCCTGATGCAAAGTCTACAAGGCAAAGAAAGGCTTGCAGTAATTATCTAGAAAGTGAGGAGTAAGCAGGAGGGATAGCAAGTTTTTATGTCCATAGCTGTGAGGTTATTTTTTGCTGTTTTTCTTTTCCCTCATTCTGTGTGCTCTGAAGTCAGAAGGGTAGACTGCGGCCCTGGTAATCTCTGAATGTCAGAATGTTTCAGCAGGGTTTCAATAGGGAATATTTTTCCCTTAAATACATGTGACTGCCAGTAAGGACTGCAGTGTTGCCTTTTGGAGCAGACCCAAAGCTGAGATCTTGTTCTTTGAGGCTGTACAGACCTTGTGCCCTTTTTCTTTTTTGACTTTCAGTGCTTCAAATCTTCTGGTGAATTCCAGCTCTGCAGGTACAGAAGACATGAGCAGATAATCCTGAATAGCTGCATCAAGTAAAGACACCCCTACCCTAAGCTTTCTTTTCTACCTTTCCTCATCACCATATGTATTCCTAATCCATTTCAGTGCAAAGTCAAACCTCTGTTTTTCCTGCCCTACATGTGTAGGGTGCTTTTGCCCAGGAATTTTCATGAAGTACTGGCACCAGAACCAGTGTGGGGCTGGGGAGTGCTCCCTGGGGAGCTTTAAAAGCCACCTGAGCATGGGACTGGGCACCGTGCTCTGGATGTCTCCCTGTTGGGGCAGCATTTGGCCAGGGGGATCCAGAAGTGCCCCCAGCCTCAGCTATTTATCAACCCCTACACATCTTCATCCCTCTCATATTTTCTCATTTCCATGGAAATGCTGAATCCCTGTGCATATTGGTGACCAGGAGCCCAGCTCACCTCTCTAACTTGCATTCCTTGATCCATTCAGCTGGAGAACATGAAATGTGTTACCTTCCCTCTCATTATCCAGCGTTCCAACACCTTCAAAACATGGATCTTGACAAAACAAGATTTCAAGCATAATTTTTACTTAAGTCACTTGGCTTCCTCCATTGCCCTCCAGCTGCATTCCTGAGATTTAATTATTCTTCTTTCTCCTTCCATTTGAATTGTGTGTATTTTGCCAGAGGGTAAGGTACTGGCAGCTTATCACCAGATGATGTTACCTTTCAACTCTCTCCGTTCAGACCTTAGGAAAGAGCACCCCTCCCATGGCCAGCCATGACCTCTCTTGCCCTGTATGGAAATTGCTACCAATCCACCACCAGAACACAAACACACCAGATGTTGTTGCGATCAAGAGGTATTCTGGTCCAAAGCCCCTTTTTATTGCTATTATGATTATATTAGAAACTACCAAAATTTATGGGTTGGAGCTTGGCAGGCCAGCCTATTCTCCAACTTTAACCTCCTCTCCTCTGATGCTTTTATTGTTGGAAAAAAATCAGTGCTGTGTTTGCAGAATGAGGGGAAAACAAAAGAACTAATGAGCAAACCATTTGCCAGCTTGTAGGATTACTTGTCCAAAAGTGTTTCCCTTAGAGTCAACAGCAAAAGTCCCACAAAATCCAATGAGAAGACTGTCTCTGAAGAAGTGGACAAAACAAAGATTTCTGAAAACAAAACAAAACAAAACAGACTTTTTATTTTCCTGAACTAACAGGCTTTTTAAGTCTGAGACCAAACACAGTTCTTTTCAGGGTGGTCATTCTTGTTCCTCTCCATTCTGATGTACTACGTTCATCTACTAGTGAGACCTTGAGGATGGTTTCTTTGTGGCCTCATTACCACCACCGTGGCCTTCTTCTCCCCATCTACTCAAAGTGTTTGCAAACAGATAATTATCCCCTGAGCATCTTGTGGGAGAGCCATCACTTTTGGATGAGAAAATAAGGTTTCCATTCATGTGACGATATTGCTAGTTGCTTAACAAGGAGTCAGAGCTTACTGGACCATAAACTAGTATTCTGCAGGTGCAGATGACCTGGGGTAATTCCTCTGATTAGTAGCCCATCAGTCTCCCCATCCTTGAAGACATTCAAAGCCAAGCTGGACCAGGCTCTGAGCACCCAAGTGAGCTGTGAGTGCCCCTGTTCATTGCAGGGAAGTTGGACCAGATGATCTGTAAGTATCCCTTCCAACTCAAATGATCCTATGATCTGGAAACTCCTGGATCTGGGGAAGAAAGGAATGGATCCAGAGTAGTAGTACTGATAGATCCTTGGGAATTGCTCAGATTTGGCCTACGCCTGTCTAACTGTTTTGGAGTATGCTCTCTCACTGCATGTTGATGTTTTAAAGAGAGGAGAACCAAAGCTTTATGAAATTTGATGTGGATTGGAAAGACACTCTAGTTAATTTAAAAGAGGGACAGACTGTGGGATGTTCACTGCATCTCTAGGGGAAACACTTGTGAAGAGTCATCCTGAACCCAGGTTCCACAGTGATGAATCCCAGCATACCCTGGACCCCAGCTCCTGCTGGCCCTCTGCTTCCACTACTGATAACAACACTGATAACATAATCACCATATAACTTTTAATTTGCCCAGAACTTCTCACTGTACTAAAGGCAGTAATGAGACTTCAGGATAGAGCAATTTAGGTTAGATGTTAGGGGGAAATTCTTCACCCAGAGAGTAGTGAAGCTCAGGCACAGGCTGCCCAGAGAAGCTGTGGATGCCTCATCCCTGGAGATGCTCAAGCCCAGGCTGGATGGGTCCCTGGGCAGCCTGAGCTGGTGGGAGGCAACCAGCCCACAGAAGGGAGATGGAGCAGGGTGAGCATTAAGGTCCCTCCCAAACCAGGTCATTTTATGATGCTATGAGAGCCAAGATGGCTATGACCACATGGTCGCTGCCTGGCATGTTTCAACTCCCTTGATACATCTCCCAAAACAGCACATACGCCCATCCTTTTTCCACCCTTCTTCCCCTGCCTTACCAGACTACAAAGGACTCTCTCGATATAAAAGCTGTTCCACCTTTCGGGGTATTATCTTATTTTTCCTTTAGAAGCCAAACAGGCAAACTCCCAATCACCACCACTTTGCTTTCCACAGCTCTCCTTTGCCTTGCAGTCATTTAGCCAAGCCAGGTATTCCAGGAGAAACCGCTCATCAGAAATGCGACATAAAGTGGAAGTGACCCCTGACACCAGCTTAAAATTAGACTCGATGAGCCTACAATCAGGAAACTACTCCCCCAGCCCCCTTTAAAATGTAACAAATGAAAAACATTTGGTTGCTATTACCGGTGATTATGATAAGCTATGTTAAAATATGAAGTGGGGGAATTTATCTTTATTTCCTGGGATAGCATTGATGAAAAATATGCTGCTCCATCTTGATTTTCAATCACTCGAATGAGCTCTGTCGTGCATTTATCTTTATTTGGCTTGATGTGTGTAAGTGATCTGGGGAGGGAGGGAGGGCAGGGAGAGGGAGGGCAGCATCAGCAATTTAATCTGATGCAGATAAGTTTATTAGTTGCCTTCAGATCTGTTCCTGACTGAACATAAGGAACAAGGCTGCATGTCAGATATCCCACTGTACTCCTTCAGGGAAAAGACACAGCTTCCATTGCGGCGTAACACTCAGCGAATGGTTTACGTCAACATTTGTTAAGGTTAAGGTAATCATCCTCTGCAGAGCCTGGGGTCTGGGTGAGTCCCTGCCCATCAGGACTTTCTGTCTGCAGAATGAAAGCAGACTTGGCCAAGAAGTGGAGTTAAGGCCAGCAAAGAGTCTCTCTGCCTCCCTCTTTCCTGTAGGTGAGATTAAAACAGTTTCTCTTACATATTTTGCATCGAATTCATAGAAACATAGAATCATAAATGTGGGGAAAGACCTCTATGATCATCTAGTACAACTGGCCACCTACAAATAATATTGTCCTCTAGACCATGTCCCTCAGTGCCACATCCCCACAGCTCTTGAACACCTCCAGGGTCAGATACTCCACCAACTCCCCGAGCAGCCTGAGCCAACGTGTTACCACTCCTTCTGAGAAGGTTTTCCTAATATCCAACCTGAACCTCCCCTGGTGCAATTTGAGGCCATTCCCCCTCATTCTATCAAGTTAGAATTAGATGGCTTCAGATTCTGGTAAGATGTGACATGATTTTTTAATTATTGTTTTGTTTGGCAAAGTTTGCTGTTGCACAAAATATTTGTGCTACGCTGAATTGTGATGCCACCTCTCAGTGCTGCACTGGGAAACCAGAGAAGACCTGGTAGAGGTTCACCTATGGAAAAGATGAAACAGTAGAAGTTCACCTATGGATAGCACAAAGTTACTTAAAGCAGAAGGAAGCGAGTTCACACTGCCATCCTGCCCTTGAAATCAGGGGATTGCATAGACTTAATTTATATATATACACATATACATACACACACACACATATATATAGATTTCTGATTCAGAACTGCTCTTTTGAAGCACTCTGGAGTGAGCATTTTTCAGCTGGTGCAAACTACTCGTGCTGTAGTCCTTAGGGCTAGATTGAGTTTCACCAACTGAGAACCTGACCAAGAGCTTTTGGGATTCTGTGGCTGAAAAACCCCAAACCACCAGAAGAATATTGCATCTCAGGGCAATTAGCACTCATTGAGCTGTCCTGAAAAATCAGCTCTTTCTACCAACACTCACTGTCTGTTTTATAAAGAGCTGAACTGAAATGAAGATGTTTCTCCTGGAGGAAAGCATGAGCCAGGGGAAGAACAAATCGGTTGGACATTTCTCACTCTTATGTTTCAGGAATACAAGAAATCTGCTTGGTTTTCTTTAGTGGGTTTCACATATATATATATATATATATATTTTTTTTTTCATTTAAAAGGAAAAAAAACCCACCCTCTCACAGACTACAGCTAGATTTAACAGATGTTTGCTCATTTACGACCAAGTCCTGGTTGCAAGATGGGGCAACTCGTCTGGTTCTTGAATGAAAGCAGCTATATTACTTTGCTGCAAAGGCTGGGGAAGAGGAAACATTAGAAATAACAACAGGTGAGACCTGACAGAAGAGACATAATGGCTTGTTTTGCAGAAAGCGTCAGAAACCATTTACTGCCCGTGTCTCTGAGCAGAAAGGAAACCTCTCTGAAGCAGGAATGATTTCTCTCTTGTTTCTTATTTTTATGGGAGGTGTTTGTGTTTCCCCCGTTGGATGTTTGCCCTGTTTGTGGCAGTGCTGTGCAGAAGCTCTTCCTCATGGGATCTGCTTTGTCTGATGTTTGTGTAGATTCCTGCTCCTGTGTGCAAATGAAGGGATAGCAGGATGCCTTGCATGAGAATACCTTGAGGGAAGGTATCTCTAAGCACTGATGGAGGAGGTGGTGGACCTGGGTTGAAAGTTGCACTTGGTGATCTTAGTGCACTTTTTCAACCATAACGATTCTATGACTCTATGAAGAGGTGTTTTGAAGTCATAAAATAGAGTCATAGACTCATTTGAGTTGGAAGAGACCTTTAAAGATATCTAGTCCAACTCCTCTGGAATGGGCAGCCCAGGGAGGTGGTGGAGTCACTGTCTCTGTAAGTATTCAAGAGCCATGGGTATGTGGCGCTGAGGGACATGGTCTAGTGGGCAGTGTTAGTGGTAGGTGGCCAGTTGGACTAGATGATCTTAGAGGTCTTTTTCACCCCTAATGGTTCTATGATAACAAATGGTCCCATGGCAGGGATGAATGCACGTAGTTGCATTTTAGGGTGAGATGTTAGGAAAGCAGCAATCTGGTATCAAGACTGCTGCTCTTGATTATGTCAGTTGTCCAGTCAAAGCCACTTCAAGAATTAAGTACCTGCACACAATGGGGGAAGGTTTAGGTTTCAGGGAAGAGCACAGAACCTGGAGCCCCAGCCCTGAGGGAGAAGCAGCAGAGGCCAAAGGGGATAAGAGTGGGGATTCATGCACAGCTCTCTGCTCATTTTGAGGTCTCTCCAGTTGAGCTGTTAATATCTCTTACAGCAGTAAAGCCTCCACAGATGGATTAACATGCTGCCTATGCCCTTTTTCTGTAGTTTACTTTTTCTCACCATCTGCACTTGGAGACACACGTGCACATTTGACTGCCTCCTCTAAAAATAACCAAACCCCACCAAACTCAGCACACAGAATTTTTCCCATCCTCTGGTAGATTCAGGGCTCTGGCTGGATGCAGGAATTTACATTTGGCAGCATGTTCTCTCATCTCAGCTATCCTTGCTAATTTCATTGTGATATTTGATGTATAAGTCATGGTGTTCATTTTTTCTTTCTACTTGTTAGAGCATTTTTAAAAGGTTGCACATGTACCAAGTGCTTATCAGCAAGATCTAACCACATGGACACGATCCATGAGGACAGACTGGGATTTAGGTCGGGGTGTTGCAAGCTCTGAGAGCATCATCTCCAGCAACATCTACTTGGCACTAGCTTTGCAGCCCAGTGGCCAGAGCTGGAGCCCAGGTGCATGAAGGATGATGACACTACACATAACAGGATATCACTGAATTGTAGAATATCCCTACTTGAAAGGGACCCATAAGGATCATCCAGTCCAGCACCTTCCCGCCCCGTGCCCAACCCCATGGGGATGGAAGTTGGGAATTTCCCTTTCTGTGCCCATCAGCCATGCATGGGACCTTTCATGGTGGCAATAAAACAGCACTGTGAGGCTTGTGTTTATTTAAAATTCAAAGATTGGTGCTTTGGTATTCCCCACTTCAGGACTGCAGCCTGTTCTGACCACTTATCCTCCTGGAGATAAACTGTTTCCAAAAGTGCCCTCAATCAGTCTGCCCCAGTGGAGCACCTCATAGCTCCCACTCATCCCGCAGAGTTGCACATTTGGGTTCCAATTCTTGTTTTCACTCAGGCTTAAGAAGACTTAAATAAGGTCCTTTAAATAAGGACCCCAAATCCCTTATTCACCCATATACTTTTTCTATTTCAACGTGGATCACCAGAACCAGCTGGAAGCAGAGACCAGATAAATGCAGAAGGCTGATGTGTAAAGGCACGTTTCCTTTTTCACAAGAAGCATAAAATACCCTTCTGACTGTTTATCTAAAGACGTGATGAGTTCTTAATCACATCAAGCCCCTAAATCAAGATTGAATGCCTTTCTAAAAATAAGATCTTAGCTAAAGAACTAGTTGTAGGGTCAGTGCAGGAACTGCTGCTTTAAGTGCCTCTGTCTGCACTAACAACACAACAGATTAGATGGTGGCTGCTATCTCTTCTAGATATTTGATTTTTGAGTATGCAGACATAGCTAGGAGAAAAGATCAAGGCACCACGTGAATATGATTTAGAAAGAGACAAAATGCATTTCTCATGCTCATAGAGTCGTTGTGCTTGGGAAAGACCACTAATATCATCTAGTCCAGCCATCAACCCATCACCACCATGCCCACTAAACCATATCCCTAACCATGCCTAAAGGCAATCTTTGGTAGAAATCCCAAAATGCTTTTTTGTGTGATTTTGTTTGCTTTCCAAAGAGGATTTATGGATGAGAAAGAAAAGTAGACTGCACTTTTAGCACTTTGCACTCTCTAAACAATTATATGTTGCTGCTCTTTGAGTATTACAAACACAGGGACATGTACTTGAGTTATCAACTCAGGGTGGTGAGGCCCTGGCACAGGCTGCCCAAAGAAATTGTGGATGCCTCATCCTTGGAGGTCACCAAGGCTGCAGATGGGGACATGGGCAGCCTGATCTGGTGGGTGGCAACCAATCCATGGTAGGGGGTTGAAACTGGATGTGTTTTAAGGTCCTTTCCATCCCAAACCATCCTATGAGTCTATGATTCTTTGATTCTATTATTCCATGGTAAACAGCATTAACCACATTGTTGTTACCCAAATGTATACCCATTATGGTACCCACTTCATCAGTTTTTGAGATCAGATGCTCAGAGATCAATAAGCTTCAAGACAACTACACCCATCACTCATTGCAGAGATTATAGGTGTAGAGGCACAGATCACCACAATTTGCTATCCAAGAGCAATGGCAGTGCAGACATTGCTATTTCTCACGCATTCTTCAGTCCTTTTCTGTGTGTTGAAAGCATTATGCTCCTCTGCCTTCAGCTATTAGTTGATTAATTGGTCTGTTCGGTGTCTGGTATGGAAGGAAGAGGAGGAAGCCTCAAAGAGCGGTGAAGTGCTGGAACAGGTTGCCCAGAGAAGCTGTGAATGATCCATTCCTAAAGGTATTCAAGGCCAGGTTGGATGGGGCCCTGAGCAACCTGGTCTGGTGGTGAGCAGCCAGTTGATAGCATGGGGTTGGGTCTAGATGATCTTTAAGGTTCCCTCCAACCAGAGCCATTCTGTGATTAAAAGGGAATCCTAAGGGAGCCATTTCAACCTCTGATCTGAATAACTTCACTGTGCTTCATGTGGAGCTGGTAAAGGATAAATATTTGTCCCTGCACACCCTGCTATACTTATGCCATTTGTAGTTGGAAAGGTTTTAATACTGAAGCACCTGTAGAATTGCACCATGAAAGATGAAAATCAGGATCTACTCTGCCTACAGCGCGGCAACCACTTTCTTAAAATAATCAGTAAATGCACCAACCTCCTCCACCTCCACTGAAATCTTGGCATGACTTTCCAGGCGTGTCTGGTCCTCGAGGCAGAGCAGATCTTTCGGATGGCTTTTATCTGGGCAGCACCGAGCCACAGTACAAGGCTGATACAATGCAGGCTTGTGTAATGCTGCCAGCAGCAGGGCCAGATGCCCAAGCCCTCTTCATGAGGACAGAGACACATTTGTATAGTCACCAATCTTGGGCAGCTGTAAACAGAGGAGAATGGTTCACTTCTTGGCTCATCGCTCAGGGAGATGAAAGGAAAATACTGTTTGCTTGCTACAGCATTGCTCTTGAGTATTACTTAAGCAAGGAAAGAGGATTGAAGGGAGGGAGAAATGAGCAAGGCTGAGATTTTCAGCTCTGAGATATTTATACCTTCTCCTGGATGGCTTTTACGGGTTGGATGACTGGTGGGTTCCTCTGGGAGAAACACGTGGTCAAAGAGGAGGAACTGTAGATTAACTGCCTTGGAAGGCTCTACTTGTGATGCAGATGGGCTGAGGAGAAGCTCTGTGATTCTCAATACCCGAAAATCTCCGATATGGGCAGATGCCTATGCCAGTACAAAACAGGAGGCAGATCCAGAGTCCTATTGATATACAAAGAATATCTGGGAAACAGGCACTGAGAGAGACCTATGCCACACATGGAGACCTGTGTCCAATTCTGGTCCCCTCAACTCTGATAAGATTAAAAAAAAAATACTCCAAATGAGGGCCACAAAGATGATCAAAGGGTTGGAGAACCTTCTCTACGAGGAAGGCTCCTCTTGTGATATGATAAGGGGAAAGGGTTCTCAGAGGGAAGAGTTACATTGGATATTTGGGTTTTTTTTTTTATAATTAGAGTAGTGAAGAACAAGCACAGGTTTCCCAGAGTCGTGGTGAGTGTCCCATCCCTGGACTCTGAGTACCCAATCAAATTGTGGGTGTCCCTTTTCATTGTGGGGGAGTTGGACCAGATGACCTTTAAGGGTTCCTTCCAACTCGGGCGTTTCTATGTTTCTATGAAATATGTACGGTTTTATGTCTTTTTACCCTGCAGAAAAATTTGGAGGGACTCATTACTATATTCCAGTACTCAAAGGATGGCTACAAAGAGGTTGGAGTATCTCTGTTTACAATGAATCAGATGGAGAGGACAAGAAGTAGTGGGTACAAGATGCACCAGAAGAGACTTCATCTTGACATAAGTGTCATGAAGGGATGGAGGGACACAGTTACTGGGCATGGTGGGGGTGGGCTGGGGTTAGACTTGGGTATTGTAGTGGTATTTTCCAATCTCAATGACTGTATGATTCCTGCAAGGCACTTAGAAGTGGGTTCACAAAGGGAATTGCCCTTAGCAGTGACTTGGGCCAGAGAACTAAGTTCCTCCATAAGGGAACATAGTTGAGGTCCATCCTGCCTTGTTGGTGACTTACTCCATATGTTACCCCTGAAATAGACAGATTTCCTCTTTCCAGCTCTCCAGAATATACTGGGGCTGTGTAGTGAATTAAGTGACTGAACCCATCCCTCAACCACACCATCAGCACTCAAATTACACAGATATTTAATGCACTGCTTCAGAAGTGACAGTTATCTGTTGTGCCATTGAAGAAGCCACCATAGGTAGTGGAAACCTGATTTCTTTTCATGATTACAGCTCTGTTATGTACATCACACTGATAGAGTAACATCTCAGAAAGAATGATTACCCCGTGTGGGTAATGAACGCGTTATAGCTCTGACCCCATGACTGCCTTTGAAACTTACTGATTGAAGCTAATTCTTTACCAGGCCCAGTCATTATGCTTTTATTTGTCTTTCCTGGAACGTGCAAACTGAACTGTTTGACTTTACATGAGACATGAGTATTTTAATAGGAGAACCTGGTTAATATTATCACATTTTTCAAGTCCTGTGCGCACCTAGGCAAGATCATTTCTAACAGATGACACATGACTCTTTGCAATGAAGATGGATATCTCTTAGGCAGGACGAACCTGAGCAGAAATATCTCATTTGAGTTGATGAGGTAAACAAAATAGAAGAAAATACTGCTTGGAAAAGGCAAAATCAAAAATTAACAAGCGTACAATCACTGAGACCTTCCTGTCATCCATATACAAGCCCAAATCCTGGCATCAGGGAAGACACATACAAGGTAAAGTATGGAGTGGCCTGACTGTAAGGACCTGCATGGAGTTTCCTCTGTGTTAGGGAGTCCACACACCTGGGTTGAGAATCCTCAATTTCTGGGAGAAAATGCAAGATGAATGCTGTGAGGAAGCACAAAAAATAAAGGTGCACTCATGGAAAAGTCATTGAAATGAGACACCCCATCAGCTCTGAGACCTGAAGCATCATACAGAAACATGCAAGTGTCAGCACTATCTTGGCACTATTAGTGCCAAATCTGGTTCAGACTTTGGCACATGATGCTTCCCAGCTCCCAGACTTTGCATCACACAGTATGGACCTGAGGTCTTTGCAAGGACCCTGACTCACAAAAGAAAAAAGGACTCATGCCTAAATGAGAATTAACAATACCATGAAAGTATAATGCTTTCTGCAGTTTGCACTTTGCCTACATAGCACCAGCAGCAGCTAGCTAGGTACATAGTAGTTCTGAATTGTAGACACCAGCTGAGAATCTGGCCCTGAGAATTAAAAAAAAAAGTTTTGTTTTGTTTTGTTTTGTTTTGTTTTGTTTTAAAAAGAGATGCTGGCAAAGCCACTTAATGTTCACAGGCTGAAGGATGGGTTTTGTGAAAGCTTCACACCAACAAATCAGCCCAAGGCATAGAAAATGTCAAGTTGAATTGCTGAAGTGTGACAAAGTCACATGCAACTCAAAAGAGGTTTGTAATAGAAAGGCAGAACTAACTATACACTATGTGTTATGCTTCATTGCCAAGGAACAGTCCCAGAGACCTCTAAATTCAAGTGCTCCAGGGCTGTAGGGAGCTGTCACATGAAGGAGGGCAATGGTCTGGCTCCTCATCTTGAAGCATTGTGTGTGTGATGGATAGGGCAGTGCTTAAAGGTAAAGGATGGTGGATTTTTTCAGACTAAGTGCTCTTGCACTTACTAAAATCTTTTCTGAGACATGCAAACTTCTTGGGGTCCCAAAGCTCTGCTAGAATTCCTTCAAGTGAAGTCTTTCTGATTTCCTTGCATTGCCTCAATTGTAAGTATCTTGGCCCAGCTTATTTTCAGGTTACATTTGAAACCAGAAACATAAAAATCTGTGAAGCTACCAAGATGGTCAAAGACCCAGAGTGTGAGAGCTACAAGGCAAGTTTGAGGGAGCTGGGCTAGTTCACAGGGAATCTAAGAGCAGCTGCCAACTACTGGAGGAGTAATATAGATGGGCAAAGCTGAATCATTTTCTGTAGTGGCAAACAATACATGAAGCAGTAGATTATACACTTTCTAATGTTCATCTGTAGGAGAAATGACAAGTCAGGCACTGCTGTAGCCTTGGAAACCAAGGGCAAGGAGGTCATGGGCTGAGTCATGGACTGGCAGGGTGTTTTGAGCAAGAGGAGATCTGGAAACCAAATGCCTTGACATTTGGTTTTCGTTTTTTGGTGTGTGTGTGAGGATGCAGGATTCCAGAAGGACCTCTGTGATGAAGAAACTTCCTAAGCTCGATGAAACACACTGTTGTTGTAAGAGAGGAGGTGAGAAGTTCTGATGTTCTCTTGCCCAGTTGCGGTGGCAGTATGTCAGGACAGTGCTTTGGTTGGGTGACTTTCACCCAACATAATCACCCCAAGGCAACAACCAGCCAAAAATGCTTCCAGTCCAAACATTCTCAATCTAGACATAGCACAGGATGATTAACAGGACTCCACCAGTAGGACATGGTGTGGGGATGGTCTGAAGCCTTAGACATTACATCATGGAGTCACAGAGTTACCGCGTGCCGTTTCTCCTCCTAGATGACTCCTGCAAAACATCCCAGGTGAAGCTCTCACCACAGCCTTAACATGGAGCTTTGAATATATTTGGCATGAGTCCTCATGCTGCAACACCAGATAAAATAACTGGACTTCTTTTTGTTATTATCTCCCCAATCCAGCCACAATAAATTACTCCAGTGGGCTGGTTCGGTTTTCATTTAATATCCACACAGTTGTTCAGCTTGGCTGATGGACTCAACCCCTCCTGTGATGTTTTGTCAGATTTTCACCCAGATGGGAGCCTCCTTCTCTTAAGAAACCTGTGCAAACAAAAATGAGGTTGCCTTTTATCTCCCACTTCTTTTGTGCTTTTTAATGACTGGGCCTAGAAGTCGTTGCAAAATTTCTGTAGGGCACATGGAAAAGAGATGGGAATCACAGGCTAAATATTATAGTGGAACAATATCTTGATTCCAGATTTTCCAGAAAATGTCTTCAAATTCTTTTAAATCATCCTGGCCTTCATACCTTTGATAGGCAAGCAGGAAAGGCAAGGTAACTTTGAATACCATACTGAGGTGCAGGAGACTTACTGTAAATAATTGCCCAACCCACACAGAGATCCAGGGCACACATCTAGCCTTCCTATTTGGTTCTTCTCAGCTGCTTCTTAGATTCCACCACATTACTGACAATCATGCAGAAATGATGAATCATGAAGCTGTAGGCTCATGAATTCTGAGACTGGGTTAGAAATCACGAGAATTAATTTATTCTGGATTCCTACCTTTTGACTCCTTGCTTTTGGCACAATTAGGCATACACAGGACTTGTGTTCTAGCATTTTCAACATGCATGAAGGCTAAAATAGACTCTTTTTTTCCCTTTTTTTTTTTTTGTTTTTCTTTCCTAGAAGAAGGAGAAATGAATGCTCAGATACTCAGCTTCTGCAACTAGGACTTCAAGAAAAAGAATAAATATCATGATAGACCAGGCTCTGAGCAACCTCCTGAAGCTATAAGTGTTCATTACAGGGGAGTTGGACTAGTTGGCCTTTAACGGTCCCTTCCAACTCAAACAATTCAATGTGCACAACAAAGTGATGAGAGTTGGCAGTGGTCTGGATTTCACGTTTCAAAAGTCCTTGTTCAGCTCTCATTACCTTATACTATCTAACATGACACATGGCTCTGTCAGAAGGGAAAGGAAAGCTAAATATGAAGGTCCTTTCCCTCACCGTAAGCATCTTCTTATTGAGTTACTGGGCAGACTGGTTTTCTAGTGTCTTCTTCTCTTCCTTGGTTTGGGGTGTTGGAGAGCTCTGGATCAGAACCATTTGGAGAACAGTAGATGAGTGATCGTAGCTCACATTCCTACTCGAGTGAGGTGCGCCCAAGTTGCCCTTGCTGCTCCAGATCTCCTAATAATTTGTACCTTTTTGTGGTAGGATTTTCTCATCATTTTGAAAGAACGGATACTGCTGGGCTCTGGGCTGAAGTGCATCATCTGAGTTAAATGAAACAATACTCCACAAATGAACAAGTCATGATCTCATGATAGAGCACAGCGAGATTTCCACCAGATGAGATGACTCTGCTACACCAAAGGCCCAGAGCCACTCAGTATTATCTTGCCTTCACTTCCATGAGTGCATTTGACTTCAGTGGAAATCAAGAGCTGAAATACCTTCCTGGAGATGGGCCAGAATGGCTATTTTATCATTATCCCCTCTGCCTCTCCCTGCAGAACTATAGAATTTCTGGGGGTCCAAGGGGGAAACAACACATTTTTTTGTCACTGATAAAAAAGGAAATTATTTTAACTGGACATAGAGAAGAAGAAAACTCTTTTCTCCCTGTGGTAACAATAAAAAGTCCTCAGCCATTTTTTCACTGATACTGCAATATCAACCAACCAATGTTGGGGCTCCATGGGTTCATAAACAGACACCATTTGGCATCATGCATGTTCCATGGATCTCTTCCAGGCTTTTGCTACCACAAAGAGACGGATCCCAGGTCCAGCTGCAAGAATGGTGATTACAGAAACTATTTCCTAAAAGAGAATATATATTTTACACCTTCTTTGCTATAGCTTAACAGATCAACTATTTCCCCCACCCAGTTCGTTTGCATTGCTGATCATACATGCCTCTTACCAGCTGGTACATGAGTAGCTGATCAATGTACACTCTTGTTACTTGAACTAATGTTTCTTTATGCAGTGAGGGTCCCTAATATGTTGCATGTGGTTTCCATTTGGGGCTTTTTGGGATCTTTTCCAGGAAGTTTCAGGTCATTACCTCAAACCTTCCTCAGCTGAAAAAGGATTGAGGTAATAACCCACAATATCCTGGAGGAGAGAAGAAAAAAAAATAAGAAAGTAAGAAAAGGAGAGAGAGAGAGAAAGAAAAAATTCTATAGAAGCACTGAAGACAAGAGAATGAAAATTGCATGCAGGATGTGTAGAAGGAATGTAGCCTTTGGCCCTCCAGCAAAGGTGCCATAAAATGTGCTGTATTGAAGCAATATGTCAAAATGCAAAATCTTCTGCAGGGAAAGCAAGCCATGCAAAATTGAAACCGTTGAGACTGGTGCAAAGTGGTGGGCCTGATCCCCATCCTCTGATCAACTTTCACCTCACAGAGCTGAGCACTAATTAGTTAAGAGGCTCAATTGGAATAATATCTGGCTTCTTAGGATGAAAGAGAAGCAGAAAGTGCTGCATGCTAAGAAATGCCTGAGGTGGCTCAAAAAGATCATAAGGAATTGCCACCAAGGGAAGGTCATTTTTAACTTTAAGTGCAACTTATCAAACTCTACTCTCTGTCTCAACCAATGCTATACTTCATTCTTCTAATTTTGTCACTCATTTTTCCTCTCCTCTTCTGAAAATTGCCATTTATGCCCACCCTGTGTTTTCTGGTTTGGAGCCAGATATCCACCGACCGAGCTAACTCACCCCAGGTATCTGCCAAGGGTTTTCAGTGCCTACAGCCCTTTTCAAGGAGGAGAAAAGAGAGAGGGGCTGTATTTATAGCCCCAACATGGGTAGATTACTTTAAAAGTAGACTTTAGCAAAGTACTGAGCATTCCCTGCTTCTTCTGTCTTCTCCTGGGACTAGAGATGCTCAGCAGTTTTAATTATCATGGTGGGTGCCTCCAATGCTCTGGGTACTTAGTGAAGCTTTAACTGAAAAACATCTGCACTTTTAAGGGAGTTCTGAAACCATCTATCCAAGATAATAAAGATTGGAGCATCCCCAAATGGGAAATCTTTGGTGGTGCTCTAGGTGAAAAATGAAATTTCAAAGCAGATTTAGAAGCAGCTGGAACTACTGTCTGCCAAATGATGGATGGAGCTATTCTCTTTTGTTGCTTTGTTTTCTAGTTGCTAGCACGCTGCAGTGAAAGTGATTTCCATTACTTTAATGGATGGGCTCAGCTGGCTGGGTACTGAGGGACATGACAGGAGATGTAAATATTCTTCAAGTCATCTACAGTGTTCATTACAGCATTAGAACAACATTGTGCCAATAGGTAGAAGTGGGGAGCAGGTTTTGCCCTGCAGGTCTATGGTTTCCAAAATTTCAAAATGACTCTGGGTAGCTACATCTGGAGAGTTTTCAGAGAACTTATATTCAGGTGTTCAATAACCTCTTATTGCCTACCCCCTCTGTACTCTGCTCCTTCACTTTAGCAACTCATTTAGCCAAAATTTAGCTTGAAACCCTTTTTCTCTGCTCTTGTAAAGCAAAACTTCCTGTGCAGTCCAACATCATTGTCTTTTCTGTGGCTCTGAAGTGACAGGATGGAGTAGTTCAGTTACATGGGACCTACAGAGAACATCAAGTCCAACTGCCTGACCACTTCAGGGCTAACCGTAAGTTAAAACATCCTATTGATGGCATTATCCAAATTCTTCTTTGAACACTGATGGGAGTGGGACACTGGCCAACGTTCTAGAAGCCTGCTCCAGTGTTTGACCAAATTCACGGTGAAGAAATTTCTCCTGTTGTTCTCTGATTCCCCCAGCACAACTTTGTGTTTTTTCTGCATGTCCTGCCATTGGTTCCCAGGGAGAAGAGCCTCACACCTCCCTCTGCACTTCCCCTCCATAGGAAACTGTAGAAGCAATGAGGTTCACTCTGAGCCTCCTATTCTCCAGGCTAGACAACCCAAGTGTCCCCAGTGCTCCAAAACACTAGGGATCTTCACAGTGCTAAGATTTTGCAGAGAATACTTTTTCTTCTGCAATCCTAGTCTAGGCTCCATCTTCACAGCTAACGTGTTTTATTTAAGTCCAGAAATAACTGACACAGTTTTTGTGTACATCAAGGACAATATGTTGGGTGACCTGAGGCGAAAGACGATGTTGTTTATCCAAGGACAGCATGCATTGCATTTCTCTTCCACTTCTCACTCCTTCTCTATTTCAAGACTCTGGTGTCATCACCTGCCAACACTATCCAGCACAGCCATTCCAAAAAACCATGAGCCCATCCTAGGAAGTCATGAAATCAACAGAAGATTCTGGAAGTGTTTCTGAGACAAGACACGTTCTGATTTTCTTTCACCCTCTGGTTTCTACAGAGCATCAACTGACTGCATACTGTGATTTTGTACCTCTGCCTTTATGAACGCTTGGACACTCTGTTCTGTTTGAATGACAAGTGACTCCCACAGGTTGCATCGATGGCACTTCTGGAAAATACATTTACTGACAGAAATCTGTCTTTGCTCCTCATTCTGGGGGTTGGAACTAGATGATCTTTGAGATCCCTCCCAACCGAAGCCATTCTATGATTTTAAGGCTCCTATTCCCAGAAATGAATGTCTGAGTTCTCTTTAAATGCAAGATGATACTGCAGGAAACATCTCCACTTGCTCCTCTTGGACTTAAGAAACAGTACATAAGAGGACTAAATTCACAAAATTAATCTGAAAACAAATAAAATAATGTACTGTACTTTGTAGTTCTGTAAAGAGAATATTTTGGGGGTGTGGAATATTCTGTATTTTGGAGGGAAAAAAAAATTCGGATGTGTGCTGGGCACTTGTAGGAAAAAATAAAAGGAAAGGCCTTTTTTGGATTCAGGATCCTTTCAGCGATCATAATCAAATCCACACATTTGGAATAATATCCCAAACCAGAAATCCACTGAAGAGCCTGCAGACAGGCCAGGTTTACATTAATAAACAGTCTTAGATCATAGTGTAAGTCCAGGAGGGACTATTAGCTCATCTGACCTGTGTATTGCAGGCTATTTTATGATACCCAGTTACCTGTATTTTAAGCTCAGTAACTTGTGTTTGACTGCAGCTCATCCTAAGAAAATAAATTTGTCAGTTTTCAAGGATGTGAGATATCTTCCAGTTCCTTTGGTGTTTTCTTCCCAGAGCTAACCTCACTTACTTCCACACGTCCATGCTTTCTAATTTGAATTTGTCATGCCTTATCTATGAGACATCTGCTCTCATTAGCTTTGCTCTTTCTCCACTGCGTGAGAGCCCCTGGCAACTTGTACTCTGATCCACACATTCCTTACATGGCAACCAAGGCACGTTGGTATTTGCCTCTTGATGGCTGAGCAGATTGAATGTTTAAGTCTATTTTTGTAAGTTCTTTCCCATTATCTTCAGCCATCAGTAAAAGTCAAGCATCCAGCTGATGTGAGTAGTCCAAGCTCATTTTTGGGTAAAGGAATTTCCTCCAGAGGGGTTGATTTTTGTCTGCTGTGTATGTCTATCACTACTTGTGTGGGACAAAGCGTTTGTCTGCTGTGTGACTGTTGAGATAAACCCCACTCCTGAAGACTGAAGAAATGCCCTGCAAGGCTGAAAAGGCAAACAGTGAAGAAAATGTTTCGTAGTGAGAGATTCAAGACATCGGTCTGCTCGATTAACTAGCACAACAAACACTCATGACCCTACAAAATTGGTGATGAAGAAAGAAAAGCTCAAATAAGTACATGCTTTGGGGAGATGACTTGCTCACCAATGCTCTTCACGTTTCTCAGACAGAAAGGAACGAATCTGTACAAGTGTTACACAACCTTTTGCTTTCCTACTGAATACTGTGCCACAAAAGGTACTTCAAAGTGGTTAGGTATCTGAATAATGCCCAAAGAAAGTACCATGAAGATTTGTACTCATTCTGTTGATATTCAGCAGAAAAGGGGAATACATGGGTTTTCCCAATCCAAGATCCTGGAAACCATGCCTGTTAGAGTTTCCCCAGTATGTGATTCTCAAGGACTATCATTTGTTGGTCTTTTCCACCCATACTCAGACCTTTGTGAAGAGGCAACTAAAACCCATTCAGGATCTTCCCACATTGAGAGAACCTGTCCATCTGCCATCTTAAAACATTCTTAAACAATGTGTTTCCCTCTGCGGTCTGTGTAGCACAGTGTTATTTCCTTTTTCATGTATTTCTGCTCTTTCCCTAGTGTATCTCTTTATTTGTTTATTGAATTATCCTTTGAACTTGCTTCTGCTTCTTTTCAGAGACCTTCAAATTACTCTTTCTATGCTAATCTTCACCTTCCTTTCAGGCCCCATATTGGCCTGTGCTGCCCTTCAATCCTACTGAGGTTCAACAACAATGAATTTAAATTGTAGACCTTTCCAACTATTTCTACTTTCCTGCAGTAAAACTCTTGGTACATTCTAAGATCACAATCAAGATTCCTCTGGGCGTTTTACATTCCCTCTGAGTTAGCTGAGCAGAGGTCAAGAACATTTCAGCATTGCCTTTTCCAACATTTCATTCCTCCCATGCCTTGCAAATCCAGTAACATTGTGATTTCTGTTTGCTTGAGATTCATTCCTCCTTTGGATCTTTCCTTTTGCTCTTATCTAAAGCTTTAAAGTACGTCTTGGCTGTTACTCTGGTGGCACCATGCACAATTGCTTCTACTTCTATGCGCACTTGCTAAAAATCAGCACCCTCTCTTGCTCTCTCCTGGGTCTCAGTTGATTTCAGCCATTTAACATACAGTCTTCCCTGATATTTTCTGTCATCCGAGTGCCATTTTCTTTTATGACTACAGACTCAAGGGAGACTAGAAATAGGCCATAAACCATCATTTTTGGCACTTTGGTTGTTCCTTCAGTCCAACTACTTGACAAACAGTAATTTAAGCTTCAGCATGAGTGTCCTGTCCACTTACATCGAGTTTGCTGCTATATGAGGTAACTCTCTTGTGGATATTTCAGCTCCATAACCTATGGACAGGAGCTGGCAAAAGCTATCTATATCTTTGAATACACTGCTGCACTGAGCAGAGGTCCCTGTTAGGAGGACCCTTCCATGAGAATGTTTTGCAAACATGGTCTGATCTGAAGACCACTGAATGCAGGAGTCGTACAGTAACTTATGACACTGATGCAACAGATTCTACACAGCACAATAACGGATGTAAGGTAGGTTGCACAGGTCTCTACCTGCGAATGTTTATTCACTTGCTGGTCCTTAACTTTCATTTCTGCAAGGAGAAGAGCACAACAGATAACAATTCTCCCCCAACCCAGCACTCTGCTCTTGATGGGTACCTGTTTTAAATGTTAGAATCAAATAATTGTTTGAGTTGAAGGGGACCTTTAAAGGCTGTCTGATCCAACACCTCTGCCATGAACGGGTGCATCTACAGCTCCATCAGGTTGCATTTAATTCCTTGTGACCATGTTTTGGATCCAAGTTTCCTCCATTTATCAGTTCATAGAACCCCTGGCTTCAACACAGACCTGATGAGATGTACTCAAAGGAGGACCACAAAAATGATCCAAGGGATGGAACACAGAATCATAGAATCAGCAACACTGGAAAAACCTCCAAGATCACTCAGTCCAACCATCCACTTATCACCAATATTTTCCATTAAACCATGTTTATTGGAAAATATTTCATTATGCTGAGGGTAGTGAAGCACCGGCACAGTGAGGTGGTGGATGCCCCATGGAGGCATTTGAAATCTTGCATGTCTAGCAACTGAATTCACAGCAAATTAAATTTAATTTCTCTGCACAAAATAGGAGTTAATTAAGGCAGAGACCCTCGATGTTCTTTTTTATTATTATTATTATTTTTAAAAATGGCAAGCAAACAAACAAGCCAACAAGACAACAAACCCAAGTAAAGAATTGTCTGGAATATCTAAAATGTGGGACCTTTCTCTACTCTTGAAAATAAAATTTCCAGCATGGAAAAATGAAATAGAAACAGAGGAATTCCTCTAACCTTAGCAAAAATATGTTCCTTTCTGCCAGTAAAAGCCATTCCTTTGCAACACCATTTGGATAATTTGCCTCTACATCTTGTTCATCTGTCACCTCATAGGCCTTAGATTTTTCTGTTTTCTTCACCGGTTTGTATATAAGAAAAAGTGTGGGGGGAGAAAAAAGGAGGCACACATTTTGGCAGGAATCCCTGCCTGGAATGAATATAAAACCTTGTTTTATTTAAGTGATCTGGTTGTGTGTGTGTGAGAGAGAGAGCGAGAGGAAGAAGGGAAACAAATAAAGATAGTTTTGAAAAAAGTGAGTGTGAAAGAAATTCCCCAGAGAGACAAATAAAGGACTTTTTTATTGCTAATAACACATGTTCTGGCATGTGCTTTGCACGTTGTTAACCCACCTTGAAACCGGTGAGTTTGGTTGTTGGTGGTTTCAGAGCTTTTGTTCTTCCATATTTTTATTATTATTAATTAATTTATTTCTAGTTTGGGGTTTGTTGCAGACAGAGGAAAAAATTCATTAAAAAAAGAATTAACCACCATATCAACACAATAGAAAAAAAGATCTTCATTCTTTCTCTTTACTTGGAAACTTTGAAGGACGAGAGATGGTTTCATTCCTTCATCTTGTTATATTACTAAATCTCCCCAATAGACTGGGATGCCTTTATGCTGGCTGGTGCATGTTGTCACCTTGGTGGTGGCTATTTGCTCGACCTGGGTGAGTCTGACTTCAAAGAGCAGAGCAGAAAGGAATTTCATGAAAAAGGGGAGAATTTCATGAAAAAGGAGAATAAAATTGCAAAGGATTTATAAATGAAAGGTCAAATGCATTCTGGCATTCACTATGCTCCCTACTCCTGTCCTCATGTCTACCAACTGATTATGTATAACATGCCAGTTTTAGAAAGGAATCTACATAAACCTATATGCTCCTGACTAAGGAAGGGTGAAAGCATGAAGCTAAATATTTTCCTCTATGTGATTTAAATGCTTGTGATCTATACGTAACATCCAAGCCTCTAACCAATGGTGACCCCAGGTGTAAAACCCAGCTCTCAGCCTGCTCTGACATCTTCTGACCATCTTCTTGTATAGGGTGCTCCTATACAATCTTTAAGGTGTCAGAGTGGGATCTGCATACACCCACCCACAGAGCAGCTCCTGTCCCCCCTCCTCCCTTTACACCAGGAATGAACATATCATAGAATAGTTGAATCATTCCTCTAAGATCATCGATCATCTAGTCCAACCATCAACCCATCATCCATGCCCACCACATCACATCCTTCATTGTCAAACTACCTTTCTTCTTGAACACCTTCAGGGACGATGACTCCACCACCTCCCTGGGCAGCCTGTCCAATGTATTACCTCTCTTTCTCAGAAGAAATTTTTCCTAATATTTAACCTGGACCTCCCATGGTAAAACGTGCAGCCATCGCCTTCCATCCTACCACTGTTACTTGGGAGCAGAGGCCACTCCTCACCTTGCCACAATCTCCTTTCAGGGGTTGTTGGGAGTCATAAAGTCTCTCCTGAGTCTCTTCTTCAGACTGAAATATCTCAGTTCCCCCAGTCCCCACCCAACTTGTGTTCCAGACTCTTCATAACTTCATTGATCTGAAGAAATGAGCCTTACATACTGAAGAAGAAATCTCACCTGGAGAGACCTGGTAGTCTGTTCTACCACATCTTCCCTAGGAATGAAATTCAGCCTAAGTGAGTACTGCAGTTGGTGTGCTCCAGGAGCCTCATATTCATGGCTCAGCATAGGGAGGCTCAGGTAAACATGAAGGAGTTTTCCATGCTTTTCTTACCCATGCCATTCCCCCTCAAGCCATTTTGAGTCTTACCCTATACTGCTTCAAACCCTTCAGCCCTACTTATCCCAGATCCATGGGGGATTTTCCTGTGCAGGAGCTGCCAAACCAGGATGGTGTCTCTGTGATGATGACAAGCATCTGGGAGAGAACTAAGGGAAGAGGGTGCCAAATTCTGTCTCTTGTGATTTGGATGAGAATCTGGCCTTCTCCCTAGCATTACCCAGAAATTTCTCTGGGAAGTGAAAGTAATAACAGAGGTTTAGACATGACCCTGTCCTCCCTTCCCCCAAAGGTGCCCAAGCACTCAACACTTTGCCATCTGATAGAGGTTGAAAACACAGAAATGTTGAACCCAGAGATGTACAGCACTCATATAGACCACTGAAGACATTGGCTGCATGGGGGATACTGACCTGGGTTCAGGTGCTGTATTTCTTATAGGTTCAGAGAAACTCTGTCCCCTAGCTGCGTCCAAGAAGACCCAAGAAATCCCACCATGCCAATGATGTGTGCCAAGGAAGAGCCATAGTGACCAATCCCTTAATGAGGCAGTGAACCAGAAGCATCAACTATATTCACTTCGATGTTCTTCTTTCTTTCATGGTCGCAAGACAGTTCTGCTCTGGGGACATCTCTGTCAGCAAGGGCTTTTGTTTCCTACTGATGGATGCATTTTTGTGAGCATTGTCTTTCACCCTGCTATCAAATACTATTTTGTAAAGCTAAAACAGGTTTAAGATTTTCTTCCCTGTTACCTGACCTACCACTGAAGAAGGGACTTTAGTTCATTGGCTTGTTCCGTGGCCATTCATCTGCAAGGGGATTTCTCACTAATTCCTATACTTTTTTATTCCCCCTAGCCTTTGGGGGCCTGAGTGATTGCTTATGGCATTTTGCCCACCAAGCTTTTTGCAACTGACTTTCTGGAGAGGCAAAATTCAGAGAGAAAATGACTTTTTCTCCATTACTCGGCAAGAAAAGCCAGAAACAATCAGTGGAGGAAGCTCAGCACATCTTGTCAGGCTGACTTTGCAGCCCCAGTGGAAACAGAACAGCTACTGTCTTGCTATGCCTTCATTTTCTCTCTCCAGCCAAAGGCAGACAATACGCAGGGCTTCTCAAGCTGACAAACAGCCAAACTGCTGCTTCTTCGGCTCTTGGAAATGTCTCTTGTTAAATCAAAGCCATAGGTTAGTCTTAAAAACAGTGAAATGATTCAAAAATCCCCATATACTCAGACCTATGGTTTGATGTGGCTTGATAAGAGGTGTGGCCCAGACACTTAATTATCAACCCTGATCTAGATCTGATCTGCCTCAGAACTGTGCTGTTTTGAAGTCTGGAAATCACTGCTTTCTGCCTCCTGCTAGCTCCTCCACACTGAGCAATACTTTTCTAAAATGCCTTGAAAGAAATTCTACTTTCCTATCACACAATCATCAAACCACAGGATAATAGAATGGCTTGGGTTGGGAGGGACCCTAAAGATCATCAAGCTACAGCCCCCTGCCATGGGCTGGTTGCTACCCACTAGATCAGGTTGCCCAGGGTCCAATCTGGCCTTGATCACCTCCAAAAATAGGGCATCCACAGCTTTTTGGGTTCCCGTAGCTTGTGCCAGTGCCTCTTCATCTGCTGCTGCTATAAAATTAAATGTGGTAACTCGAGTTGAGGCAAGACTGAATCAGGCCCTGGCCAACCTGATCTAGCTGTTCACGTCATATGGCAGGGGAGCTGGATTACAGGGCCTTTAAGAATCCAATGAAAAGAAGACTCAGAGGGGATTTGATCCACATCTATAAAACTCTAAGGAGTGGAGTGGGAGGCAAAGGGATGAGGCCGAACTCTTCTCTGCACAAATGTGTGGAGATAGGATGAGGGAAAATGGCCACAAACTGAAGCATAGGAAGTTCTGCACAAATGTGCATGGGAACTTCTTCCCAGTGCAGTGACGGAGCACTGGAGCTGCACACAGAGGTGGTGGAGTCTCCTTCTCTGGAGATGTTCAAGACCCACCTGGACGCCTACCTGTGCAACCTGGGCTGGGAGCTGCTTTGGCAGGGGGATCGGACTTGGTGATCTCTAGAGGTCCCTTCCAACCCCTGCAATTCTGTGATTCTGTGATGCTGTCCCTTCCAACTCGGGACATTCTATGACTCCAACTCCTTCTGCATTGCCATGATGACATTTCAAAATGACATCAGTCTCACAAAGACTTGCATTAGACCAGAGAGAGTTTTTTCTCTTTGTAGTTATGAGCTTTATCTTACAGCTCACTGCCTAAACTGTGTTTCCTTTTTGGCCCATAAATCTAAGCCAAAAATGCAGCCTGTCCATTTCGCATGGAACTCCTCACTATCAACCCATGAGAGAGGCAAACGATCATTTTTTACTAGGTAAGAAACTGAGGCAGAAAAAGTAATGAAAACTTGAAACAAACCCCTGGAAACGCTGTTGGGCAGTTGGTTCCTACACTGTTTCATTACAGAGGTGCCAAAACAAATGAAACCTGCTGGTTGCTCCATTCCTTTGAAGTTCGAGCCATGTCATTTTTGTGGCCCTACTTCTTCAGCTGTTGGCTTTGAACATTTTTGCTTCATTGACACATCCATGGCTGGTCAGGGAATTGCTGAAGCTAGAAGGAGTTCCTGCCTCCTAGCACAGTGGTTTGAAGATCAGAGCATGATGCATCTATACTCCAGTATATTCACACCTCCCTCCCAGCTGTCCCTTCTTGCAAGCCAACAGGAACCGCCTGTAAATCTCAGCTTTGCATCTGGCCACATCCACCTGGCTGACACCCATCAGCCTGGAGCACCGACTCCCACACACAGTGGAAAGACAACTTTCCCAACCATCTTCAGCAAAGACACTGGTGAAAGCGAAATGGAATACGAAGCAGATGCTGATCATAACCTCATTCCCCCAGACAACATTATCTCAGCTCACAGCCAGTAGCTTTTATTTGTTGGTGATGCTCTGGCCCTCTTCTCTTTTCTTTCATTTTCCCTGTAGATCCATAATCGTTTCTTGTCCCTGTTTCTTCTTAGATGGAAGCCAGTTACCTGCCTTCAGAGGCAAAAAATATTTCCACCCTCACCTTTCCCTATTCCTGCTTCTCATCTGCAGTGATCCTCAGGCAGTCTGGCTACTGTGCATTCTTATTTCACTGAGGTAACAGTGGCACTTCTTAGCACAGTCACCATTTAAAATGGACAACATTCTGAAGAACAGAATTGTGGAAATCTAGAAACTCATGTAGAAAATACAGGGGAAAAATTAGAGTGATATGTCAGTACCTTCATTTCTTTGTGATGAACTTGGCAAGTTTATTAGACTCACCTACCTGTGCTCTTGAGCTTTTTTTCCTTCCTTTCTTCATGCCTCCCAGGTATAGATATCACCTCATAAACATCTCACCCTGCTGCAGGTTTTATTTTGATATAGCAAACCCGCTGGAACACACACGTGACCTCACACCTCCGTTTCTGCAGGGATATTCAGGCATTCACATTTCCATGCAGATCGAAGCAGGCATCAGTCTATCACTTAAGGAAGTTCACCAGATACTCTCTCAGCAGTAACCTACCTCATCACCATGTATCTTCCACAGATGAGTTGCTAGCTTCCATTCTTCTGGAAGCAGCTGCTGAGATGTTAAGAGTTTCCTTCTGACGTTTGGTAGATGACAATCCATCAGTTGGGCTTACAGTGCCTCCAGTTCTCTCAGGTCTTGTTCTTTGCCTATGTGGTTTCAAGGCATCGAGGTATCTACCATTCTCTGATCCAAACCCGAGATGGCCCTTCTAATACCAAGAGAAAAAGGATGTCTCTTTGCTGTCCCCGGCCAGTGATTTGGTGAAAGACAAAATGATTTTCCCTAGTCTGGAAAGGTCTTTGAGAGTTATCTGCAAGTTCTGGAGCTCTTCTTTCTAAAGACCATGTACACTTCCATGGAGTATTCTATCCATGAGAGTGTGGCATGGTGAAGAGAGGGAGGTTGACTAGGTAAAATGAAACTCGATATTGTAATATGAAGTTGGATATTAGGAAAAAGAATCTTCAAAAGAGTGGTGAGGCATTGGAACAGGCTGTCCATGGAAGTGATGGAGTCACTGTTCCTGGAGGTGTTCAAGAACCATGGAGATGTGGCACTGAGGGATTTGGTTAGTGGGCATGACGGGATGGGTTTGAGTTGGGCTTGGTAAGCTCAGAGGTCTTTTCCAACCTGAATGATTCTATGACCAATTCTGCCATACAAGTGTCATTCTGGACCAGTTCAAGGTGTAGAGGTGATAGGTTTGTATTATCTGCAGAATGAAGGATGCTGCAGTGCCCACGGACATCACTTTTTACTGACTTCTTCAGGTCACTGTTGGACACCAGGGTCAGGGTTGAAAACTTTTATCTCATCAGGCAGTTATCAGTCAATACCAATACTGAGGGAGTGGTGCTGGAAGGAGGAGTTTTCAGCCTGATGTTCTTGCAGGGAAACTGAGGCCTGAGGTAGAAGGGTACTCCATAGAATCATATAATGTCCTGGGCTAAAAAGAATCTCAAAGATCATCTAATTTCAACCCCCCTGCCGTGGGCAGGGTCACCAACCACCAGAGCAGGCTGCCCAGAGCCACATCCAGCCTTGCCTGGAATGCCTACAGGGATGGGACATCCACAACCTTTCTGGGCAACCTGTTCCAGTGCATTACCACCCTCTGAGTGAAAAACTTCCTCCTAACATGTAATCTAAATCCTCCCTGTCTTAGTTTAAAACTATTCCCCCTTGTCCTATCACTATCAACCCATGTTAACCGTTGTTACCATCTTCTGCCTGTATTATCGTGATACATCTATTGAACAGACAATATTCCTCTTGACACTGGATTTTTTTGTTTTATCTCTAAATTCAGTGTCAAGGGACACTTTGAAGCAGTGGGGTCATGTCTTGCAGGTAACAGCCACAGGCGTTAATTGAGGAAGGACAGCAGTGCTGGGAGGTCACCTGCTGCTGTCCCCTCCAGGCCAACTCTTGTGCTCAGAGCTTCACTTGAGCTACCAGACCTCTTCACCTTCCAAAATTACTGATGACTTGCTATTTCTGCAATTGATTTGCTGATATTTTCTCTTGCTCCAGACAACAAGAACAAATGACAGGAGGAAGCATGTTCAGCCCAGGATATGTGTATGGCTCTGAGTCTGTTTCCACCAGTTTGTCCCTCAGGAATAGAGAAGTGCAGAGAAGGCCACCTGGAAAAAGCTAAAATGCTCCCTGGAGAACTTCTCCTGCCTGACCAAGTTTCTTCATTATTTATTTTTTGCCTTGTTTTTGTCATTAAATGTGCAGTCTCACCGCACACTTGCTCTCCCATAGCTGATCCTTTCCTCCAGAGCCACATTATGCTGCTGTTAGAGAATCCGTCCCAGTGCTCTGTTTATGTTCCTCCTTTCTCAGGCTCTAAAGCAGGAGAGATGCTGGGGGGAGGTTTCCCATCAAAATACCCTCTGTCAGAAGCACTTCGCATGTAACTTCTCTGACAGAAATCAGGGCTGGAGGAATGTCATTGAAGTCAATCCTTTTGTTTGGCAGGGGAAATCCAATAAATTCTCTGGCAGCTGTTTGTTTGAAACACCAGCCACTCTCTCTGCCCTGTTCAAGGCCAATAGCAATTTCTTCATTTTACACCTTGTGTTTCTTCCACATAATGGAGTCTTAGAACTGCAAGGGTTGGAAAGAGTCTCAGATATGGGAGAAAAACTACAGTGAACAAAGCAACAAACAAAAATCCATTGGAATGTACTTAATGGACCCAAATTATTTATTTTCTGAGAAAAAAGAAATGATTTCATGGGACATGGTTTTGTGGGCTTGCTGGTGATGATTGAACTTGACGATCTTAGTGGTCTTTTCCAACCTTCCAATCTACAAAAAGATGTTACCAGTTAAATTGGTGCTGACCCTTGTAAGTAACGAGGTTGATACTTAAAAGCTTAGTTGTAATGAGGGCACATCAGGGTTGGCAGAGACAGGTGCCTCGGTGTTTGCCGAGGGTCTGTGCCACTGATAATGCGTCATTTGTCTTTTGAAAACTACATGAACAGCAGCCACATGGACCAGAAAAGCTGTGGTATAGCAAGGGATTAATTGCAAGCAACAAGCCAGGACTGCAGATTTCCACTGCTCTGAGTACAGAAACACAACACGTGAATGCCAGCCCTAACTGCACTCACGGGCTGTCAGCATGCACAAAACAACCCCCTCCCTTCTGCAGAACGTTTCATTCTTTAATTACATGACAACAGAAGTGACATACGCCTATTGTTTGATGTTAAGATCCCAACCATGCCAAATGCATTTGTTCCAAGATGTTAACTACTTCTGTGCTATAGTCAGTTTTGTTTTGGTTTGGTTTTTTTTTTGCCAGCTCCTCTTTGCACCTGGAGCATTTTTTCATCAGCATTTTGAGACTTTAATTTTGCAGAGTTTTGAAATTTTCCAAAGGGCTGACCTCACAACAAAATTATCTTTAAAACAGATACTTCTTAGACTATTGATTCCAGCACAGAAAAATTAATACATGTTTCAAGTGGAATATTCCCCGTGTCCTTTTCCAATGTTTGTTTTACATTTATCAACAAGGGAAACACTGCCAGTGTTAGAATGCTTGGTTTCTATTTCCTTTCACTTCCATTTACATTCAACTTCCAAGTAGTTTTCTAGTTTCCTGTAGGCTGGTTTACTAAGAGCACAACCATAAGCTCTGAAATTTCTAACAGCGAAGAAAGAGCCACTGAGATGAATTAAAAAATACAATAAGGTTATTTCTATGTGCCTGGTTTTCCTAAGGCCGGGTTGACTTCAGATAGTTCAGAAACCCCTCAGCCATTCAGCAAGAACATGACACCACCACAATGCTGAAAAGCAGCAGTTCTGCACTCCTCCTGCCATGGATGCCTTCCCCATTCCCCTCCTCACCAGTTCCCTGGAGTCAGCACAGCCAATTGTGTAGTTGCATGGAATGAAATTCTTGTAAAATAGCTCAGGAAGAGAAGTTCTCATTTCAGTTCTGCTCAGTTGCCTGACCTGGTGCAACACTCAGAACTGCTTGTTCTGGGGCAGCAGAAAGGAGGTGGCGAGGTGATTATGTGAATCTGAGGTACCTATTTTTCCACGGTGGTGACAGCTCATGATGGTTCATTATGTTCATTGTAAGTGTAGCCTTAGGACCCTCCAGCATAGGAAGGACTCTACAGTCCTTGTTCTTCAGAACAGCCCAGAGACACAAAGTACCAGGTGATGATAGCTCCATGCAGACCTTGTGACAGTTCATAGGTTCATAGGTTCATAAGGTTGGAAAGGACCTACAAGATCATCTAGTCCAACCATCCTCCTATCACTATCCCTACCCAACTACTACTAAATCAAATGCCCAAAGTTATTCCATGGGCAGAGATCAAAGTGAGACACCTTTAAAATCGAAGTATCATTAAGGTTGGAAAAGACCTCCGAGATCCTCAGCTCCAACCCCCCAACCCACCCCCACCGTGCCCACTGACCATGTCCCTCATTGCCACATCCACAGCTCTGGAGCACGTCCAGGAACAGTGACTCCACCACCTCCAAGGGCAGTCTGTGCCAGTGTATTGTCACCCTTTTGGAGAAGAAATCTTTTTAATATCCAACCCGAACCTCCCCTGGTGCAACGTGAAGCCATTCCCTCTCCTCTTATCACTGTTACCTGGGATTAGATTCTGACCCTCACCTCTCCACAGTCTCCTTTCAGGAGGTTGAACCAAAATTCCTTGTATGGGATTCATTCTGCTTTCTTGAGATGCTTGAAGGAGGCAGGCAGCTGCTCAAGGCTTCTTTTGGAGTCACTGGGAAGAGAGATATTTCCAGAATGACATCTGGTCCCAGCTCCTCTTTGCACAGTGACTACAGAGACCAAGAGCTCACAGACTTCCTACAAAGTAGAACTGTAGAATCATTAAGGTTGGAAAAGACCTCTAAAATGATCTTGTCCAATTATTCACCTACCACCCATACTGCCCACTGAACCATGTGCCTCAGTGCCACATCTACACATTTCTTGAACACCTAGAAATGAGTGTGATTTACCTCTAGATATAGTGTAATTATCCTAAGAAGGAGTTGCACCTGCCCAGCCCCAGGAAGGGTCTTCTTCCTCCAAATCATTTATGCTTATGGGTTTGCTACATGAAAGGAAAGACTCATCTGGCACAAAGGTGCTGTAAACAAGTAAATACAAACATAAACACGTACAGGAAAACCACATCAACAGAAAATGGCACACTATGTCTCTGCAGACAGCAAGCTCAGAATGACCCTGTGATGATTCATAGCAGTCACATCCCTCCCTTGCCCCACTGCCCCCACAATTTGCCAGAGCCCCAGTGGTCATTATTCACTGCAAATTACACAGCTGGATAAACTCAGTGATCAGACAGGCCTTTCCTATTTCTAATGGGAATCCCGCCTGAACTCCGGCCTTCCTGGGGAGCCCTGGGAGAAATTAGCTGATTAAAAAAGGTCCAGGGGGAGCTGCAAATGGGAAGAGTTTTATAATTCTGAAATGCACTTGGCAATGCAGCGTGTTAGTGAGTTATCACAAGACACTGCAGTGAACAAAATATTTCCTTAAGGCATCTCCTTCCTCCAGGTCATTGTCTGTCCTGGCTTTTATATACCCTGAGCTCTTCAGGCAGTGTCCCAGGGAAGGTCAGGCTGGGTTAACACAACGTACTTTTGCCTCTGTGTTTGTTTTACTTTGTTTTAATGTGTGCTGCCCCCTCTCTGCTCGGTCTTTTTCCCTTTCAGTGCAAGGAATGCTCTTAACTCCTAATATATTAAAGCTAAGATCTGGCATGTTTCGCCAGCAAACGCGCTCACTGTCACTCTGGGGGAATTCATCATGGTGAAATCCATCTTACTTGTCTTTCCAGCCCCGCGTCTGCAGACATCTCCATCTGAGCTGCAAGCCCTGCACTCCCCAGACATTAGAGTCAAGAGAGGAAAACAGGCACTTCTGAGGAGCCATTCATCTCAGCCTCATGTAGACGTTTCTATTAGCTCAGAATCATGCTCTGTTTCTCTTCACTGACTATAAAGGCAGCCTGGGGTGACTGGCTCCCATGGCGGCCTCCATCATGTAGAGGTAAGATTCATTTTGTTCTGTAGAATTCAGCCACCCAGCTTTAAGTCAGAGCTTTGACTTTGGAGATTCAATTGTTTTGTTTGTTTGTGTTTGAAAATATCAACTACAGAAGGGCTCTAGTAAGGGTGAGCCATCCTGCTGTAGTTTTGATAAACCTTGACAGCATCACATCCCATTGGCTTCTGCTTCGGTCACTCATATCAAGTGCAGAAGTGCTGATGGGCCAAGGAGAAGTCATGTTGCAGGTGACTCCTGCAGAATGCTGCCACATCACTCAAGCAGTTCCAGCCATGCACAGGCACGGGACAGACTCTCCTTCACGACTTGCTCATGCTGGGGACTCAGTGTCCTCTGCTGAGTGTGACCTATCATTAGCTTGGTGATGACAAAAGTGCAAATGCTGGCAACCTAAGCCACAGATCCCGTGGACTATTAACGTATCTCCAGTGGCCAGCACAAACCAAATGGAAGAATGAAAGAAGACACAGGCAGCATGAAATCCGCAGACACGGATCGCTAAACCAAAACACCACCACGCTGCTAACACAGATGTCAAAACAAAGCACGAGCTCTGGGATTCATCTTTTGCCAGTTCAGTGCAAACAACTTGGCTCACAGAAATTAAGCAAGGAAGTCTAGCTTCAAACACAGTCAGAGAATGAGGGGGAATGTGGATGACATCCAGCTCTTTTGAACTTGGTTGATACTGACAGAGAGGGACTGATGGTCACCGATGAGCTGTGGAGGACAGTGGCACTTCTCTGTTCATTGTAGGGGAGCTGGATAACATGGTCTTTAAAAGTCACTTCCAACTCAAGAGCTCTTAGCTTACAGAGTCTCATGCAAGGAGACACAGTTAAACACAAACTTCTAGCTACCAAAGCATAAGGATCATAGAGCAAAATCCAAGTTGATGTATCCAGTGGGATTAATTATTTAGTGTTTGGCTCCATCTTAGCTGGGCTGTTCACTGGGTTACTTTCTGGCTCACAGTTGAGTTGACATCTATCCAAACTTGTCGTTTATCCAGACCTGCTGCACACAGTCACTGCACAGAGATTAAAAAAAAAGGTGCTCTAGGACTGTGTCTTCACCCACTAACTACAGTCAAGTATTGGTCACCCAAAGTTAACCACAAAATCTTTCCTGGAGTGACGCTGAATATCCTGTGCAGACGATGGTCTGCAGGGTGGTGACTGAGGACAATATCAGCTAAAGATATTTTCCAGAACCAGTTTGCATTCAGATGATCCTGCCAAAATCACTGTATGGCAGCTCAGATAACAGACAGCCTCTCTTTCCAATAGAAGAAAGCCCTTTTTCTTTGCCAGTGAAACTGTGAGACAGATATTTCATCAGCTCAGATCTACTGGCTGCAGTTCAGTCAATCTACTCTGGTTCTCCAGGGTAAAATAACAACCCCTCTGGGTAGAGTGTGTTGCTGGTTATTACTTCTTTGTTCCCATTACTTTTGACTATTCGATCTTCCTGTTCTTCCTTCTTCTCCTGACATTCTTCTGGGTCTTCTCACTTATCAGAGATCACAAATGTCCTCTGATATAATCACAACCTCGGTCCAGAAAAGGTTCTTGCTTTGCAAATAGAAAGAAGGAGGAAGGCCCCAGAGGTTGATATCTAACACAGGTGTACAATTGCATGGGTGCCTCCAACCTCAGCCATTAGGTGATTCTGTGGATATGTATTTGGCTGTCTTAGTCACTCCCTCTTAAGCTCTCTTAAGACTCTTTCCATATGGAACTTTGCCTGTCAAGGAATGAAAGGCAAGCCTGGATATATCTAGTTGGAGGGAACTGCAGCACGGATCTTGCTGTGTCCTTCTTGATAATAATTTTTCAATCCTGTTTCTAAAGGTCTAATGTCTTTCCTTCTGCTTGCTAGTGATAGACACAGCTCTGGAGAACCTCAGTAGGATTTCATTCTGTTGGTATGTCAATGATTTCAACTCCGGAGTGATCATGTTGGCTTTTGAAATGATGCAAGCACAGTCCTTTGGTTAAAGAGCTGACCTGGCTCATGCATCAAGCTGATTGTGAGATCCTTGACCCCTTCCTTCACCGTTGCCTCATAAAAACATAGCACAAGATACATTTTCTTTCTTCTAGGTTTTCAGATGCCGTTGGATTTGCAATCATGCTTAGGATCAGTAAGAAAAGCAGATTTTTCTTGGCACTGTGGCACTGCGGGACATGATTTAGTTAGCATGGTGGTGATGGGCTGACAGCTGAACTGGATGATCTTAGTAGTCTTTTCCAACCTTAATGATTGTGTGATTTTCTTTTCATGCTAGTTATAACAGCAGCAAGCTGAATTGAAGTCCAGAATCATTAGCTCAACTCTCCTTGACACTATATAAGAAATCAATACTGCAAAAAGGAGCTGGCTGTTACGGTGCTGAAAGTGCTCAGGCTCCACTGGAACAACCACCAGAGAATTTGGCTCAAGAAAAATTCTTGCACATGAAGGCTTCTGAGCAATCCTTTCTCACTGCACTGTAGGAGTGGTTCATCCATTGAAGCCAATTGTGAGGCAAGCCATCAGTAGGATTCCTTTTTTTACCACAGATTATGCACAAACTCAGTGCCTCATCTAGTCTCAAAACCAGAGAAACAAGATGGACGGTGAGCAGAGACTTCATCCACTCAGTTCTTTGTTCTGGGCTCATCTCCATGCCTTATATCCAACAGATGTTTTCAGACGTGGTATTGCAAGACATGATTCAGAGTTTATATCCTCTGCAGACAAGTCAGTTATTGTTCTCGTAGCAGCAGATGTCTGAATCAGTTCAAGTGAGTTCCTGGGTGACTGTGTCTTTCGTCTCTGTTCACCTGTCTTCTGCTTTTCCTCCCCTCTGCACATCAGCTTGGAATTATCTTATGATGGGGACCGCCTTCAGCAGGAGTCTGTACAGAGCTCGGCCCATTTATAGACAGATCTCTGCTTGGGACTGTTCTGTGCTACTGCGACACACACAGTAAACTCTTTATTAATAAGTAGATAAGAAGCTCCTTAGGTCTTAGGTCACCTGTACTGTATTCCAGTTTGGGAATTATCCCACAGGTGAGCTCCTTTTCCAACCACATATGTTCCCACCAGCAACTCCCGCAGTCACTTACACATGAAAATAATATTAGGAAAACATTTAGTGTAAGCTTTAGCTTAATTTAGTAGAATTTAGCAGCTGGAAATTACAAGGAGGAGCCAGCACCTTGCAAAGAGCCAGCACTCTGCAGACCACCAGCAAGTGCTCCACAGACCTCAGTTTGGAAAGTGATGAGACAGATGGAAGTCATTATTTTGTTTTGAACAAAATACCATCTGGGGCCAACATTTGCTGTCTGTTACTTCTGAGTGAATCCAGAGAAACTCCATCATGTTCCTTAATAATCAGTTCTGGGACCGATCTTATTAAATATTTTCCTTAATGAACTTGGCAGAAAAAAAAGCAGGCGCCTGGTCATGAGATCTGCTGATGACACAAACTTGAGTGACTGTGTTGCTATTGCAGAGAAGGATATGAATATGATATGGGAAGAGCTGGGGATGACCCTTAAGGAAAGCTGAGTGTGAGAAATGGGTGTGTTTTGTCAGTAACAAAGAGTAAGAGACTACACTTAGAGATTAAGGTAGAAAAAAAATCAATTGGAGGTGATGGTAATTAAAAAAAGAGGACTTGAAGCAGTCTATTTCATAGAATCATAGAATGGTGTAGGTTGGAAGGGACCTTAAAGATCATCAGGCTCCAACACCCTACCTTGGGTTAGTTGCTACCCACCAGATTGGGCTGCCCAGGGCTCCATCCAGCCAGGCCTTGAGCACCTCCAGGGAAGGGGCACCCACAGCTTCTCTATTTGAACACAGCATCCTTGAGAAGAACAAGTGTAGATGTCATGTATCTCAGGTAAGATGTTTCCAGTAGAGATAGGGAAGTGTTAATACCATTGCAGAGAGAGTAGCTGAGACATTACCTGAATAACTATAAAGTTTTGGTCACTCTGATTCAAGAAAGATGAACTGAAAGTTGAAGAAGTGCATCTCTAGAAAGGCAGCTAAAGAGCTATTTTTGTGCAGTGGAGGAAAACGAGCAGAATCATAGGCTACATCTGTACTAGTTTATTGAAAATTCCCGGTGGGGTCCACCAGGAAGGAATTAACCATGTCCAGGGTGGTTATCTGTATTCCGCCAACAGAGCAGTCCCTGATCCCTGCTGACTACAGGAACATCCCATTTGGCACCAGCTGAGATTTTGCCATTGTTGTTAGAGGAAATGCTATACTAGAGGAGATTAACTCCACTCCAGAAATTTTTTGAGGAGCAAATTCAGGAGCAAAATTTGAAGGCATTCATGGACCACAGTGGCCAGCATTTCCTTCTAAATGTAGGCTGTCCATCAAAATATATGTCACGTGTTGTCTGACTCACTGGTGAGCTCAAGCCCTTAACAAACATGACAGACAGATATCGAAGAGCCCCTCCCAAAAGAGGGCTTTGTGCATCTCTGCCTTCAACATGATGATATTATCCCAGTATTCCAGCACTGACCATCTTCATGCTCAGTGTTACGCTGGTATAATCATAGAGAACCATTTTCTCAAAGAACTCTGGGTTTATACTGTGCTCAGAATTACTACCTGAAAACTGGTTCTTTAGCTAGCAAGTATGATGCCAGTTCTCATTTGAGGACTTCTGTCCATGCATTTTTCATTGGTCTTTTCCTTTACACATGTATTAAAAGTACAAATCATTTTTGAAGGGTGTGAAATGTAGCAGCTTTACACTGCTCAGAAGAGATACTTCGGTTTTACTGCAAACTTAATATAGAAAGTTTGGAGCAACTGTTGGAGTTACAAGCAGAATAAATAAACCAGTCAAGTGTCTCTGGTTGTCCAAATTTTGAATTACACAGCAAAAACAGCTAAAGCACAGTGCCATGCGAGAGAAGGATCCCCTGACAATGGGAATTGATGTAATCTATGGAGCTACAATAGCAATAATCATCTTCCTCATACTGTTTCAGTGAGCACTAACAATGAAGTGCTGATATTTTTTTTCACGATGCATTGACTTTTACAAAAGAGCATGAATTTCTTCATCAATATTGGGGATATTGCATTGATTTTAGAGAAATGGCTCTTTATACCTATAAAGAACGTGAACCAGAAATTAAAATTGTAATAACTAACTCCAAAACATGTTTTCCTGCTCAGGAATTCCTTGTCAAGTTAATACAAAGACAAAAGGGAAAACTGACTCAAGTTCATAAATATCCTTTGAGAATTACAATGCTTGCACATTGCATATCTGCACAGCTCAGATATATTCCTCCAGTGCATGGCTCTACTCCTGATGAGCAGCTACAGCCAGATGGATGGCCAGAGGAGAAATGTCATTTAGTCCATGGAGATCAACCAGCTCCAATCCAGATCAGACAGCTCAGTTGTCTTCCCAATGGTGAAAAGTGTATTTTTCCTTTGCAACTTCTGGCATGGATCGTCGAGCCGATAGAACCAGAAAGATACTGAATTTCAGTTGGGACACACAAGCTGCTAATTGAATCTCCACTTCCTACTGCTGGCTGTGCAGGGTGTAGTGTTTATTCACAACACAAATTGATGAGACAGAACAGACTTCCATGAGAGGTGATCTTCTAACTCATGACTGACTGCCCTGCAACAGTAATTAAGGGCCCCAGGAAGAACGAGAGCCATCGTAGTAGGTACTGTATGGACAGACACACAACTTCTCCCCCCTGCACATACATTTTATATGGCTGCAGGGGACACAACCCACCTGTACACAGATATGTGTGTGTCCTGAGACCATCCTGGTTGCTTTTCTCAGAGCTATTCTGCCTCAGTTGCACTCATTTTGACTTCACTGATGATGTACATGTTAAAAGTCCTTATAAGACTATGGAAAGAAGGAAAATTGACCACTACATTTCTCTCCAAGTTGTGCAGCACGATTGTCCTTCCTCTTTTGTAGCAGTGAGTCTTCCTCATTTCAACCTTGCAGCATCAGGCAAGTTTTCAGCTTGATCCAATCAATATACTGACTTTTTTTGCAAGTGTTCCCAGTTTATAATTGAGGGAGGGAGAGAAAAGAAGCAATGATGATTAGCATATGCACCATGTGCCCCAGCATGGGAAACAGCTGGGATGGTGTGTTCAGTGGTACAACTTCTCAGTGCAACATGTGCTTCGTCTGTCTCTATATACAAGTTTCTTTCTTCTGTTCAATTCTCTTTGCTTTGATGATTTTGTTTTCTTGTTTTCTTGCCAATATTGCTTGAGATGTAGAGTTTCCAGCTCTACTGCTCCTGGGCAGTCCTGCCATATGAGCTGCTCAGCATTATCAGTGTCTGGGTAATGAAGAAATTTTGCTTTGAGGTTATGCAGCCATATGGGCTGCCTGAAGACAAGAAGCTTTATTTCCAGCTCCAGAGCAGATTCACAGCATGACTTCTGAGAGGCCAAGGGTGCCACAGATAAATTTAGCTCTTTTCTGCATGTCAAGGTTTCTAGTTCCTCCAAGCTTAAGAAACTGAGTCAATGGGACTCTGGAAGATCTGATGGTCTACTGAACGATGGTGACACAAGTCTTAGATTTGCAAATGCACAGAAGGAGGGTTGAAGATCCTATGATGTGAATCTGGAATTACCAAGGTTTGGCTTGGGCCAGTCTTCGTATCACAGAACCATGGAATCACTACAGTTGTAAATGACTACCAAGATTTCCTAGTCTAATCATCAACCCATAACTGCTGTAAGTCTTCCTGAACTCTTAGATTTCCTGTAATGAAACAAAAATACTGCTGCTTCTGCACTTTCATTTTCTGGACAATCAACTACCATGAGATTTCCCAAGCTGCTCTCTCTGTCTTTTTATCTTTGGGAAGCCTATGTGTCACGCTGGGTGAAAGCAATACTGATTCTGGGGCAATCAACATGACTGGATTGGTCACATCTCTGGGATGTGAAAGCTGCAAGAGCTCCTCATAGTTCAGAGCCCTTCCAAAGCACCTGTGAGTGGGAATGACACAGTGATGTTTGAGTATTTAGGTGAGATGTCTTCAGGTCTACTTTGTATGACAAAGAGGAAGGCTCAGCATATACATAATTCCCACTAATTAAAAATATTTCTCATGCTGTGCCAACGTAACCTCTCTGAGAACAAGCTTTGTGACTCTCATTTCCTGGGTCACCATTCTTTTAATTCCACATTCACCACATGGAAACCCAAGTGAGAATTTGTGGTTCTCATTCAACGGAGTTGGGACTACACAGAAATTCTTGATACCTCGATTCTACCTTGCAAAATCTGTCTCCATATTTGGCTGCCCCAGCAATGGAACAAGAAGGCCAGTGCCAAGAGAATACATCATTCCCACAACACATGGAGGCCAACAAGCCTGCAAGGCTGAACTGAAAAGTTCAGAGCTTTAAGCTTGGACCAAGACACCGTGCTGAGGTTGTACAGTGCTGGCTGGATGGCTAGGGATGCAGTAACAAGGAATCATGACGTGAGCCATCATCTAGTGATCTCCAGACAGTCACAGAGATGCAGAATTACCTCCTCCGTACCAAGAATCATTATTTCTGCATGGTATTTTTAGACTGTAAATATCCAGGAGATTGTTAGAAGCAGGTAGACTGTTCTGCATTCCTACAGTCCCACAGAGGTTAGCTAAGAAATGAGTTTGTCAGGCAAGACTGAGTGACCTGGATAGAGTGCAGAGAGTTTGCTTTACATCTATATAGGACATTGCCTTCTTTTCTGTGTTCTCCAATCTCCTGTGCTTTTTAAGTCTTTAAAAAAGATTAACATAAATGAATAAATAAATAAAACTGTGATATCTATACAATTAAACATCAACAATGTCAGTAGCAGCACCTCAGGACCAGTCTGGAAAAGCTTTCCTTCTCCTATGAGATTCATCCTCCTGCTGTATATTACCCAGCATATGTTCCAACAGTTCTTCAGAAGCAGGTTCAGGCTTTCTGGTGCAAGGGCTCCTATCCAAACCAAATATACTGAGTGCAAGAGGCAAGCAGATGAGTGCCAGAGGGCTATGGTCTTTCCCACATGTTCATTTGGGCAGTTCAGACACACTTCTTAAAAAAACACAATCCCCAGAGACATGGCTCTCTCTGCAAGGGAATGTACTTGTTAAGCTGGGGAAACAAATAAGCCTTCTTCTCAGAAATGAAACAGCACTTAGAGGAAGAGGCAGTGGCCACTAAGGTGGTTGAGGTAAAAGCATATCCATAAATATCCATAAATGTCCGTGAATATGCTGGAACCACCACCACGTGGTAGCATGTGACGCATGCATTGTGATTCAGCTGTGAAGGTATTGAAGCATGGATTTCCAGATGAGAAGAGGAGGGGAAATGCTAGGATTTGGGAGGGTTGTTATACTCAGTGGAGAAGAGAAGACAATAGATCATAGAATCATTTGAATTGGAAGGGATCATTAAAGATCATCTAGCCCAGGTCCTCTACAATGAACAGGGACATCTACAACTCTATCAGGTGCTCAGAACTGAACTTTGAATGTCTCTTGTGATGGGGCATCCACTCCCCCTATGGGCATCCTGTGCCAGTGCCTCACAACCCTTACCATAAAGAACTCCAAATATCCCCTCCTTTAGTCTGAAACTATTTTCCCTTGTCCTGTCACCACAGCCCCTGTTAAAGAGTCTGTCTTCTTCTTTCCTATAATCCCCGTTAGATACTAAAAGGCCAATAATAGGACTCTTCTCCAGGCTGCACAGCCCCAGCTCTCTCAGCCTGTCCTCATAGAGGAGGTGTACCATCCCTGAGATCATTTTTGTGGACCTTCTCTGGATGCATTCAAACGGGTCCATGTCTCTCCTGAACTCAGCACTCCACATCTGGATATACTACTCCAGGGGAGTTCTCAAAGTGCAGAGCAGAGGGGCAGAATCACCTCCCTCTCCTTGCTGGCTACGATGCTTTAGATGCAGCCCAGGATACAGTTGGCTTTCTGGGTTGGAAGATAGGGAGGCATTAAGTGTCAGTCATGAATTTGGAAGACAGTAGTACGGATAAAGGGGGATAAAAAAACATAACTGGAGATAGAATGTCAGGCAGGTCATTAGGAAATGAGTTTTTAGGGGTTATGTTAACATATATATATATGTATATCAAAAATTACAGAATCTGCATCAAATTATTTACTGGGGATTGTCACAGCCTAAAGTGCTGCCAATGGCACAGAAACTCTCTAGAAGCATCCCGTATCTGCAGCCCACATGATGCAGGATTTATGGATCCACACTGATAGCCACAGATGTCTGGCTCCATGAAATGAGCTAGTGACCATTTTCCAACCCTGAGTATACTGGCACGTGTCTCATTTACCTGCAGCTGAACTCTCTTGCTTTCTATCTCAGGTAACTAGGCATTGTTTCTCTCCTGAGCCTGAGACTTCCTACTGGCTTGAGAGTCACATCCAGGATCTCTTCAATCTCCTTGCAAAACCACAGATTAATTAGTCTGTCCTAGAGCTTGACACCCTGTTCTCCCACAGGGACATGGCCCTACTGGACTGCAGCTGAACTCCTCCAGGATGCATGACAGACGCCGCACACATGATCCTGCCAAGATAGCCTTTGTGAATGGTCTCTGAAAGCACTATTACTCTGGTTGCCTCCCTGCTGGCTTACAATACTTCACTCACTAGCACAGGACAAACAGACAGCAGCTCCTGTAAGCCAGGAAGACGGAGTCACTCACCAGCCTTTGAGCTGAGCATTAAACATCTGGCTGTTGATGCGAGAATGAATAAGCTAGAGGGCTGATGGGAACCAGATTGTTTGCACTCTGTCCAAAAATTCCTTTGCAAGCTTCCAGTGTCGACTTTTGGCTTATCTTTCACACATAGGCTCTCTGGGCACTTTCTGGGAAACCAGGAGAAATATGGATTCACACCAGTTGAGAAGCAGGATTTGTCACGCTCATTGTGCTAGGCTTCGTCTGAGCAGACAGGTTTGGGCTTGATTAAGGACACACTCCTCCGTGCCATTGAAATGAAGCAAGGCACTCTCCCAAGCTCCAAATCAAGCAGAGCATGAAGAGAAGGGAAAAAAGGGCACATGAAAAGGGCCCTGCTTTCTCCAGGCCTGGGGAGATAGTACAGAGTGGATGGAAGAGAGAGGGAGACAGAGTTTGGCTTGAGTCGTGTTGGAAACTCCTGCACGTTCCTGTCATTGTGCCTTGTTTGCCATGGTCAAAGCCTGGCAATCAGCATTTGCATCCACTCTGTCCACTGTTTGACCAGACCTTGAGGATTAGTGCAGAGCCTGGCCATTAGATTACCACTGAATCTTGTTCCCTCTCTGATTGCAAAGCAGTCTTTTCTTCAAAGCCTTCTTCATCAAAAACAAATGAATAAAATAAGTCCTTGCCAAGCAGGAGGGAATAGCAGGTCTGCCATCATCTCCACCCTCCAGCACCTTGCTCTTGGCCCTGTTGAACCTCATTAGGTTCACATGGGTCTGCTGTTCAGGCCTGTCCATGTCCCTCTGGATGCCATCCCTTCTACTGTGTCAACAGCACCACTCAACTCGGTGTCATCAGCAGACTGCTGAGGATGCACTGAATACCATCATCTATGTCATTGAAAAAGGTGTTGAAAAGCACCAGACCCAAGACAGATTCCTGGGGGACACTGTTCACGACCAGCCCTCACCTGGACATACAACATCCAACCAATTCTTTATCCACCCAGTAGTCCAGCCTTCAAGTCCGTATCTCTCCAAATCAGAGGTAAGGATGTGGTGCAGAACCATGCCAAAGGCCTTGCACAAGTCCAGATAGATGGCATCAGCTACCCTCCCTTTGTCCACCAATGCTATAATTTAAATCCTGAGTAGCCAAGATAAGAAACTGAGAGTTCCTTTGTAGCAAGATCAATTCAAATCAGACATTAAGAAAAACTGAGTCCTGCAGAGAGCAAACTCCAGAATCAGCTGATTGTGGTCTCTGTAGTCTCCAACACTGCAAGCTTTTAAGGAGAATCTCTTTAAGTGTATAGAGTCAATATTAAGCTCTGCTGGGAATGGCAAAGACACAGTTATTTCTTAGACTAGAAAGATAAAGCATGTGGTCCTCCAGGGTGTCTTTCAATTTTATTTCTTGATAGTTTCACAAAATTTCCTTTGGGGATAGCACAAAGTCTTACCAGTCTCCATAAAACAGTGCACTTCTTCCCAGTGCACTTCTGGGAAGTCCAGCTGGATTTGAAGGAATGGGAATTATCTTTGCTGTTTTCTGAGGAGCATCTCTAGGCCACGTTCAGGACCAGATGTACCCTCTGTTCAGGCAGTCCTGACACAAAAGCAACTTTTGTGCATTCAGAGGCCTCAGTGATGAGCTCAAAGAATACAGTCCACAGAGCCCAGCATGACATTAGGAGCACTGCAGGACAACAACAGACATTTTCTGCCTCCCAGTGCTGAGGAAATGGCATGATTCTGCCAATTCTGACCCCTAGCACAGGGAAAGAATTGAGGTCCTATACCACTCCTCGCAGAGTCCTTTTGAAATTGTTAACAGACTAGCCAGGAAGAAAGAAAAATTATTGTGCCATAATTTGAAGCATGAAAGAAGATGATGGAAACAGAGGGACCCCTGAAGTCCTCTGATCAAAATGTTGCTGCCACAGGTACCCTGCCATATGTTCCCATTCACACCTTCAATATTATTAAAACTCTTTTCCAGAACTGCATTCCTCTGATGCCTCAAAGCCATCTGCTGATTTTTCCACTTCAAAAGTAGCCATGGCCCAATTTGCATCCATTTACATTTGTGCCTAAAATATTTCAGAGACCTGAAGCTTAAAGAGCTCCTCTCCCTCCTGTATGTGCACTGTGCACAGCATAGAAAGATCTTCCCTCCTGTCCATCTTCATATGGAGATTTTATTCTCCACTGTACTCAAGAAAGCCAGGTTTGGTGCCTAAAACAAAAGAAGAAATCTAGGTCTGTGCATCTGTAGGTTATTGTTGACAAAACTGGCAGTAGCTAGTAACATGATGTCATTCAAAAATAGCTCATTTTCTTATTAGTACAATTATAAAACTTCCATCTCCTTCCTTCCTGCTCATACACCCTCTCTACTCTAAGCTGAAGGCAAAGATTTTTGTAATTAAACTGCCAAACCCTAACAACTCAAGAGAAATCAAATCTGGCATATGAAGTGTCTTCATTTACCCTGTCTTTCAATGGCCTATTACATGTTGGACATACAAACACACATTGTCGCCAGGAATGCCTTCTTTAGTGTGACTTTGAGTAGAGGAAGCTGGAAAATTCTTTTGGATGGTGAGGTTGAGGAGACACAATGTGAGAAATGTAGATGCTGAAAGGCAGAAAGAACTGTCAAGTCAAACGAAGGTGGCTTCTGGAGACGTCATCTAATAACTTAAATTCATACTACGCTTTATATCCTGAAGTGTTTTAAGATGAGGGCTGTGATTGCTCATTTTCTTTCGTAATTCAGTTGGGGAAGGAGACAGTAGCCAAGCCACATCAGTAACAGCAGTTTTCAGGAAGGAATGTGAGTACGGAGTGAAATTTAGTGAAAGGCAACCCAATCTTGAGAAGGTAAATGGGGTGGGATTTGTCTCACTTGTGTTTGGATGTCTGCAGTGTGTATGTCTCCAGCTAAGCAGGGCGCCCTGAGCTCTCATTTGAGTCGAGAGAAAGAAGGGGTCACATATATCACACAGATCATTTAATCTGTTTTAGCTATCTATTTGAGTTGAGATGAATCACATCCTGCGTGTTTCTGCTTCCCTCCCTTGAATGCAGAGTCCAAATGAATAACTATTTTCAACATAAACATATAGAGTGGGATTTATCTCATGTGTTATGTGTTTACAAAGTGCATATTTTCCTCTGAGACAGAAATGCAGCCTTCCACTCAAGTCAATTGAACCCATGGTACAAAATCTAGTCAATGCAGACAATGGAGTTTGGAGTGCAACACAAACAGATACCGATTATATACACGTTATCTATTATTTCATCGAATCATACGATCACAGAGTCATTTGAGTTGGAAGGGACCCTTAAAGGCCATCTGGTCTCACTTCCCCACAACGAATAGGGACACTCACAGCTCCATCATGTGCTCAGAGCTCCATCCAGCCTGATCTTGGATGTTTCCACTTATTTGGGTGAGGGTGATGGAGCACCGGCACAGGCTGCCCAGAGAGGTGGTGGAGTCTCCTTCTCTGGAGAAGTTCAAGACCTACCTGGATGCCTACCTGTGCAACCTGGTCTAGAGAGGGGTTGCCTTGGCAGGGGGGGTTGGACTGGATGAACTCTAGAAGCCTCTTCCAACCCCTGCACTTCTGTGATTCTGTGATTTACTTAACGCACTTAAATTATTGATGCTCTTCATTCACTGTGCTGACTTGATCTTCACTATCAGAAAAGCCTGAACACTCAGCTGCAGGATGAATATCTATTCTAAGAACACTTGCACTTGAGATTATTCCCATTCCTAAGGTTAGGTGAGATGGGCACGCCAGCACCTCCTACATCTCATACTGTGTTTAATGATCACGGTTGGGCAAATACTCATTTTTCCATCCTAAGGTGAAATTGGTGTCTCATACAACATTGCCAAGTGTCACAGTGGGCTCCCTTTGTTATACTGCAGCTGATGAGAAGTGGTTCCAGGTTCCTGCAGAGTTTCAAATTTCCTTGGAGATTTGATGTACTAACACTGATGTCAGAAAACCTGGCACCAGCAGAGAAAGAGATATTTGGAAAGTGCACAGTTTTGGCAAGAGTTCTGTGAGCCCTGATGGCCAGACAATGGCTTTGAATGATGGCAAAGTGTCTTTATAGTCTTAACTGGTGGGGGTCCCAGCTGAGGTGTGGTAGTTGCGTGTCTGGGGAGTGAATTACCAAGTTATAAAGGTTTGTTTGAGATGCCTTATCTGAATGTGAGGAGCTCAGTGTGGAACATGCATCTCTCCATGCCACAAACACCAAGGGTTTGAATAACAGGTTGGAGGGATTTCAGCACAAACTCCTGGGCCATTCTCTCTTAAGGCACTGCCGTGTTGCTTCGCATCCATATCCTTCCACCAGAAAGCCAGAAAATACCTTCTGCTAATCCAAAACCTCAGGAACAATTCATGGAGCTGACAGATTAGACCTGACAACCTAGCAGGTTTGATTGGATCATGGAAATATCCACTGAAAGCCACATGAGCACATCTGATTTGGCAATAAAAAAAAAAGAAGGAAAAAAAAAAAAGAGCATTTGCTACACATAAACAGAAAAAGGTGCTTTGTTTTATACCCTGAGTGGGGTGTTGCAGTTTATATCAGATAGACAGAAAACATATGTGAATCATCATGTAGATTATATTTATATTGCCTAATACTCAGGTTTGTTTGGTTGGCATTAACAACAACCCGTGGCTTCCTTTCTTATAATGCTGGTTTACTTCAATAAAATCTTGCATTCACATCATCTCAGCAAAGCATTCTCCTGAGGTGGAGTCAAGGGCAGAGAGGGAAACCTCTGTGAAATTCATTTCAAATGTTCTCCCTTACTTGTGCAGTCCCTATGAGTTTCCTTCTCATTTTAAATAGACATTTAAGCCAATTCAAGATACCCACTTATTGCTCTTGCAAAAGAAAAAATAATAATAATAATAAAAATGCAAGGGAGAATCTGAGAAACACTTGCCTTATTTTTTCCAGATCCATTACCAAGATGTACTCGCTATGTCATTGTATTTGTACTGAGAGCTGATAATGAATGCCAGCATGTAGATTTTGGATCCAAAGGTGTTTCAAGGTCACTAAAAAGATTGACTTTGTCCTTGATTGTGGTGATAACTGTAAAACCATAGAATCAAAGAAAGGCTTGGGTTGGAAGAGACCTTGAAGATCATCCAACTCCAGTCTATTGGATTTGCCATCCCCCAGATCAGGTTGCCCATCCAACCTGGCCTTCAGCAACTCCAGGCCTGGGACATCCATGACTTCTGTGGGCAATGCTTGATGCAGTGAGAAGGATGACAACTGGGAGAGAATGAGGAAAAGGAGATAGAAGGGAGGAGGCTTTGGGGACTTGGAAATGATTGAACTTGAGATTGGTTTTAGGTGTTTGAGATGCTTCACATGAGGGTGGTTGCACTCACCTGCCAATCATTGATAAATCATTGGTGACAGCAGAGGTCCCTTAGCTGCAAATACAGGGCTAGTGGGGTGAATTTTCTTGCAAAATGAAAAGAGCCAGGTGAAATGGAGGGCAGGAATCTCCCCTATCACAGACACGGTTAGACTTCATAACACAACATGCAGCTTTTTTGCAGGGCTCAGTCTCAAAAAAAGATTCATTATGCTTATAATAAACAGCTCCTGACTCTGAGCAGTTCCTGAACAATTCAAAGCGTAATGGGCTTTCTGCTGGGAAGGCTGAAGTTCATTCACAGAAAGTGAAAAGAGAACCCGTGGCAATCTTTCAAAGCACTCAAGCACTGCTCTACAAGATGAAGGTCGAATCTTGGGGATGTTACAGTCTTTCACTGCCAGGTATTACCATAAAATCACGAAAGACACGTCTGGAGGATATAAGTTTCATCCAGCCCATTTCCCTGGAGCAGGGCAGGTTCAGCACTCCCTCATACCAGGCTGCTGGTTAGCTAACAGAAAAAAAAATGTGGAGATACGGCACTTAGGAACACATTTAAATGGGCATGGTGGAGATGGTTTGATGGTTGGATTTGAAGACCTTCGAGGTCTATTCAAACTTTAATGTTCCTATGATTCTAATGCCCTGGCAATTGCAGCCTTTCTCTGAGAGTGCTGAAGAACAATCATCCACTTATGGCAGGGGGAGATGGAGGCACAGGAGGATTAAAGAGGTCTTTTCCCAGATAGATTCACTTACCCAAGAGAAGGGATGGAAAGTATGGAGACTGCTGGTAGTTTCAGTGTCTACTTTTATCCGTTCTTCTCTCAGATCAGGAATAACTGTGGTTTTCTTCATTTTCTACCAAAGATATTGTTTGTACTCAACAGTGCAATGGGGTTGTTTCCTAAAGCAAGGCCTGGTCCTTCACCCTCTTGCTCAGAGCCATGGGAAGCAAAAGCAATTACTTTTGATCTCTCAAGCCCAATCAATCCCCATTGCTTCTCTTCAGTTACGCAGATGTCAAAGCATCTGTGACAGGAGCAGAAAATGGACTTTGCATTATGTCCAGCTGTTAGGCAAATCATGGAGCAGAAAGACTACGTTTGGGATCTTTTTCCTTTTCAGTGCTGTCAGTCAGATGGAACAGCAAGTCCCTAAAATAGTTATGGATAACCATTAATAGGAGAAGACTTTGAAAATGTTCCTTGTTTATACATTTGCTGGAGGGTCTAAATCCTGGTAGAGCTTAGAAAAATCCACCGTTTTCACTAAGCTTTCAACTCTGCTTGGGCAAAATCTCTGCAGATCAGGATAATAAATACATGTCATGCCACATGTATACACATTTTCTTCCAAGGCTGTTTTTAATTTCTCCTTTCAGGCATGTGTTGCCCCAATGGTTGCCTTTGTTGGCTCTATAAGAACCAGCTTCAGCACGTCTCTGAACATTTTCCAAACAGAACGCTCATTCATGTCCTCAGCTCTGAGATGAGTAACAGTCTGCAGCCGTGTACCTCAGGAGCCATAAAGCAGAGTGGACTGGATTAGAAAAGTTCCTGTCCCCCTTCCCACAATTTTTTTTTTTTTAATTCATGCTGATGATATTCTGGAGGAACACAGGGTCTGAAAGCAATGCCAACAGTAGGACCCTGGAGAGCCAAGTCCTCACATCTCTGAATTTGGCAGCCTCAGCCTTGTCTGATTGTTACTTCTGCTGCAGAAACTTTTCACTGCCCATATCACAAGCTGAGTCCATAGTGCATTTGAAACACTCCACAAATCACTAAAGCAGTCTCTCAAAAAGAGGGTAGTAGAGTAACCTAGCAGATAGCAGGACTGCTCATCTCATCCATCCTGTCTTCGTTTGTAGGACAACTCTCAGAAATGCTGCATGACCTCCTAGCCATCCCATGCAGGCTGCTGATGATGGATGTTTCCTTTGGCTAACGTTGACTTCCATTCAAATGTCTGGTCCAAAGAATCATTAAGCTTGGGAAAGACCTCCAAGACCATCCAGTCAACCACCTGCCACCAATATTGCCCATTAAACCACGTCCTTCAGTGACACATCTCCACGGTTCTTGAACACCTCCAGGGATGGTAACCCCACCACCTCCCTGGGCAGACCATTCCAGGGCTTGATCACCCTTTTGGAGAAGTTTTTCCTAATATCCAACCTGAACCTCCCCTGGCACAACACGAGGCCATTCCCCCTCATCCCATTACTGTTGCTCATGGGAACAGCACCATCACCACCCCATCACAATCTCCTTTCAGGCATTAAGCAACTCAAAAATGTCCCCAGGTTTGCACGGTGCCCATGCCCTGGAAATCTACTGAAGAAGAAGCTGAGACTACTGAACACTTTGCAATAATTTCCCCTAGCCACCAATTCAAAGCCCTGGAAAAAAAGTTTCTTCTCATGGTACAAGTCAGACAGAAGTGATCCTCTCTTCATAAGGCGAAACACTCATGGACAGCAAGTGTAGCCGTGATGCTTCTGACTTCAGCCAACTTTCTAGAAACACATCTTTACTGTGCGGGTGACTGAGCAACAAGAGACTAAGAGAGGTGCTGGATGGTCCTAATGGAGATCTCCAAAAGATGGTGGATATGGCACAAGGCACCCTGCTCTGTGTGTTTCTGCTTGGGCAGGATTGGGCCGGAAGGACACACAGAGGGGCTCCAACCTCAGCCATTCTGTTACTCTGTGGTCCTGTGACATTTGGACATGTTTTGCCATCAGTTCAAGCAGATAGCTTTGCTGTCACCTCACAGCTTGCTCTGCCAAATCTTTTGGCCACCCCAAAAGTGGCCAAGCTATTTCCTAAACATGTTAGGGAAGCGATCAGAGGAAATCTTATTCACTGTAATTTGTTTTTGCCTTCAGATCTTGGCTGGGTTTTTCCTTACAACAATAAACTGGTGTCCCCTTCTCCCTGTTTTTTTTTGTTTTTGTTTTTTTTTTTGTGTGTGTGTGTGTGCGTTTTTTTGTTTTTTTGGTGTTTTTTTTTTTTTCCTAAATGATATCACAGCAATAAAGCACTCTGGAGTGAATTTTACCAGACCATTCATACACAGCATGAGTGGGTGAAGGCAGAGGCCACACTTCAGTACCACCCCCAGGCACATATTAATGGGGCCCATAAAACACACCCTGTTGCGTCTTCTGGCTTAATTGTCAAATGGTTTCCAGATTTAAAGCCCCTAAGTAGAATCTTTTAGAAGATCTACATTCATTAGGAAACATCAAAAGCAACAGTAAACATAGGAAATGGGGGTTGCCATTTTGAACTCATGGAGACATATATCAGTCAACGGAGTTGCTAACTTTTTCTTTCTTATTGTCCCAACCTGATTAAAAGGAAGAAAAATAAAAAGGAAAGAAAAAAATAAATATATAGTAGCCAGAAACTGAATACATCAAAAATTAATTCTTTTTTTCCCCAGATGATGGTCTGCCTACGCTTTCATGGCCCTCTCATGGCTAGTTCTCTGCCTACTTTTGAGTTACAAGAATGTATAAGAAAGCAGAAAGAAAATGGAATCATGATGATTTAAGAGCGCTGGCCATGACTTGAAAAAAGGAAGGACAACTCTGGGTACCTCAAAGTTTTGGAGTGCCCATCCTGAGGTAATTTGAACTTGTTTCAAACTCTACATCATTAACTCTATCCCTTAATCATGTCTCAAAGGTGCTACAAGTCTTGGCTCCATTTTACGTTGTTTCAGCCTCCTTTTCCTTGAATACAAGCCATGGTGCAGTAACTTTGTACGGATGGCTCTTTGATCATCATTGCCTACTGCAGAGTTTCTTGAAGCTTTTCTCATGGCATCTGGTACTGATCATGGTTCAGACACACAACAGCAAACTCACTGGAGCCCAGATTTGGTGTGGGGTGGTCTGGAATCAGAGATCAGAACTGCTATTTGGTACTAAGCAATCCCACACCCCTGAGAATGACCATCAGACCTCAACCCTGAAAATACCCTCATTTTCTTCTAATTCCTAGCTTGGCAAGAGACACCAGGAGGGAAAGAAGAAAAAAAGAAAGGACAGTTTCCTGCATCATCACTGAGCATGGAATAGCTGGAAATCACATCTACTAGATTGTCTATGTGACCTTCAGTGGAACCGTGAATCCTCTGTGTTTCTTGTTTCCACATTTCTCCTTCATTCTTCCCCTCAGACATTAGGTAAGTCTATGTAGGCAATAAAAGCGTTGTAGGGGTTCCTCAGTCTTGGGAATAGAAACCAAGGGGAAAGAATATCTGTACTTTAACGGTATATACAGTATCTCTACATTCATAGATCACCTGCAGAGGTCCATCATCACATGGAGGTACTTTGATATTATTTGTGTTGTTCTCAAGATGACTAGGTCAGTCTACTATCATTTTGCTAATAGACATGTTTGAAAATAGCCAGAAGACTTGCACTCTGGAATTCACTGTCTCTCCCTGTGGACAATAAAGAGGGTTTACTGTGAGTAGTTCAGACTGCAAACTACCCTCTGCACATTGAAACTTGGACGACAATAACATTATCCTTTTTCTCTGCTCAAGTTCTTCCCACATCCACTGCAATTCCTAAAGAATTATGCATGATATCATTGTATGTAAACAAGGTTGATAACACTTTCTTTCTCCCTCTCTCTGCCTGTTTTATCAGGGTCTGTCAGTGCTGGAGATTCTCCTGGTTGTTTTTCCGAGTGTACCACCTTGCACATCTCAGCCTAAACCTATTCCTCTTCTAAGACAATTCCTTGGCAAATGATGGTGGAACACAGTCCTTATTATGCACATGGGCACCTTAGCCCGCCTTCTTCCATCTTTAAATCACAAAGGAGGTTTGAGATAACAATGAAAATTAAAAATAGAGCACAGTGTCTTCAAGTTCAAGCCTGAGAGCAGCACAGAGCAACTGGGAAGATCCTCAGCTGTTCTCCTAGATCTCAAGGAGGAAAGCTGGAAATATATGCTCCAGCCTTGGCCATAATTTTGTCTTCGAGACGTGTATATCACAACACTACACAACTGGCTTTACCACAGCATCATGCCAGCAATGCCAAAGCACAAAGGCAGTTCTTTTGGGGAACATTGTAAAGGGCATGTGAGTGATGCAGGAACATCTGCAGAAGGCTTTTTTCTGTCCCTCTGCCATCCACCTGAGCTGGGAAAAACTCATCTTTTCAGTCCTGAGAGAGTGGTATCTTTCTCAAGCATGAAATACGGTGCAGATTAACAGGAAAAACCAAGTCACAGACACATAAAAAAAGAGGGCTGGAAGGATGAGGAGAGGTCATCAAGGCCTCTTCTTTCCCTCCAGGCAGGATCAGCTCTTTCTAAGCCATTTCTGACAGATGTTTGTCTAATGTGTTTTTAAAGACCTCAATTGGTTCAAGAATCACAGCCTCCCCAGGCAATCTACCCTAGTGCTTAACTGGCTTTATGGTTAGCAACTTGCCTCTCAAGTTTAGCTGAGCTCTCCCAGGGCTTGGTTTAAGACCATGACTTCATGCCTTGTTCCCTGAGGATACAGAGAAGAGCTTAGTCCCTTCCTCTTTACAGCCTTTTTTTATGTAGTCTAAGACTGCTGCAGGGAACCCTGGATAATCCCTTCTTACTGCCTTTTTGATGTCCAAGCTGTTGGCTAACTTCAGCTGTGAGATGAGCTCCCATGTATTCCTGTAGGTTTCACGCTCACTTATGATGTGGCTAAATTCAGTCTTTCCACTGTCTTGCTCCTGGCCTGTGATGGTGAGACAATAGCTGTTAGGTCTCTACTCAGCACAAAGGTTGCAGGGAAGACCTGTTTTTTGTGGACTTTTGACAGCAGGGCCCTATGCTTGTGGAAGGCTTCTGCAAGTACATCAGTGCAGGTGGTCCCCTTGAGTGGGTGATGTTTGCTCTTGGCTCTACAGTGCCAGTCTATGACAGTAGTAATACCACCCATACCTCTCTAGAGTCTGTGTTGGCTTCAGTGGGGGTTCATGATTCCTGAATCTTGAAGCTTTACTCTAAATTATTCTGAACCAATGCCCTGTAATAAAAGGTCCTTGCTGTATGCAGCCATGACATAAATAAAGATCAAGCTTTAACATGGTCTATTCCTGTACATATCACTGCCCATTGGTTCATAAGGTCACTTTAAGGTCCCACCAGGGACCTCAGCAGCCAAGTGGGTTTCATTTCATACATGCCAGCTATGTACATTATGAGAATGCTGCCCTCCAGCTAGGCTACCAAACCTGTTTAAAGTCTTCTCCACTAGAGAGTTATTAATATGAGGTATGAACATGACGCACCAGAAGGCTGTGCTGACATTCACTGAGACCTGGAGGACAGACTGGAGAGCTAGTGGAGAGGAACATGACGGGGCTTAATAAGAGCAAGTGCTCCAACGAGAGTCCTACACCTGGGCAGGAATAACTGCAAGCATCAGTACAGGTTATATGAAACACCCTAAAAAATGTAAGCTTGTTTGCCCATAGCCAGGTCTCCTATGATGAAAGACTGAGCAAGTAAAAGCTCAAGGAATCCCATTACATTTTATGCTGGAAAAACAGCTAAGCCTTGCTAGCAGGTCCTGAAGACAGATAATAATATATGAGATGGGTTGAGGCCAACAGCTGCTCCCGTTCCTCCTCTGTGAGGGTAGTCAGAAGGAGACATTTCCGACAAATTATAAATGACTTTCTGTAGCTGTCATCTTTCAGAGCAGTCATGGAGTATTGTCTCACAACGAACATAACCCTTTTTTTTCCCCCCCTTCACCCCCACCTCTCTATCAAGTTCTTTATGAGTTTCATAGCCTTCCGTTATCAGCCCACATTGCCAGGCAGGAGGCTTCCCTCCAGCTCCCAGACTGTTTTTTCACTTCAAAAGCCAGCAGGGAGTGGGAAGCACAGCAGAGGCCACATTCCTGCCATTTATTTGCCTCGCAGCCTGGTTGCCTGACTTTGTTTACCCTGCTAGAGGTACTGGCAGCTGCTCCAAGACCTCATCTTGCACTTGTGCATACAAAGTGGCTCAAGAAGAGAAAACAAGAGTGTATTGTACTCAGGAAAGGTCACTATCACTTCCAAGGTGATGTAGGGTTTCACTTGCACCTCTCTGTAGCAGGATTTGAAAGCCTGCCCCAGCTATCCTTGGTTACAGCTGTATTGCTATTCAGTCTGGGCTGATCTGAGGATGAAGGCCAGCGTCCCTGCAAAGTGTGTTGGGAATGGGAAATTCCTGAGGTTCTGACAAAAGAGATCCAGATATAAACCTGTGACAAAGGGACGCTGCTAGGATAACCGATACTGCATTGTTCCATTACAACTACTTTCCAACTGCCATTGGTTTTCTTATGCTTCTTTCTATTTTATAGTGGGTGGATGTTTTGTTCCTGCTCCTACTGAAACCAACCACATTCCAAGATGCCCATTCCATGGGATTGGATTAATAAATATTAAGCAATTACTATCTGTGCTGAGTAGACACATCAGCCTGTATACAAAGACATAGCTCATGTGGGGCTCTGTGAACAGGAGCTCTACCCAGCTAAGGCCAAGAGTCCAGCTGCCCTGGCCCTAAAATAGGACACAATTCACTACAGAGCTTCTGGAGTCAACATCTATTTCTATACTAGTTCATTAAATTGTTATAGATTTTTTCCGGGCATGGAAACATGTTCACCTGTGGCTCAGGATTCAAAAGAAGCCAAGATCCATTCCACATAGATGATTTGAATTAAGCTGCCTAGATTTGGAAGATAGTCAATTTTAAAAGCATGGATGCATGCTCTTCCTTCCAGATGGTCTTAGAGTCACTGAACAGTCTTGGACATACTTTATTTGGGTGGATATAACATTGAGTCCAGTTCTTTTTATTTCTGTCAATACAATCTTTCTCATAAATACATTTGAGCTCGAGAGTTCAAGATTTCCATGAAAAGAGTGGTCAGCTGCTAAGGTCCCTGTAAACTCCTTGATAGTCCTTTGAGTCTTTTAGTAGAAAGAAATTCATATAAGTTAGTTTAGTATAAATTATAAGGAAATGTAGAAGTTAGAGCAAGAAAACTTACATGTAGAGAGATTTTTACTTTTCTGCAGTAAACCTAATGTCAACAGTTTATGCTATTTAGCATTGTTTTAACCTCATTGTGGTGGTCAAAACTGATGTCTGCTTTCTCACTTGTCTGCTTTCTACTAGACTTTAGGTATTTTGGTAAAATAGATCAAAATATACATGGATAAATAAATAAATAAGGGAAACACCGCCAACCCTTAGAAATCCCTTTGACACAGGGCTCATCCCCATTTTGATGTGGGGCTGATGGTTTCACTTTGGAACAACATGAACTCTATCAGAGGTTGGATTTTCAGACTTAGCCCTACATTTTCAAAAGACTTTTGTTAAAGTCTCCTGAGACAGTCATCACTATGTAAATGTCCCAGTCATGACTCAAGGTCACACTGTGCTTGATGAGGCTCCAGATTTACTAAAGCTACAATCTTTACCTTGAAGAGGTTTTACAAAATGTCACTGAAGAGGAGGAGGATACACAGAAAAAAATTAGCAGCCCACTACCATTATTAGTTTCATTACCTAATTCTCTCTTCTGAAAACTGCTGTCATGAGTGGTGATATGGATGTCTTTGTATATACATGTCACTGTGTTACAGCTGTGTCCTTAGAGGTGAGATTCACGTGTCCAAAGTGCACATGGATGCTTGAGCCTCACCAGGTTCTTGGCTGCATCTTCTGCTCTCACTCAGACTCTTTCCTTCTACTCATCCCTTGCCAAAACCGTGGTACCCGATGGCTGCCAAACACGCTATAGAAACATCTGCCTGCCAGAAAAGCATCTGCAGGGAGTCTGCTGCTGCTACTTCTCCATGGATGCTGACAGCCTTCAAAGCTTGGAAGAGCTGCTTGACTCCTCATGTAGTCTTCCACTCTGCACCCTTTCCACTGCAGTGCCTTCCACGGCCATTGAATCATAGAACCACTGAGTGTCACAAGTTGGAAGGACACCAAAAAGATCACCAAGTCCAACTCCTGGCTCCACACAGGACCACTCAAAATTCAAATCCTGTGTCTGAAAGTGTGGCCAAAATGCCTCTTGAATTCCAGCAATTTGGTGCTGTGACCACTGTCCTGAAGAGCCTATATCAGCCACCCTCTCAGAGAAGAACATTTTCCCAACCTGACTCTCCCTTGAGGCAGTTTCATTCTCTTAATGTAATTTTTCCAGCAGGACCCACCCATTTTCAGTCTCCTGTATGAATTCACATGCCACTCATTTCTCCATATCCACTAAAGAAACACCTCAACGTTTCCCATTTCCTTTGGCTCATCTTCAGGGCTCAATGGACAAAGCTCCCATGTGCTGCAGGGGGAGAACATATCAAACTGCTATACAAAAAGGCTGTATGGAAACATACTATTATAAAAAAAGAATTTCAATTCCTGGGATTTTGTTGGTGACTTACATTACTCAAATCTTGAAGATTTAGGTCAAAACTATCAGTTTACCCAGGTTTTGTATTCCAGTGGTAACAATTACCTCTCCCCACTCATTTTATATCTACATAAAATCTCCGTAGGCCTCAGCCTATCCTTGTGATGCTTGACACAGTGGCACCCTTACCTTGCTTATACCTTAGTTTTTATTGCAGTAAACATAATGCATGTTTAAAGCACATTTTGTCAGTCAAAATCACCTTTACACAGAACCCCTTGGCATGGACTTCTCGTACCTCTACCTCTGTCTACAAGAGTGCCTTGGAGTCAAAGTATTACAGTGCTGTAGCAGAACAGTAAATGAACAAAGCTGCAAACATTCTCTCTTCTCTAACAAAGAGGACCTATTTAGCAGACTCAGGAAAAAATCCTCTTTTCTTGCAGCAGTCTGGTCCTGTACAGGAGGAGCAAAGCTGCAAATCTCTAGCATAACTCAACAGCAGCACACGTATTCAGGGAGCAGTTTGATAGGCTCACTGGCACAATCACATCCTTCCCAGAACTATTTTTTTTTTTAATTTATTCTAAGCCAAGACAAAAAGAAACTCTGTTCCTGCAATGGCTGTCAAGAAGCAGGAGGTAGGGGATGTGTGTAACATGTGTTTTGCAGTAGGACATCTTACTGCAGACCCATCCATCACTGTCCATCCCCACGCTGGGCCCTGGCTGCAGGTCATCACTGGAGTCCCAGATCCACAACACTTTCAGAAGCAATCAAAGGGTGAGATTGGGAACAGTGTAAGCTTTCCTGGCTGGGATTACAGACCAGCTGGAGCATGTAACCCCTCTCTTTGAGGAGTAGGTTCATTTTAACTGCCCTGCCTGCCTCACACCCTGAGCAGTAATTCTCATTGAACTTGATGATCTCAGAGGTGTTTTCCAACCCAAATAATCCTGTGATTTTTGCACAAAAGAAGAACATCAGTGCAACTTCCAGCCAAAAAGCCTGCAGCAAACTGGTGTTGAGTAAGGCTTACCCTCAGCAGGAGCTGTCCTAACACAGGACATAGAATGAGATAGCTTCCAAACTCTAAACAAGGTCATTAAGTATCTCAGACTGCCCAGACAGCATTCAGAAAGAAATTACAGCAGAAAAATTCCATTGGGACCTATTAACATGAGCACACACTGCTTTTGCCTTATGACATCTCATCTGCTGGTGCTTCCTGTTGGGCAGTCATGGTGCCAGGCAGGAGGATGCCAAATGCTGATTCTCTATAGCTGGAACTGGGTGGGAAGAGGTGGCTCTCTGGTCTGGGTGTAGGGCTCCTGAGTTTGCAAGAGGCAGAAAGAAATCCCTCTCACGGTTTCACCTTTAAGATTTAGGTTGAATATAAGGAAAAAGTTTTTTACAGTGAGGGTAGTGAAGCACTGGAACAAATTGTCCAGAGTTGTGGGAGATGCCTTGTACTTGGAGACATTAAAGGTCAGACTGGATGGGTCACTGAGCATCCAACTGTGCAGTGAGCGGCCCTGTTCATTGCAGGGGATTGGACCAGTTGGCTTTTAAGAGTCCCTTCAAACAATTCTGTGACCCTATAACCTTCTCCTGAGGACCTTGAAAGATCTCTACAGGCTGCAGTAGGATACAGGCTGGCAGCCAAGACAAAACTTCCAAGAAGCAAAAGGGAGTAGGAAAGAAAGCCCCATCAACACCTGGTGGGGTTAGCAATGGTCCATGGGATGCAGCAGGGGCAGCAGGGGCAGCCTGTGAAGATGTATCCTTCCTTTGTTCCAGCAGAGGGGAGTGTTTTGGGCACATGGTAATAGAAAAGACTTAGGTCTTTTCTATTTTTTTCTATCTTTTCTATAGACCCATGGTCTATAGCTACCATAGCAAGCAGGTACTGCAGAGCCTTTCACAGATCAAATGCAAGCTATTGAAAGATTTTGGCCTCCCCAGCTAGAAAGAACCATACTCCATTACCCTCTCTTCTCTACTTTCCTCCAGAAAAAACCTACAATTTTCTCCTGCATTAAACTTCTTTGCTTCTTCCCCTGCCTCACTGGCTGAGGTGAAAGGCTTGGCCATGCACTGGAGTTGTCACAGTTCCTTGTAAGCACTCCATGTATTACGAGGACTGACTCCCACAAAGGCTTTGCTCTCAAGATCCATGACAGTGTATTCCAGCACCATCTTGTTGCTTCCATTTATCCTGACACAGAGCTGAAGCAGAAGTGAAGATCCATGTCTCCTATCTGCAGAATTCGAGGAAACTTCCCTCAGTGCCCTTGTTTACCATCCTCCTTGTGGATGAGTTACAGCACAACGGAAAGAAAGCATCAGCATCCTCCCTACCTGCTTTGGTGAACAGCAGGAAACTCACGTGTAAGGAATACGAAGGAAGAAATATGCATGTACTGAAGCAGAACATGTCGCAGTGTTTAGACGTTAAAGGCAGGCAACAAAGTGGGACGTGGCATGAATCACAGCTGTGGCTTGCCTGAAGGATAGGGTACCCTGCGTGGGGCAGCTGGTGCTGATTATCTGGAGGAGTTCTCCTTTTTTTAATTCCTCTCGTTATAATTGGATCCAGTAATTCATCCTCAGCGTGGACTGTGTGTCTGTTCTCTCTGGAATATCCCAGGGAGGGGTTAGTAATCCATCACAGGGAGATAGCGAGCTATTCCTCTTTGTTTTCTCCCAGGTGACTTCAGCACAGGCCAATGTATTCCTACCACCTGTGGCACACAGAGACAATGTCCTGGTGCACTCAATCCCCAAGAAGAGGCACCAGCAAAACCAGTGTTTCTAATTATATAAAATGGAAGATAAGCAGATTGACAAGCAGGGAGAAAATGCCAGGAGTGGAGGTCTCACAAATGCCTCGCAATGGAAAAAAAAAAGCATCTAATAATATGATGGCAGTTTACACAGTGAAATAAATCACATATCATAAAATGAACTGTCTGCCTTAAACTCTAACTCAAATAACTGTTCATCTTTCTTTCCATTAGTAATTTCACATTAAAAAGCTTTGCAAAACCACACATCCCAGTCAAAACACAGGGATGTCTAGCATCAAGTAGCCCAGGCATTCAGAGCAAGAAGAATCAATCATAGAATCATTCAGGTGGAAAGACCACAAATATCATCCAGTCCAACCACCAACCCATCACCACCATACCACTAACCATGTCCCCAAGTACCACATTTACCCTTTTCTTTAACACCTCCAGGGCAGTGACTCCACCACCTCCCTGGGCAGCCTGTTCCAATGCCTGACTACTCTTTCAGGGAAGAAATTTTTTCCTAATAATTTCCTGAAGTGAAATATTTCACAGGCCATTTGAAATTATGTTCTGGGAATGCAGTGAACAGCATCAAGCCAAGAGATTTAATTTTACTGGGTGACAAAACAAGCGGTGCAGTGATTCTGAATGCTGACTGAATACACTTTGCATCAAATGTAAAGAGCTTGGAAAGTTATTCATAAGCAAAAAGGCACCTTCACATGTTTCGTTGACTGGAATGTACTGCAGGTTACTGCTCAATTCCAAGTTAGATGGATTCTTAACCGAAAGCAACATGACTAAACTTCTTAAAAGATCAATCTCTGTAAGACCTTCAAGGCAAGAGCTCCAAATCAGCTGAAAATTCTTTTTATCTTCTTCAAAAGAAAAATGGAAGATTCACCACCCCTGGAGGTTTTCAAGGAAAGAGTGGATGTGGCACGGACAGACATGGTCAGTGGGCATGGTGGGGATGGGTGGATGGTTGGACTTGGGTCTCTTAGTGGTCTTTCCAACCTTAATAATTCGATGATTCTATAATTTTATGAAAATATGTTAAAATAAAGGGTGTAGAAATCATCCTATCTTCAGCTCAGCCTCAGTCATCCTAACCAGCTCAGTCTGCCGTAACAACACAAGAATAGATGTGCTGGGCTGGGTCCACCTAACTTGGTATCTAGCACTGACAAAAGCAGAGAGTAAGGCAAGTATACGCTTGCACTTCCAGCTCCTGGTAATCCCTTTTTTTTTTTTTCAAGATATTTTCTCATACTGCAGATTAGTGTCCGGGGGCTATAGCCCTACTAATGCACTGGGTACAAATCTTTGGGAGGAAAATGGCTAAAAATCACTTGGGGCTGTTAGGAGCATCCCATCTCTTCTCACCTGCCTCCTCGGCTCATTCATCTCTGCAGCCCTGCTCCCAGGTGTTGACAAAGTTGGCATGTCCAGCCACAGTAGCTGTTCACCAATGGTTGCTAATACCTCAGCAACCCGTGCCCTGTGGTTAGAAATGATCGCAGGGCTCTGTAGTTCATAAAAATTCCGAGATTATTAGTTTAAGAACAAGTCTAGTCTTTCCATGTCAGTACGTTATAGACCCCCGGCTAGGCATTTTAAATCCAGGACTATGAGAGAATGTTGTAAAGTCTCCAGCCCACAAGCCTGTTTTTTTCCTCGAGAAAGAGGAAAATTAATAAGACAACCTAGAGAATGGGAATAAATCCAGGAGACAAAGCTAAAGAATGAGAGAGGGAAAAAAAAAAAGTGTAAAAAAGCCAGAGGGAAAAAGATGGAGGCTGATAAATGGGTCTGTAGAAAGGCACATTGAAGCTTTGTTTACAGTCTCATGGTACCAAAGCATTCAGCATTAATAGCCTTCGACACCTTGTAAACTCAGCAAAACTAATTTCGCAGAAAAGAAGTGCTTTCCCAGAACTCTCCTCTGCTGCTTAGCACACATTTTCAAGGCCTGACATGTCCCCTTTCATCGTGGCAACAGTAAGCAGAGTAAGAAGGCTTGCCAGGATGCCTAGGGTAATGCCCCATGTACTCTTGAAAAGACAAAACACAACAACAACCCCATCAGATCTTTAATGAACCCACGTGCCCCCTTACATACTACTGGGACAATGGGCAAACTCGTACACTTGTGAGGTAGCCAGTCATTATCATCCCAGTTGGATGGATAACGAAGCTGAGTAGGGTAGTCCAGGGTCACACAGAAAGCTAGCATCAAAGCTGGGACAAAAGTGAGGGCTCCATCTCATGATAATAACAGAGCCCATCCCAAAGCATGGAATAAACTGCATTGTGCTCCTTTACCACCATATTCATGCAGCTTAACAGGCAGACTCATGCTGGTGCACCCCAAATCAAGTACCCTTGGTAGGGTCAGATTGACCAAATGTGTAGTGTTTGACCACATTCATGGTCCAAGGACCATGGACAAAACACTTATGGGCAATTCTGATGATGCCCATAGGCCTTTGGAGGCAAATAGTGGTGGCTGAGCACAGCAAGTGACTCTTATTCCCTCTGTAAGAAGGTGAATGGTAGCATGCACCCACCTTGGTCCCTCCTGTACTCAAAAGCTCAGCCAGCTATCAGTCAGTGGCTTACACAAAAGCAGTCTAGGCTTGAGACACCACACAGCCTCAACAAGAACAGCTGTTAAGTTGATCTGTACCCCAAAATCTATGTTCATCACGTGTCAAGCCTTAGAAGCACCCATATATTTTAGCATCCCCATGGGAATAAACTATATATGGGTCAACTTCGCCCTTATGTGTTGCTCCCCTAAAGAACAAAAGCATCATTCCCCTCACGAGTGATCATGGATATTAACAAAGGACAAAGGAAAGGGACTTCAGCAGTTCAATCCGTGCTGATCCTGAGGGTGGGTGTGCACCAAGTTGAAGCACAAGGCATTTTGGATGTGCAGATGATGATAGGCCTATGCAGAACAGCAAAGGCAGAGAAAGGAGTAGGAATCACTTTTACTCCAAGTTCTTAGTTAGGAAGTGACCTTTTTCCCCCCACATAAAACTTTTTACATGAAATTTCTCGACGTTATCTGTGATAATTTTTTGGTTGAGAATTTATCCGCTCATTCATGAAAGTTTCCACTCATCCTGCTCCAATGAGTATTTGTCTATACTTTATGAAACACCAAGAAAAAGAGAAAAAGTAAAGCTACCCTGGATTAGCAGGAATGGTGACCTTCTGAACTGAGGGAAGCTGAAATGAGGGTCCCATTAGAAGCTGGTAAAGAAGGGGGAAGGGGGGAAGGGGGAAGGGGGGAAGGAGGGAAGGGGGAAGGGGGAAGTGGGAAGGGAAGGGAAGGGAAGGGAAGGGAAGGGAAGGGAAGGGAAGGGAAGGGAAGGGAAGGGAAGGGAAGGGAAGGGAAGGGAAGGGAAGGGAAGGGAAGGGAAGGGAAGGGAAGGGAAGGGAAGGGAAGGGAAGGGAAGGGAAGGGAAGGGAAGGGAAGGGAAGGGAAGGGAAGGGAAGGGAAGGGAAGGGAAGGGAAGGGAAGGGAAGGGAAGGGAAGGGAAGGGAAGGGAAGGGAAGGGAAGGGAAGGGAGAGTGCAAACAAATAAACCATGTTGAATTTGAGGGGACGCTTCAGGCATGGTTGAATTTTCTGATGAAAAACTAATGGAGTAAAATCCAGGTCTTCACACTGCAGACTCAGCATTTTTTAGCACCTCCCTCTCCAGACAATGGGACAAAGTCACTGGGCATTTGGTTTAAGAAGGCGCTGCCCTCAAAGTGCCCTCTTCCAAAGGAAGAGGGACTGGATCCAGGAAGCTATCAGGAGAACCAGTTTATGTGCACTTGTCAGCCTCCAGTTACAAGTCATTCTCTTCTTCTACCATGTGTAACATGAGCTGGGGCTCCCCAAAGATTACCTGACAGCTGTAACAGCCAGGCTGGGAGCATGACCTGGCCATGCCACCTCTGCCACATACACCCTCCTTTCAGTTCTGTCACCCACAGTGGATCTCACATTGCTGATCTATGTCTCGGAAGATGTAATTTTTTTTTTCCCCTAGTCCCCACTGAAGTGTGAAGCTGGTGACTTTCTGACCCTTTCCATAGCACAGTGAGTGTCAAGGCTAAAATCAAATCCCATCCCCTCCAATGAAAACAAAGGAGGCAAAGTGCATAGTTCTCCCATCCCCATCTCTCTGGGGTCACAGGCAGAGACTGTAACCTTCCCTTGTCTCCATCCCTGCAACATCACAATAGGCTCTGCTCTGCAACAAACTTGAATTGGCAGGCAGCCGATGCACCAACTCCTTGGTTAAAAGGTTTCTGCACAAACCAGATCAGTCAAGTCCTTTTCCAAGATGATCACTGATGCTTTTGGTTTCACCAGCACCACTGGTGAAAAACCAAACTAGGAAGCAGAAAACTCTGCAGGGCTCTTCCCTTCAATCGGAGGCCTTCATCTAAATACTCATGCAACTAAATACTTCAGCATCGCTGAAATGTTGGCCCAGGCTCAAGAGTATTCTTGATATTTCTTCTCAAAAACAGTGGCCAGGCACTGGCACAGGCTGCCCAGGGAAGTGGTGGAGTTACCATCACTGGAGGTGTTCCAGAACCATGGAGATGTGGCACTGAGGGACATAGTCAGTGGGCAAGGTGGGGATGGGCTGATGGTTGGACTAGATGATCTCAGTGATCCTTTCCAACCTTAATGATTCTATGATTCTGCGGTTCATACAATTTTTCTGTTAGCTGTATATTCACTAAGCAATGTCTTTGCAGTCGTCACGTGGACAGTGAGCAACATAAGACCCATGGGAGATAATTCATCCGATGCATTTGCAACAGTGCAGTGCAATCCACCTCAATTCACTATTGCTATGCCAGTGTAGGATGGGATTGCATATCTAAGAGAAGTTAGCTAGAGAGAAGAGCGCAGGAAGTGAGAGATCATGAAATCATAGAACTGCTTGAATTGGAAGGGACCTTCAGAGGTCACCTGGTCCCTGCAATGAACAGGGACACCCACAGCTCCATCAGTGCTCAGAGTCTCATCCATTCTGACCTTGGGTGTCTCTAGGGATGGGGCATCCCCACCTCGCTGGGCAATCTGTGCCAGTTCCTTACCACCCTTATCGTAACAGATATCTTTCTTGTATCCAATCTACACTTTCCCTCTTGTAATTTGAATCCATTTCTCCTTGTCCTATCATGATAAGGTGGAAGTTAAATAACATTTGGCTTGCAAAATCCCAGCAGAGTAGGGAAGGTTTGAAGTCCTTCTAAGATGCTTTTCCATCTCAACAGGAGTCCCAGTGTTGGTTCAGTGTCACAAGACCATGAGGCTTGCGTGAAAACTGTAAAGAACTCTAAGAAGGTTAAACCACCTAATCTGCTCCCAGTAATGCTGTAAGCATGAATCTATTACAGGATACACACTTCCACTGTTTCACTCCAACACAGATGATATATGTTTGGGTTTGGTCTTTTTTTTGGGGGGGGGGAGGGACAATATGGGAAACAGAGATTTCCAGTCTTCTGAGAATTGGCTGGGAAGGTATCCAAAAGCATCTGCTGTGTTAACAGAGGGTGAAGGAGGATGCTTGGGGTGATTTTGCCTTGCAGAGCTGGTTGAGCAAGACTTCCACAGGGCTGTATTGTTTAAGGGCAGTGTGACGGGCTTGTGGCTTCTCTCACCTGCCTAAGTCCTGGCATCCAGCTTGGCAAAGTCAAGGCTGATTCACTCACAGAAGATTTGAGACAAAAACACACAAGATTCAGCTATAGATGTTTGTTACATGTGACAGGAATGTGAACTGATGAGAAACACATGAGAAGCACAACAGGAATGAGCCTCATCCATGGCTGTTCTTACGGTCAAGAACTAACATTTCTGAGAAAATGTGTGTATGGTATTGAATTTGAGTGCAGAGTCAGACTGTGAACTGGTGACATTCTGCTGGAGCCGGTCTCCCACCTCACCCCAGATGAATTGGCCCAACCACTATTATCTATTATTAGTTAAGAAGGAGAAAATGGCTAATATTTGTTAGGTGGGAAAGGTGGTAATGACCTGATGGTCTGACTAGATGATCTTAGTGGTCTTCTCCAACATTGCTTATTCTGCGATCCTAGATGCTCCAAACCTGCAGCCTTTGGAGTTGCAACAGTGCAGAGAGGGGATTTGATCTCAGAAAGGTTTCATCAGTCTTCCTTTAGATTTCCAGAAGCCTGCAGCTGCCTTTGGACTGACAACTTTTGGCCATGGAGCAGATAAATGTCACTGACTCTAAACAAGCATTCTTCTAATTTCCTTCCCTGCAGGGTCCATGTCATGTCTGAGCAATGTCAGCTCAGAATCAGGACAAATCAGATAGATCGGGTATTACCATCTCCACACACAGAGATACGTAATCAACCAGTAATCGTCCATCTCAGAATCTACATTTTACATCAATTCACAGAGCTAAAATACCCTCCTGAAGCCTATCTCTCATTTTGATGATTTCCTGCATGCTTTGAAAGATCACCTCTAAGATCACCAGTCCACCCCAACCTACTCCTTCCATGATCCCTAACCACATCCATCAGTCTCCACAGTTCTGGAACCACCTCCCTGGGCAGCCTATCTCAATGCATTACCACTCTTGCAGAGTAGAAATACTCCCTAATATCCAACCTGAATCTCCCCTGGCACAACCTGAAGCCAACACTTCTCATCCTATCACTGTTACCTGGGAGGACAACCCCCAGTGGTCTTAGCTCTGCTGTGGTAAATTTGCCCAGGTGATGACGTCAACCCATCAGGTGAAAAAACAATCAAAACGACCTAGAAACATGTCAACTTCCCATCAGATCCTTGACAAAATCCTACTGTCTCTTGAAAACATTTGGATTTCAGCTGTGGGTTTGTTAGTTCTCAGTAGATCTGTGGAGGTATTGTCCCGGCAGGAGGTATGGATAAAGCTGAGACAAAAAGAAACTTCCAACAATCTCCTGTAAACAGGGTGGGGGGGTGGGGTAGGGTGGGAAATCTAAGGATTTAAAGAGAACTAATTGTTATTGGACCTAAAGCAGGTCTTTTATCTAAAATCCCACGTACCTTGGGGGCCTTCGTCTAAAAAATGTCCCAATTTTTTTCTTTTTTTTTTTCCATTGATTTAACCAGTTTGAAGCCTACAAGACAAAGACTTGAGGCACTAATAACTGTGGCTGATTTCTGCCTGGATTTGCTTCAGTCCTCTGCCTCTTCATGCTAACCAGCAAAACGAAAATAATTAATAACACTCAAAATCCCCCACATTCAGCGTGAAGTGCCATTGTTTCTTTCGCATTCCTCGTGCTGATTCTGCAGGGCCTCAACCCAGCAAAGCAATTAAATACATGTGTGACACTGACAGCCTGACTAGCAGCATTGGCTCTAAAGAGATCCAGGCTAGTATTTCATCCAAAAAGGTGCTGGGCTATTCATTGAGAAGCTGAACGGACATCTTGAACAGGTTCTGCTTTGAGTATGAACACCCGTGATGATGTTTTATGTGAGCTTACATATGCGCAAAGTTGGACATGATAATCTAGCCCTGAAGGCTTGGACATGCCTCCAAAATAGCTTCAAGGAGGGTATCAGATGATACAAAAAGGGTTGTGGGTTCTTCTGTAAGGCATTCATAGAGTGTACCTGTGCTGGAATTGTTCCCCAGCATGACAGATCCCTGCCCCAAAGGGTTTTGTTTTTAGGATGCTTTTGGCATCATTTTGGGCTGGACCAGTGGACTGCTTTATGGACACCTTCCAGGAACAGTTCAGGAGGTCATAGCACAAGGCAGTGACTGTCTGGGTCTGTTGTGACAGGACAAGGGGAAATGGTTTTGAACTAAAAGAGGGGAAATATAGACTAGATATATGGAGAAAATTTCTTATGGTAAGGGTGGCAAGGCACTGGCACAGGTTGCCCAGGGAAGTGGTGGATTCTCCATTCAAAGTCAGGCTGGATGGGGCTCTGAGCACCTGACGAAGCTGTGGGTGTCCCTGTGCATTGCAGGGAGTGGGACCAGGAGGCTTTGAAGGGTCCCTTCCAATTCAAACCATTCTATGGTTCTATGAATCCCAACAGGCAGTTTGGGTACAGTGACGCAGTTTTAGACAAGAAGGAACAACTGGATGGACAGAATTCCCTCCTTGCTGCTTCGCTTTGAGGCTAGAGCTCACGTCTAACCTCCCAGTCAGACCCAGTGACTGAATCACTCTCTTACCCCACCCGTTACCCAGTGGGAATTTATCTTGTGGCAGAGATGTTTATAAACCTTCACCCATCTGGAAGTCATTATCTCCAAATAAAGTTTATTTGAAGAAATCGTATTAAATGATTACATGTTATTTTTACCTCAGCCTAGAAAGCAAACTGCTGTACCATTGCTGAGAGGGTCTCTTTGGTCCAGATTTGTTTTAATATTTTATCTAGACTATCAGCATCAGGGTATGGCAGCTAATTTGGCTGTTTTGCTGTAGTCGTCTGGTGGTCAGACATAATTTATTAAGAGTTTGACTCTTTATTTAGGTTTATTTGTTACTGTTTCTCTTCTCCATCTTCTGTTAGGACTGTCTGTTGCCCATCTAAGTTGTCTCTTTATTTACTTTCTGCGTTTTGCAGCAAAAATGCAAAACGCATACTGAAGTCAAGAAAGGAGAGAGAAGAAAGAAGATAAAAAATATCCCAGATCGGTTGCCAAAATGTTGTCACTCGTGTTGTGTACAGGGAAAAAGCTGGACAAGAGAGTTGCAGGGCTGACTGCACTCCCAGTCAAAAAGAAAACAAGAAAAAAGCCATGAAGGACCAGAGAAGAGCAATAACCACCAGCAAATGCATAGAGTTGCAATCCAGAGGTGAACTTCATGGATCGTGCAATCTTACTGCAGATCTTCAAGCAACTCGTGATCAAACAAGGGGATGCCTTTCAAAAGGGAAAAACAACTGTTTGATTTAAGTAAGATAGCTAGGAGAGAGTCAGATCAACCCCTAGGTCTGCCTAATTCTGGCAAATTGCCTCACACGTACCACTCCTGCAGCCTGCCCTCTCCCACCCATCTGCACAACCCAACCCTTGTACAGCAAGCTCTTTTTCTCTGCTCTTGATAAACACGACCTCATCCCACTGATATCCATCCAGCCTGAGTATTGCTTTGATCACATCCTTTGCTCCCCAGGCAGCTCTCTTTGGATTCTCCCATCTGTGCAGCATCTGCCCTAAGCCTCTTCCTTTTGGTTTCAAAGCCTGTCATCTCTCAGTCAGCATCAGGCGTCCTCCGATGCCAGGTTTTGCATCTGCTGCCCTTTCCACATTTCTCAAAACCATTCCTCTTTCTTGGCCAGAGCCCGAATTCATCACAGCACGTGAGCAACTCAAGCTCAAGCAACAGCAGTTCTCAAGTGCTTTGACATCTGGGGCCAGTAGGATCCCTCCAGGTTGAATCTCGAGATAAAAGTGAGAGCTTTTGGGGCTCCTGCAGCAAAGGGGCACCATAAGTGGGTGTGAACATGAGGTTCAAGGCATGAAGAAGTTGTGAAGCAGCTGACCTACTGATATTTAGAAGTAGTTTCATACTGCAAGACATTTAACATAGTTCCTTTCTATGTATCATCATTCCTTACCATAAATCTGTGCAACTATAGATGCTTCATGTTGGGCTTTTTTAAGGTTATAAGACTTTATTTTCTCTTTTTTCTTGCATATGATAAATTTCCCCCTAAAATCATGTCATGGACCAGGAACAGTGATGTGGCTTTGCCCAGGACCATCTCCCTGTGCTGTGTTTGCACCACAACTGACACAAAGGACAACATCTGCCATATATATACAAGAGCAGGCTACACATTTTTGCTGTCACATCCTGTGGCCACATTTCCACCATTCTGCAGTGGTTTCTTAACTCCTTCATTCAATCCCTTCAGCAAGCAGGATAAATGTCAGCCAGATCCTGTGATTTGTATACGTTCAAAGTTTCCAAGCCCATCCTTATCAGTTTAATTTTTCCTCTTTATTTTTCTTGCTAATGACATATTTGGAAAGGAATTCCATATTCTGGCAGGTTTAGAGGCATTTATTAATTACATCCTGTTCTTTGTTTATTAATGAGCCTAGGTTCTCATTTTCCCTTGTTATAATTGTAGAGGGCTTTTATTTCCCTTAGCCCTTGCACGCTTAACATTAGCTCATAAATGTTTCCTTTCTTATGCCCAGAGATTTTCACTATTAGTTTAATTGACTGATGGCTCATCTTAAGTAGGGAACTGACTCATTGTGTGCTGGAGCTGTCAGCAAGTCGACTAATTGATAATCCATGCACTGAGGGCTAGCCCAACATGGCCTGGGAGAGAGAAAAGACTTGAAGTTGTGTTTCTCCTATATATTTGCACAGTACCTAGCACAATGCAGGCCAGAGCTGCCCCAAAGGTTGCTAGGTGTAACCATAATAGAAGGAAAAATAAACGGTGGGGACGTATGAAAAGGATGGGGAAAGGTCTCCACCCAAAGTACAGCCTAGCTGCTTCCATTTTCCAGGTTTTCAGGCAACCTGTTTTCCATACTGATAGCACAAATTCAAATGGAAATCACAGTTGTTGTTGAGAAAATGAGTTTCTTAATAAAAGGAAATAAAATCATTGATGAAAATATCAGAATATCAGTCATTACTGTTGGGATGGTAGCCACTGGGAAAGTGGTGCTCATTGCATGGGGGCTAGGGTAGATGACCTTTAAAGGTCTCTTCCACGTGGGACAAAGCCACAGGAATTTTGATTCGGGTCCATCAGTGAGGCAGGATGGGGCTGCACGAGGGTAGAAAGCCTCAGCTCAAAGCAGCTCCTCATCCACCTCACCATAAGGAGGACAACTCCCAAGTTAGATCTTGCATTAGGGGCCATCCATACTAAGGTGGGCTCTGTCTTCTTCAAGAAGAGCTGAGTAAATGCAACTTGGTCAGTCGAGAGCTGGTTTACAGTACTGGGGACACAATGAAAATGGGGAGAGAAATGGTGGATCTGGCTGATTTTTCCCCTCCATCCTTCCCATGACCCCTCTGGCCTTCTCCAGATGTGTCATGTCTTATTCACTGACCTTCAGTCAATGAGCGCATCAGAGCCTTCTACTGTCAAGATGGAGCAACCCAAGGAAGTCCCTTGTGCAGCCCAGAAAGTGCTCTCACTTCACCACAGGAGCTGGGACAGTGCCTGCCTTTTCTGAGCATCCAGCATGTCAAAGGAGACAGCTCAGGAGTCTGCTCTTCTGCCCGCTTTTCTCTCCCTTGGCTATGAGCTTCCTCCTTCAGTCTATCCCTTTGATTTATTGTACTTAAGCACTTCTGAGCACCTGGAAAGTGTTTTTGTCCCATTAATTTCGACTTGGAAGTTTCAGTGCTTCCCAGAAGAAAAATAAATCACTCAGGCTGGGAAAACGTGCCCCACACAACCTCCTCCCTTGTCTGGATCTCCTTCTCCTGCCTTCCACTTTCTTTTCCCTCCTACTGTTCCCTTCCTCCTCCTCTGAGAGGGAAGAGAGGGTGATAAATGTGCCACACAAGGAATGAACTTTTCATACCAGGAGCAAGGAGGTAATCCTATCTGCCCAAACATTGTCTCGCTGAGCACCTAAATCAAGCTCTCTGCACCCAGCACATTTTCCATTGGTGCAGATGAAGCCTGTGGTCCCAGGAGATGGGACACGTGGTTGGAGACACCAAAATACCATGCAGGAATCTGCCTCTGCTTCTGAAATATTCAGTCCTCAGAAGTTAGAAACACCAGTAGGTGGTCAGCATTGGGTTGAAATCACATTTCCTTTAAGGTTTCCCTAGTCTCCTCTTCACAGAATCGTTCAGGTTGGAAAGACCACTGAGATCATCTTGTCCAACCATTGATCCACCATCACCGTATCACTAAATCACATCAGCCCGTGCTCTTCTAACCCAAAGGTCTCAAGTCTCTCTTCTCTGTAGTATTACCTCCCCTATCTCCCCAGCTTTATATCTTGACCCCCTGGCTTGATAACTTCCTCCTCACAAGGAAGCAGCCTGTGGTAGCACACCCTGGTCTTACAGGATAGAGAACAAACCCCACATCAGGCCTTGTCCCATTTTATCAGGCCCTAAAGCATCTGTACTGTTGGTTTCTGTGTTCAAGCCCATGCCCCAATCCCCCAAAAACATTGACCCCATGTGAAAATCACACTATGTGAGCTAAACACTTGATATCTTCTTCCAGGATCACTTCTGCTCTACACTGGGGCCACTCTTCCTTTGTGTTAGGATATTTACTAAAGTCCTGATGATTAATATCCTCCTTTCCCTCACCACTTGGACAACTCACTCAAATTCCTTCCAGTGATGAGCACATGATGGATGGATTTGATACACTTGGCACTAAAGGAACTGCATTGAACCATATGTCTAATCATGACTTTTCTCTTTTTTTACTCTTTTTTTTTTCTTTCTTTTTCTAAATTACATTCATTTTAAGGATAGCCTCAAACCTCCAAATGCAGACCTGGTGTACGGTTTTCCACAATTCACTTTTCCTCCTTTCAGTACAGGAAATACAAGGGGTGAACCACTCATGAGTTCACTTTATGATTGTATTATATGACCTTTCTTTTTTTTCCCCTGGAAATTAGATTTATGTGGCCATTCGGCCTGTCATCTATCTGTCCCCCATAGACTTTGTCCACCTGTTGATTTTTAAACTCTCTTTGACAGAAAGCTGAATGTCTTCAAAGAAATTATGTTCCTAATTTTTATGTTAAAATGAAGATCCAGAGGAATGACTGATGTCAGTTTGAATAACTAATTTGCTCTTAATAATTTTTATTCCATTAACTGATTTTTATATGGCGAGTCTCCTGTATAACAAATCAAAAGAGAGGAAATGTGCTAGAAAAACGAGAGAATTCTGGAGGTGTAACAGAAAACAACAGAATACCTGAAAATAAATCAGTTTGGTGAGCAGTCAGCATTCAGACATAAATCTATAAATAACAGACTGTTCCTGTTGCCAGTCTTTGTTGTCCCAGTTTCTATGCAGATCTTAAACAGCTGAAATTCTGCAAGAAAGGTGATTCCCTCTGGTATTTCTGGCCTAGAAATATCTGAGTAGAAATTATTAGAAATTTATACCATCTTGGAATCGTTAAGGTTAGAAATACCTCCACGATCTCCAAGTCCAACCCTAACCCATCCCCATGTTCCTCCACATCCCTCAGTGCCACATCTCCATGGTTCTGGAACACCTCCAGGGATGGTGACCCCACCACCTCCCTGGGCAGCCTGTGCCACTGCATCACCGCTCCTTTGGAGGATACATTTTTGGTAATACCCAATTCCAAATTCTGCCAGGAAGTAGATCTGTACATGTTTTCCAGTTGTTTTGCTGCTATCTCTAGGCCCAGCATGGAGGCCAGAGCAACCAGTGCCACCTTGTGCGTTCAGAATGACCATCCCACCTAGAGGTGACGTCTATCCAGAAATGTAGGACACATTCCTCTAGGCTGTGGGTGTGAATTTCTTGTTGACATGACTAGGAGCATATCTAGGACATAACTGTTCTCAACTTAGACTCTGTCAGCAATTTAAATGAATTGCCTCACCAAGTGTCTCTGTCTTACACTAAATATAAAAGTTATGAAAGAATGAAAGTAAGACAAAAAGAAAATCATTCTATAAAGAAAACTGTAAAAAAAAATTCATTTTCTCTACTCCCTGCTGCCCTTTAGAACTTACAGCACAGCATTCAAGAGCATTAGACAGATGACTCTTCCAATTCCAAAAGTGCAGCTCAACAGAACTTCATTTTAAAGGATTTACTGAGGTAAAACCAGTGAAAAAGCAGGTGGATGTGTTTTAAAAAGCAAAATAACCATGGCTGTTCTACCTGTAATGCTGTGAAGTTAATATAGATAATCTTTGGATGCTGGGAGATATTGGAAGAGCAGTATGTTGCATGTCAGCACGGGTGCTATAGTGGCACTACTTCCACGCTACATTGCTAAGGAGATCCACTTGGGAAAGCACAATAAATAACACAACTACTTAATAGTTCTGCAGTGCCTTTCATCCAAATATCTCCAAACACTACACAAACATTCATTAGAACCGTCGCTAACCCCGGGTAAAGCCACACTATCTTTACTATGTGGCAGATAAGAAAACTGAGGTTATGCTATTTCCATGATCTTGTGACAGAGGCCAGAGGAAAAGCCAAGAGTCCTTCCACCCGTTGCCCTTTGCTCCATGCAAATGATGGAAAAAATGTAAATGGAGAGATTAGTCTCTAGTACGTCCATACTCAAAGGACACTTCCAAAGTGACTTTCTTTGTTCCCCTGGCGGGAACAATGTAGAGAGAAAAATGGAAGATAATAGGAGAAAATTCAAAGAAACTGTATACTGGGAGCACAGTCTGCTCAATACGTGATATATTTAGAAATGATTAGATAATTGTAATCTTGAAGGCAACCCAAAGGGATGTGCCCTTTGGCTCCACTTGTTTGGATGGCTCAGACTGTGGAGGAATGACCTTCCTTGCTTTATAGAAGGGAAAAATATATCTATGCAGGAAGCTTGGAGTGTTCTCCTCACGCCTTCTTGCTAGAGTTCATTTCAGTAATTTAGAAATATTCTCAAGTTGCATATTAGGGAAAAATTCTTCTCAAAAAGAGTGGTCAGGCACTGGAATAGGCTGCCCATGGAGGTGGTAGGGTTGCTGTCCCTGGAGGTGTCCAAGAACCACGGAGATGTGGCACTGAGGGATGCGGTTGGTGGGAATGGTGGGGGTGGGTTGGGATTGGACCTGGGGATCTTAGAGGTCTTTTCCAACCTTAATGATTCCATGAAAGCATCCTAGACAGCCCCACAGTGACAGTGGATATGAACTCACATCCACAGGACACCAATGTCATCCCATGTCAGAAGCTGGAGACCACGGAGGACACTCTAGGACATCAGCTTGCAATAGAAGTCCGTTAAGCAGATTAGATGAACCCTTGAAGCCTGAACTGTAGCCTGGAGTCTGCTGTAGCACAACAAGAGGAGGAGCAGGTCTGAATCGTGGATTATCTTACCCAGCTGTTTGCTTGGGATGAATAAATCAACGTGAGGTTGATCTCAGAAAGAGTGGTCAGGCATTAGAATAGGCTGCTCAGAGAGGTGGAGGAGTCACTGTCCCCAGGGGGGTTTAAGGAAAAGGTAGATATAGGACTACAGCGTTACAGTGGGCAATATTTGTGGTAGGTGGATGGTTGGACTAGATGACCTTAAAGGTCTTTTCCAACCTTAATAACTGTGAATCTATGATCCTCTCCACGGACTTTAACAGGTGTCTAGATAATGAACTCAGGTGTCAACCATTATTCTGAATACCTATATTTGGGCAGACAGGTCCTAACATTCACAGAAGAGAAGGGACTAGAGTTAGTCTGTGAATGCATCTCTGAGAGTGGTGCTGCTCCCTTGGCTTTGACAGGGATCACCAGGTGCTGAGTTAAACTCTTTCCAGATCCCAGGAAGAGGTTCATCCACTGCCTTTTTCTAGGAGCCATACATTTCCAAGAGAGGAAAGAGCTGTGAACACTGGTCTTTTTGCTTCAGAGCATGCTAGTCCTCCTCTCCCAATCCAATAAAATAATGAAACAGTCTGTTAAGTGTAAATCACTGGGTTTTTAAATGCAAAAATGAGGAATTCAGATTGTTTTGTTTTCCGACCTACAGCTAGTAACACATAACCCCTGCTCTCCCTTTGCAGCTCTAAAGAGTTGATGTTAGTGTAACACAAGATGCTCAGGAAATGATTCCTCACAAATGTTATGATGGGACTGACACGTGGCAATTCATGTGAAGTGATACACAGACTGAACAACAAATTATCCTGCTGGGTCCCAGCCTCAAAAATGAGTCCTCTTCTCCCAGCACACTTAGACCTGGTCTACTCTTCAGCGTGGGTCCTTCAGGGACTGTGAATGGAAGGATGGAGGTGCAAGAACAGACAGTCCTCTTCTGGAGATGCAATGATCCATTACCACTTGCTCTAAATCAAGCATTAAAAAAACAGTTGGACAGTTGATGGCCTCTTTGGCTGAAGAAGCTTTGCGCAGAGGATACAAAGAGTTGAGGGAGGACTGTGATTGTTTGTGTAGAGCTGAAGATTTATTTGGGAGTCAAAAGGGGCTTCCCTCCATCCCCTTTACTAAATAGTGTGGAATTTCAGCTTTCCCTGTATTCACCCCCCAGGAAAGCACTGCTCAGTGGAGCTGGACAGCCCATAAGAGCCTGACTGACAATTTTACGCTCAGTTCAGACATAAAAGAAACATCAGAGCTCCAGAATCTCTTAAAAATGGACACCTGCTTTAATGATATCCGTGTCCAAGTCCAGGGGAGCTTTATGGGATTGTCTCCCACTGAGTAACAACTGCAGCACCAAAACTCCCCCCAAACAAAGGATATCAGTTCTTCCAAGACCAGCTATAAACCGGAGGTCTTGTCCAACTTCTTTTTATGTTTATAAAAATAAAGGAAGGAAGAAATTTCCAAAAGCCCATCTGGTTGTCTCCTTCCTCCTCTTGGGGAAGATTCCCACCCCTGGAGTTTATTCTTGTTCTCTGGAACCAGGTTTTGGATTTGGCAGCTCAACGGATCACGTCCAGCACAGTGGACTCCTCCACACAGCTCCAGAGCAGACAGCTTGGGAGCTACCAAAGGGTCCCATCATGCTGAATCACAGTCCAACCAGACCCTCTGTCTCCTACACTGGGTCAAGGACAGTCCCCAGCTGCAGAAGGATCGAGAAGTTACACTGCTCCCAGTGGTCCATGCAGAGAGGAGTCCTCTCCTTCTACTCCAGACTACATTGACACCCCCAGGTAGCTACCCAAACCTACCTGGGAGAGCCATGGCATTATGGAGAATCTTCCAATTTCCATCCGAACTGAGACACCTTGCTTTTACCCCAGGATCACCGTGGTTGTGTTCCAGCAGGCACTCCAGGCAGGATCAAGCTGCTGGTGCTGTCAAGAGGCGTAAAAAGCTGTGGTCCCTCACCCCATGGCTCAGGCATTCTTCTGGTGTCTTTGAGCTTTAAGATTACCTCCCATGGGAGCCCTCCAAAACCAGAGCATTTGTGCAGCAGGCTTCTCCAAGAGCACGTTTTCTCCAGAGGCGTAAGGCACGTTCTGCTGATGTGTGAACCTTCAGAAACCAGCAGTGTCACAGCCTCCCTTATCCTTGTCCTGTGACACATTATGGTTGCTGTTTGGTGGTTCAGGACAGTAAAGAGTGAATGCTCTGTGTACTGGGGCCCCGCTGAAAAGCTCTCTGTGAAAGCAAAGGACCGAATTCTGCGAGGCACCTTTCCAAGTTTCGATCTCCAGCCCTGAGTTTCTCTGCCTCCATCTGCATTGCAAGGGTCAAATTCCTTCTCAAAGCACCCACCGCTATCAGAGGGTCTTCCCTGGCTAAGCCTAACCCAAAGGAAAGGCAAAGACCACCCCAAGACAACCCTTGCTAACAATACATCGCTTCATACACTTACAGAGCACCAGAACAACCCCAGCTTTCCCTTGCAATCCATTTTTACTGTGTCATACGGACAAGGTCTCTGCTAAGGAAATAATTAGGCACCAGCACGAAGGCAGATTCTTCACATTTCAAGAGTCTACATGCAAAGACTCCAGATCTGAAAGGGAGATGGGACTAATCCCCCACCCCACAGAGACATGCCATTTACAATTCTTTCTCAGACCATAAGCAGAAGCTCACGGTTCTCTGCTATGGCAGAACACAGTCCTACAATGCTCCTTTGAAGTATCTGCTATTTACTGCCTTATTTTGGTGGAGTATGGGAGCTGCAGATAATATTGAGGTCCACGCTACCTCAGCAATCTGTGGATGCATGAAAAGAGGATGCATTGGAAGGTTTATGGTATCAAATATATATCGAGGACGAAAGGCAAGAGCAATCTTGATGAGCAAATTGCCCTTCACCAATTTCCAGTTAATCCAACAGAAAATCAGCCATTTCCAGAGCTCTCGAGTTTCAAGATATTTTGTGTAAAAGTCAAGAAGTGAAAGAGAGATAACGTGTGTCCCCACTGAGAGAAAGCAGATATATGGTTGGAGATTGGAAAAACAACTTCCCAAAAGAATGATTGGGCACTGAAATGGGCTGCCCAGGGTGGGTGGTGGACTCCCCAACCCCAAGGGTGTTCAAGAACTGTGGAGATGTGGCACTGAGGGACACGTTAGTGGGCAATAATGGTGGTAGGTGGATGGTTGGACCTGATGACATCGGAGGTCTTTTCCAACCTTAATGATCCTATGATTCTAAGGTTTCTGTCTTCGCTAAGATCTGCAAAGGAGACACTATGATTTCAACCACAGCGAGGTTCACAGCTGGTAAACACCAGAGCCTCCAAACAGACAACAGAAATCCTTTGAAATCAGAGTGTTTGCTACCAACTACACGCAGAACTGCAGTCTTTGCAGGGACCATGAGTCCCCATTGCTAATTGTAATGGACTGAGCAAGCCCTGTCTCCTCACCAAAGGGCATTACATATATATCTTACCTTCTCTTGATCTTCTGCTTCCCCTTCAGAAACCTAGCACATTTCCATCTCACCCCATGCACACATCCTTCCTCCTACCCACCATCCCTCTGCTTGACCTCATCTTCATTGCTGGAGTCTGGCAGGACAAAGACGGAGTGAATTCACACTTGTATCTCCTGCTGCTTGTTATGATGGCCTGGCGTATTTCTCCTGCTGGAGAGTTCATTTAAATTCTTACATTTCCAGCCAAGCCTTTGTAGATGAGTGAATCCATCTGCCTCGTTCTGTTTTTCCCCTTGGTGTGCTCCGAGCTTTCCTTGTCCTGTCCCAGCCATGGTGTCCAAGTCATGCCTGCCTCACGGAGGGACAGGAAAGATTTGTGTCATGTATGTCTACAAGGTTACATTCTCCAACCTTTGGGTTTCCACATATCTTATTCCAAGGCTTTTGGCTTCCTCTCTCCTATCTCACAGTATTTTTAACTCTGTAACCTTCACTCTGCAAATACACTATCTGCTGATCCATCAGAAGAAACATCCCCATACCATTGATGGCTGGGAGATAAAAAGGACTCATGCAGGAGGAAACTCAGGGGACACAAACTAATACTACTTTTCGGTTGGATGTTGTCTGTTTGTAGCAAACATTCATAAATAATCTGCTTCCAAGACCAGTGTGAAAAATGAATCAAAAAGAGCTGCTATCCCCAGGTCTGTCTTCATGCACGGCTTGTGCCCTCCAAGCTCTATTTCTCTGTATTCCCTTAGCCCATATCTCCAACACATTTCCATCATGTGGAGGAAATTAGGGAGAAGATGAGGTAGGATGAAAAAACAAGTGGAAATCTTGGGGGGAAAAAAAAAAACCAACAAAGCAGATCGATAGGTAGATGGCAAGATTGAATTGAATCATCTTGCTGGTGGAGCTTTTGCTTATGTAAAGAGATATCAGCTCCTTCTGAAAGCCACATGAAAAGCATACTACCAGCACAGCTGCCATCCTCCACATGGGAGAAAAGCATCAGAAACCTTCTCCACTGGTGGGGTGCTTCCATTGGGTGACCATGACTTTTTTGTGCCTAAGATGCAAGAGATGTTAATTATTCCTCATACTGAGCTGAAAAAATGGCCACTTACACAACCACAGTCTTTTCCTGCCATTGCCAAAGAGCTGCTCTTGATAGTCTTAACCTCACACTTTCTCATTGGCTGCAAACCAGAAATGTCCATCCTTCCAACAGCAGTGCATTTCTTTTTCTCCTTTTGTAGCTGTCTAGCACTACATCCAGCCTTGGTTAATGCACTCTAATCAGCATGAACAATTGAAAGAGTCCAAGCACGGGGATGAGTTTCAGTCAGTTTTACCTCTGGAGGTGAGAAAACCCATCAGTGTCAGAATGGATGGAGGAGCACACAAACAACCTGGAAAAAAATGGAACACAGGCACTGCTCAGCCCTCAAGCAGGATCTCACCAAGATCTTCACAGGACGTAAAACCAGTGGAAGTATTTTCTGAGCCTCCCTGTTAAATTCATGTCAAGATTGATGAGTTGAGGCCACTCAGGAGGAAAACATATTGGGGGACCTCTCACAAGAGGGAGAAGGACATTCTTTCCAGAGACAAAACAGACATACTGTTTTGTGTAAAAGTCAAGAAGTGAAAGAGAGATAACGTTCTGCCCCCGGGCATGGGCAGGGAGAACCACAGGCTGCTTTGACCATCACTTCCCACATCCAACAGAGAATACAGAATCAGAGAATCACTAAGGTTGGAAGAGACAGCTGAGATCATCTAGTCCAACCTCAGCCCACCCCACCCATGCCCACAGACCACATCCCTCAGTGCCACATCTCTGTGGTTCTGAAACACCTCCAGGGACAGTGACTCCACCACCTCCCTGGGCAGTCTGTGCCAGTGCATTAGCGTTCCTTCAAAGAAGAAATGTTTCCTAACACCCAACCTGAATCACTCCTGACACAACTCTAAGCCATCACCTCTCAACCTATTGATGTTACCCAGGAGCAGAGGCCAACCCCAACCTCAACACAACCTCCTTACAGGCAGTTATAGAGAGCCATAAGGTTCCCCCCGAGCTCCTCCACTCCAGACTGAACCATCCCAGTTCCCTCAGCCATTCCCTGTAAGATTTGTGTCCCAGACCCTGAGATACATATATTTTGGCAAAAAAAAACAAAAAAAAAGCAAAAAACACGCGACCTCCTGGAAAGCCACTGAGACACCCAAGCAATGCTCCTTCCTGGGATGAGTACTCGCTGTGCTGGTGGAAACCATCCTTGTGCTGACTGCAGGCAAAGCCGAAACACATAACAGCAGGCTCTGTGGGGAAGCACCAATTTATCAATCTAACAGGACTGGAAATTCCTTGTCGGCAGAATCTGTTGGCTCTCAAACATGTGCACTGCAGCCTGAGGAATGAACAACGAACATGATATCTCTTTTATGTCTGCCACGGCAGCCAGCCTTATAAAAATAATAATAATAATAATTCAAAAAACCTGCCTGGTGGCTTCACACCAGCCTTCCTAGATATAAAGCATCAAGGGAAAACATTACAAGGCTTTTGTGCAATTTACCCTTGGAATACCCATATCTTGCCTCAGTTTATTTCAGGGATTATTGGTCACATCTCTGAGGCGTTGTAATGTTTGAACAGCAAGCTGTATCAACCCTGGGAGCCATTCCCATCAGGGTGCAGCTGAAGGACACTAGTCCCTTATAATCATGCTTCCCAGAATTCGGTTTTCTGGTGCTAGCAAGAGTTGTGCTCACCCCTCAACACTTTTGTATGGGAACTGTTGAATCGCAGCTTGAGCCACTGATTGACCACCTGAGGTGAGCGCTGAGCAGAGGTGAAGGCAATTCACCTGTGTGACCAAAAGGGGTGAGTCTGACTCCACCACTCCTAGACCCCATGTAAGGTCTGACCAGCCCTGGGGAGGTAACTCTTGTTGGAGATCACTCCTTTGGAGTTTCATACTGTGAGCATAGGACACAGGTGAGCATTTTCCTTTATTTCAGTTGTCTCTTTCCATCACGATAATCTCTCTAACTGTACCATCTGTAAAATATCTCAGTTATAATACTATTTGGTATTATTCACTCTGTTAACTGAATAGCATTCTTCCACTGAACATTGGTGAGATTTGTGCCTTTTGCTTGCTTGCTCAGGCTCACAGAACTTATTAGAAATTCATTCTCTGTGGCCAACAGCCTCAATGGTTTGTGAAGAGCTAGACAGACACAGGCGTGTGCTAAATGTGATCATGTAAATTGTGCTTTCTTAGGGAGCCAAGTGAAAAGCAAACCAGATGACTTCAACCCGGAACGCCCTTCAAAAAGGAACCCTTGTGAAGGTGATGGCTGTGATGAGAATTAAGCTAGTGCAAGGAGAAACAGGCTGTGAGGATAGTTGTGGCTCTTGGGTGAATTAAAATAAACAGTGATGCAAATAGGGATGATATCAGCCACAAGGACTGCAGAGCCCCAGCCAAAGCATTTGCATGCTGAGAGAGGAGTTTGAATTCAGATGAAGATTGCTACTGGTAGTCCAGGGTAAATTGCTCTGTGTATATCTGGCAGCAATAGGACCCCCAGTCTGCAGCAGAGCTGATAACACACTAGGGAGGGTCGACAGGACTTTATGGATGAGAAGAAACCAAAGCATCTTTTCTCTGTTGAGACCCCCATGGGATCTATGCGAGCAATACAGTTCAGTTACACCACGCGGGGTCAGACGGCGAATGAGAGAGCAGTCAAAGCACTAGAACTGGCCACAACAAGGTCAGGACCAGGAGAGATGGCACTGGGTGCTATTAAATTAAGCCTTATCTGAGGACCACTTCTTATCTGAGGTCCTCTTGGTGCTCTGCATTGTGAACTTAATGTAGACACAAGAGGTTGCGTTCACCTAGGATCCAACTGGGGGTTCCACTTCACCCCAGGGGGGGGATGGGGAAAGCAAGAGAGAGGGCTACAAACCCCACTGGAAACCATTTGGGTGTCTCCAGAGATCACAGAATCATGTAGGTTGGAAAAGACCACTCAGATCCCTAAGTCCAACCCATCCCCACCATGCCCACTGACCCTGTCCCTCAGTGCCACATCTCCAGGGTTCTCAAACCCCTGCAGAGATGGGGAAACCACCACTTTCCTGGGCAGCTGACCTCTGCGAAATGGCAGCATGAAAGAGGTTGGGAAACAGTAGCTCCACAGCCCAGGTTGAAGAGGGGTCAGCTGCAGGCACTTGCCATATTGAAAAAGGATTTGTAGGTGAAGGCAAGGCTAGCTGGAGAGCTTTCCCTCTGGAACCACTTGAGGAATGAACGTAATTGCCTGAACATTTAAGAAAACAGAGATCCATCTTTCTGTGCAAGCAAGCCTGCTGCTGGGAGGGGAAAGCTGGGTGAAGTAGCAGGATAAATACTGGGACTTTGTAAAGCAGAGATAAATCCACCAGAAATGAGGAAGTAAAGTAAGCCAGAGAGCTTTGGGAAGCTCTCTCACTGTTTCCTTGATGTGGAAATGAACAGTACATCCCCTGATGAGAAAGGGTAGTGGGGATAGTAGATGGATGGCAAATGCTCCAAACAGTAGCATCCATCTCTCATAATAAGGCAGCAAAACTGCTCTCATTTCCTGTAATCTGATAACCCACCAGAGAAAGGGGGAAAATGCCTTTAAATGGTGATTATAATTCCCTTCATGGTGTTTCCTGATAAAGTGGCCCCCTAGCATAGTGTTATTATCAATCATGACTACTACAGTAGCACCCTGAGGCAAGCATGGAGATCAGCACCTTCAGGAGAAGAGACCCTTCTGGTCCTGAAGGAACTGCAGGGTGCAATGAGCTGCATGAGGCCTCCTGAGGCCCAAATCATCGACCCTGGAGGTGTTCAAGGAACATCTAGATGTTGTGTTGAGGGATGTGGTTAAGTGAAGACTACTGGTGATAGGGGGGAAGGTTGGACTAAATGATCTTGTAGGTCTTTTTCAACCTTGGTAATTCTCTGATTCTATGATCTGAGGGTAGTGGGATTATGTGAGTATCATGCAACCAAAGCAGTGCTGGCTGGTGGGGAGGTCCCTTGATCTGGCTCAAAACCAGATCACCACCAGTTGCTGGGCAAGAAGAGCAGCTCTGGTTTGTATGGGCGTAACAACTTGGTTGAACTCAGTGATCTTTTCCAACCTAAATGGTTCTAGGATTCTGTGATCCTAAAGTGAAGGCAAGGATCTGAAAAACGTGAGCATCAAAGCTGTTCGTGAGATTATCCAGCAACATACATCAAGGTGTGCTGCAGACAGTAGACATGCCTTTGACCAGTCCAGGCTCTGGTGTACTGGCATTTCCTCTCATCATTTCTCCACCTGGGCACTTCATGTCACTTTTGGTTCTTCCCTTTTACTGCTAATGAGTGGAAGCAATAATGATTCTTGGGACTTCGTGTTTTTGCCTGCATCAGCATGACAGTTGCAGTGCTACTTCACCACCACAATGCCTGCAAAATGCTGTGGATGTTATTAGCTTGATTGGCATTTGTATTTCAGAAATATCTAAGAGCATAGAGCTTGGTCAAGCGTGAGATGCTGTAAATCTACATGATTTAAAAGATAATCCTTCCTCAAATGAGCACCGTATGATATGAGCAGGTGACTGGGATGCAATTCCTGTCCTGTAGGACTGATTTCAGATATTCCCCTTGCCTCCATAGTGCTTCCAGTCTACAGTTCTCAGAGGGCACCATCACTTGACCTTCTCTTCTTCATCCTCTCCAACCAGAGGAAGGTCCTCAGTTGGGGAAAATGTACAATCACAAGAGCACAAAAGAAGATGATACCCCGTCTCTACCGATCAACATAAATCAGAAATGAAGATGAGCCATTGAGGCTTTGGTGTTGCATGGCAAAGCCAAGTGACAGAGGCAGCAACTCTTCCACCTGGGACACTTTGATCCCTGGCCAGAAGTGCAGCAGTTGTCCCAAGGTAGCATTCACCTTCCTGCCTAACTCCTATGCCTGAGATGGACTACTAGATACGAGTCCCACTCCTGCTCTGCTTTCCATCTTTTTACCATGGTGTGTTCCTGTGAAGAACTATCTAGTCCAGCCACAAATCTCTCTTCTGTGGAGCAAGAGAAGTAGTAGAGGAAGCTGGACAAGGGAAGACATCGTGGGTGCTCCAAAGTAATCATTAGTGCAAATAAAATCCTATGTGCCTTCTTAAAACAACAAGGATGTGAAGGAGAATGGTCCATAAAATTCCCCTTTTGCAGCTCCTATTGCTGAGACACAGCTCTACTCAGGCTCCTGATTAATTAGGTACTTAATGAGTGACTACTTCAGACAGTGTGCAGGAACAGCTCATACAGTGAGCAGCACTGAATCACAGCCCTCAGAGCAGGCAGAACAAAAGCCCCTGCTTCACTGAGATCTCGTTATTAAATCATCTCTTGTAGAGGGAATGTTGTTTCGAGTCAGCTCATGGTTTCAGGGACACGGGTTGCCCTAGTCTGCTTTCTGCTCCACAGCTGAGAACACTTCATTCCTGGCAGGTCTACGTGAAGCAAAGGAAACTCCAAATTGCTGCGAGCGGTGTGATTCTGAGGGCCAGGCTCACACCCACCACCTTGCTGTCAGCCCGAAACCCTTCCTGGCTCACTCTGGACCCCCAAAGTATTCTTCCTTCCTGAGTCCACCACTGCCAGCTCCAACCTGTGCAGCCCACCCTGCAATCCAGGTGCTGGAGGGATTGTTTGTTGAGCTGTGCTGAGCTTGGAGACCTCACGGAGATACCACCCATCCTCTCAATGTGTCTGGGCTACAAAACACGTGTAGGATTGGATTTAAGAAAGAAGTTTTTTATCAGGGTGATGAGGCACTGGCACAGACTGCTCGAAGTGGTGGCGGATGCCCCATCCCTGGAGACACTCAAGGTCAGGCTGGATTGGGCTCTGAGCACCTGACACCTGTAGGTGTCCCTGTCCATTGCAGGGGGACCACATGGCTTCTCAGGGTCCCTTCCAACTCAAACAATTCTGTGATTCCATAAATCACAACCCCAGTGACACTAAGGATTTCCCCAGAATGATAACTAATGACATCTGCTCTGTTTGCCACGAGAGGGCACTTTTACATTAATTCTCACATCCCTGGCTCCAGTCCTCCTGAGTACAATAGGTAACAGTGGGATTCAGTGCCCAACTCATTTTGGGCATTTCTTTTTTAAGAATGGGGCAATATCCTGAGCACATCATTATGGGGAGTTTGCACAATGGGATGTGGGTGCAGATGGGTGTCTTGGTCTATTCGCTCTACAAGGAGAAAAATAATATTACAGAATCATAGAATAGGTTGAAAAGGACCTTAAAGTCCATCTCATTCCCACCCCCTCCATGGTAAAGGGTGCCATTGTCAAAGAAAATTTCTCCAAAGGAAAAAGTTCTGTAGGGAAGATTATGCAGAAGCCTTTCAGTTCAGATGAAGCAGACACCTGCTTTCCAACTTCTTTAGGAAAGGCTCTATGCGTTGGCATTTTGGACAGAGAAATGAATTAGCACTTTGGAAAATGGACGTATCTGCTGCAGACACGAGTTGCTACTCTGCGAACACCTCCCTGGCTGGACTCCGCAGGATAGAGTCCAGGCTGCTGACTTGGAGCTGATTGAAACCCTTTCCCCCATCCCACCCCCCTGCTTCCATCATGCAGTGTAGATGTGGAAAACTGCAAACCTTGAGAATATGCATAGCTCTGAAATTACCGCTATTCATCATGTCCAATTGGCTCTTGGAGAAATCCCAACCGGTCAAGGAGTTCTGCAGCATAACAATAGGTGATTATCTTTTGTTCCAAATCATTTTGTCAGGACAGCCTCTGCTAGACTGAGATTTCCATTTGGTTTCAAGGAACAGTACAGAAGATCCAAGCAGTGAGAGTGATCTTTGTTTCTCGAGGGAAAGCGCTGCATGTTTGGGCAAGAAATCAGCTATGCCTTTTCAGGCATTTAGCAGACACAATCACTATCTTGTGTTTCGGATTAAGTATGTATCTCTCTCTGTCTAAGTGCCTCTTTAACTGAGTTCTATAGCTCTGCTCCAGAAGGACCAGGTGAAAGAAGTGAGCGAGTGAATTAGGTCAGCCCTGGGAAAGAGAGAGCCTTTCTTCAGTCATCTTCACCCTTTCTCACCTCATCTTAGTTTCATCTTAAGAATCCAACCGTAGATACGAGACATAACATTTTGAAACACCATCAACGTGGTGAGAAAGGCCAATGGAACACTGAGCAAGCACAGAAAAATCTCACAGAAGTGCGAGGGGGATAAGAGATTGGAGAAAATACAACTTGTGAGGAAAGATTCGTGGGGCAGTGATTCTTCAGCCATTGGGAAGAAGACCATGATGGGAATGTGATAATTGCCTTGTGATAATTTACAACAAAACAAATGTAGGTTGGCTTTGAAGGAAACCTACTAACTTGATGGAAGAGAGGTGCTGTGGAAGTCTGGACTCGCATCTGCTGTGGGTGTTTAGGAACTGACAGCATGGTCCACGGTGCAGACAGTTGGACTAGATGCTCTTGTGAGCTTTCTTCTATCTCAAAGCTTTTTCCACGGCCAAGATTATGAAATCTCACAGGTCCTGTTTAATAAATGTGCCCAAAAAAGGAGTCAGTGCAAGTCCAACACACAACCATACCCATCGATGGGAAGGAGAGTAGCACTCCTCTTTGAAACCAGCACCCAGTGGCCAGAGCCATCTATCACACACACCGCCTAGCCCCCAGCACCGCTGTTTGACAAGGGTTGGTTATGGTTAAAGAGGAAGAAGCTGGCCACAGGGACAACAGGTTGGCCATGGGGATCGTGAATCAGACCCCATCCTCCATCACACAATTTTAAAGCCTTTGCACAAGCAGCCTACATGAGTTTGTCCTCGCTGACGGAATTCCAGTAGACAGAACAGAGTAAAGATTGCTTTGTTTCATTTGCAAGACAGAATCATGGTTCACGCCTTTAAATCACAACTTCAGAAGCACCTCGGGCTCCCAGGAACTTCATTGTTGCTGCTGGCCTTCTTGATTACAGCAAAACTTGCACACACTGCATCCGTACAAAGACACGCACAGCAACGAAGACCCAGTCACACTTCTCTCAGCCTCTCTGGAGAGGCATTAATCAGGAGGAAGCCTATAGAATCAGAGAACTGCAGAACTGTTTGGGTTGGAAGGGATCTCTAAATGCCATCTGGTGCAACTCCCCTGCGATGCACAGGGACACCCACAGCTCCATCAGGTGCTCAGAGCCCCGTCCAGCCTGACCTTGGGTGTCCCTGTCCTCCTTCATCACCCTGTTACCTCCAAGCACCCCGCTCTCCAGCAAGTCATGGCTTTGAGTGACAGTGCTATTTGCAGCAATCAGCTCTTGCTCAAGAGCCAGGAAGCGCACGGCTGAGGAGGTCAATTAACAAGAAAACAGCTCGATAGCATTCCCACTTTGTGGAACTCATGTTTTGCATCTGTTCCCCTTTCCCTTGTGTGGAAAAAATGTGTGGCAATGACTCTCGGAGACAAGGAATGACATGTGGATCTCCGGCACCTTCCTGTTGGATTCTTTCGGTGAAGGAGTTTGACCCTTCCCAAGGAGGAGGTTCATGCCTCCACTGGGTGTGCATGATGGGAGGAGAACATCTGCACCAGGACAGCTTCCTTGCACGCAAGAACCACCCACAGCGTGTTCTTCTCCCACCTTGTTCCTCTGACCACGGACCCCCCGTGTCCATCTGGGGCCGTGGCTGCTGCAGGCATGTGTTTGTTGCACAAGATTCGTCCCCATCACTCATTTCACAGACACAAACGACTCCCTCTGCTCATAAAACTCAGGTCCCAGCATGCTTGCGACGTGATGATCTGAGAACAGAAGGGTTGCAAATGCTCGGGGGAAGCCTGGCTTTATAACCCAGGTAGCACTCGGGAGGTGGTGTGCACGGTGCGGGTGAAGGATGCTCAGTGCTGAGGGTTCAGTGCTGATGGCTGAAAGCAGCACCCGAGGAACCTCCTCTCCCTGATGCACCGGGCACCGTCCTTGGATGCCAGGGAAACCCAGCAAATCCCAGCTCTGGGAGAAATCCTGTTTTGGCAAACCAGAGGGTTTTCCCCGACATCTAGTGGCCGGCGTAGACACGGAGTGAGATAACACAGCAGGAGAAAACAAGCCCTGCTATTACCAGGAAGATTAATTACAAGTGCAATAATAGCCAGGCCTTCTGATGAAATATTTTACAGTATATTGCCCTCAGGAGAGTGACTCTTTTCACTGATTTATTTTAACCTTCACATTACGCAGATACGTTATAGACGTCTTCAGAGATGCCCTGGTGTTATTTGCCTCCTGACAGCAAATAATAAACTCTTTCTCAGCTCTATAACATTTCCAAGGAAGCCCTTGACGTGACTAGAAAAATATTGAGGACAATTAAGTCACATGGCACTCACAGCCCCGTGGGAACGGCCTTGAGCTCTGCTCCAGGACTCAGATAGCATGAGAAAACCTGGTTCAAACGGAGTAGCAAGAGTCTAGGAGGCAGTAATTATTAAAGATCTCCTGGTTAAAAATGCTCTGGGGTCCCTCTATTATTTTAATAATGGTCCGAGCCAACTTCAGTGCTTCCAGAGGAAAAGAATGAGAGGGGTCTGTTAGCACCAAGGAGGCAGGGCTCATGGAGAGGGGAGCTGGGGGGTGGGGAGGGGCTGACTGCTGCTAACGTTGCTTATTGGGGAGCAAGGGGGTGTTGCTCACACTGCCTCAGGGATCCAGGTAGATTTGGTCTCTCATTTCTAACCCAGCTTCCAGTCTGAACACTGCAGTGGCACGAGCAGAGGTTGTTGCAAGCAGGACACCATCACGGGCTCACCCACTGCCTTCTTACAGATGCCAGCCCTTTGGTATCTGTAAGGTGCCAGCATCAGTGCTCCTGCCACTCTTGTTCCCACCAGCCCGACAGAAACCTGCTCTTTGAATCATAGAATGACGAAGGTTAGAAAAGACCACCAAGATCAAGTTTAGAGGGGGTTGGGGGGGGAGGGGGGACAGTGAGCCCATCCATGATGAGGACTGAGGTTCCCACAGCAGCAACTTGGATCAGGGCCCTCTGAGGTGCTGCTTCTCCTTAATTTTAGAGTGGTGGTGGAATGGCCATCCCTGGAGGTGTTCAAGAGCCGTGGAGATGTGACACTGAGGGCACACGACTGTGCGGTCATGGTGGGATGAGCTGACCATAGGACTTGATGATCTCAGTGATCTTTTCCAATTTTAACGACTCTTTCATCCCAAAGGGAAAGACTTAATGACTTCTCCACGTAGAGGTTGCAGCATCGGACCTCAAGCCCCCTTTACCAACACTACAGTCCTGAAGGAAAAGCAAGCTTGCGCAGGGCTGCGATGCCTTTTTGCCTCCCTTGCTCCCGCAGTGCTGGAACAGATCCCTGCAAAACCACTTTGGCTGGAGAGCTGTTGTCAGGTCATTCTGAAAAGTTTGCAACACTTTGCAAATTGTTCTTGCTGGAGGTTGTACAATAACAGTGCCATTACTCAAAAAAAAGAAAAAACATCCAAGCGTATTATGTTAGACGCAGGTCAGATCTCCCCACTCACTATATTCCAGGAAAGGAAAAAAAGAAGAAAAAAAAAGAGGAAAAGAAATTGTTCAACACAAGCTGGAGATGACAATGAAAAATTTACCCTTTACTGTGTATATTTTTATGGAGAAAGGTTATCTATCCATCCATCATCACATGCAAGTACAGGAAAGAGCCTGTGAGTATTTAGTTATTTATATCTTGCATGTGTAGTTAAAGAGAAATAATGCTAGTATAGAGAGATGGCTGTATCTCCTCCCTCCTCCTCTCTCTTTAGGTGATTGCAAAAACATCATACATAAATGGAAGGTGCTCATCTTACAGATTCAATCATCTATATTAGCATGAAATGAATGGCAGTGTCTGGTTGTCTCCGATGATGAGAAGGGGAGTTGGAAGCAATTAGTTCGGGTGCAAAAACCTCTCCCAGATCAAACCCATCTGTATGTCTTGTTTTCCTCATCTGTAAAGCAGAGATGATAAACTTTTGCCTCCGAAGTAGTTGGAGATGCAGAGGGAAAAGGTATTTGAGATGTCAGGATGTTATCTAAGAAACAGCAACAAAATTAACAGCAAAATCGGTAATGAAGAGAGCTCGATTTGTCACTGAGCTGATGTTTCATGGAATTCCTTACCTTGTGGCAGTCCCTGAGTTTGGGATCAGATGTAAAACTTGCTTCAGGGCTGCAAAAAGCCCAGACTGCCTTCTGTTTGGAACAGCCACATTCTCCCTATGGTTCAAACTGGGTCCTTCAAAACATGTTTTGGGCCGTTAGAGTTGGGGCAGTACGGTTGGGTCGCGGTTGGACTCGAAGACCTTTAAGGACTGAGTGATTCTATGGTCCTATGTTGTTTTTCTGTCAGAAGTCAGTAAGTTCCAAGTGAAATATTACTAAAGAAAAAAAAAGGTGGCTATTCCTAAAAGACGTTCTTTAGATTTTGAAAAGCAACTTGTGTGTCTTGGGTTGGAAAAGACCTCTAAGACCCCCGAGTCCAACCCCAACCCATCCCACCATGACAGTGCCACATCTCCATGGTTCTGGAACACCTCTGGGGTTGGTGACTCCACCACCTCCCTGGGCAGCCTGTGCCAATGCATCACCCTTTCAGAGCAGAAATGTTTCACAACATCCAACCTAATCAGCATTGACCATATTTCCCAGCATTTTGGAGGGCTGATTGCAAGAAATACTCAAACCAACATGCAAAATAGAACTGTTTTGTTTTTTCATTCTTCATTTACTTTTCCCTTTCTTTCTTGCCCTTCTGTATGAACTCCCCACCAGCAATGAGCAAAACAAGGACTCAAGAGAGACGTTCCCAGAGCGGGTGTTTCTCTTGCACATGTCCACCCAGCATCTCCAGCCCATGGGTAGCAGCTGCCTTCTCAAGGCCACTGAAACCCAGTTTTCTGAGTCTGGAGGATGGGGACAGGGCTCTGCAAGAGGAGGGGGATGCTCAGAAAAAAACAGATCCTGATGCCTCCTGCTGGAAAAAGTCTCAGCCCCTGCAGAGCTGTTAGCTTTGGCTGCCAGAGATGGAAAATATAAGGAGTCAGGGCTTAGATACGTCCCACATGGTTGGGTTCAGGAAAACAGGTGGTTGTGTGTACATCTGTCCCGGAGCTGAGAAAGTCATCCTTCCCTGTGCCATACCCTAAGCATGAGCAGAATGAAGGGAGCTGTGATGGTGGTTGGGTTCCTCCTGAAGACGCCGTGAGCTCCCACAAAACCCACGATGGCTCTGACAGACCCCTTCCAACATAAAGGGAAGGGGCAGCCTGCAGGTGCTCCTGCCCACCTACCTCGTGTCCACGCTCTGTGGCAGCTGCTGTGCACTTCCAGCATTTTTACACCGATGTGAGGGGCTCAGTGAGTGCACAGCGCTGGGTTTGGTGAGGTTTCACCACCTCCCTGGGTCAGAATCACGCCTGGGTCTTTAGGGGCAATTCTAATGTTTCCACAAGGCTTCAACAACATTGACTTCCTTCCAATCAGGTTTTCCCTCTCCACTGATCAATCTTCTCTGCCTTTTATACTTTTCCAGGACCCGCAGCCTCATAAAACTCCATGGGAGAACATTTCTGCCCGCTCGGCACGGGCAGGAAATTCCTGACGTTTTTCACTTCTTCAGCCCAAAGAGGTGTTCACCAGCTCCATGCTCTGCCAGCACCATCCCAGAGGGGTCCTGGAGCCAAGAGGTGATGCAGAAAAGAGGTCGAACTCTTTCTTTTGACTGGCACTGGAAAGGCGACCCGGGTGCAACGCGATGGTTCTGCTGTGTCTCAGTTGTGTAGTGAAAGCTGGCAAACACCCCAGCCTGCTCCTAAGGTTAGCAGCAGCCGTCGTGCATGCATTTATCTGAGTCTGGGACATAACACAGCTTTGCTTCCTTGCAATTGATCGAATGTCAGCACCCACTTCACTCCCTGCTTGGATAGCTCTGATGGATACTGACCACAATGGTCACAAGATAGGACAGGCTGCACAGAGAAACCTGGAGGCACTCAAGGCAAGGCTGGATGTGGCTCTGGGCAGCCTGCTCTAGTGGTTGGCAACCCTGCCCATGGCATGGGGGTGAAACTAGATGATCTTTGAGGTCCTTTTCAACCCAGGCCATTCTATGACTCTATGATCCTATGAACTGCACCCCTCTGCTCCGTGGATTCATTCTCTAGCAAAGCATTGAGGTAAAATGGATGCATACCTTGCCACCAGCTTTTGGGAGCAGAGATCACCTTTGAATCAGAGCTACAAGCAGTAGCAATAAAAACAAAATAAAGATCTGTTTATGCTTAGGCTGAGGATCTTGCCTGAATCCTTAGGAGATTTATGTAAGAAATCATGGCCAACCATCAAGGACATAAAACAAATGAATGAGAACCCCCAAATCAAGGAAATTATCTCATTATCTCCACAGGTCTGTGGAGAGGATACTCCACTTTCTGGACCTCTGGATGTGTTTCAGCTTGTGTGCTCACCTCAGCCCTTCCAGACAGGTTTACTCTGCACACAAGTGATAATATACATCCCAAAGATTACAGAGCAGTTCCAAGCACTTCTAGCTCTTGTGCCACTCAGACTGAAAAATCAGAAGCATCGCTGCTGTTGGAAACTGTATGCACTATCAAGCCCTGTTCCCTAAATTTTCCTGTCCATTGCCTATCCATTTTCCATTGGGCTGGAGGAACCCTCTGAGTTGTGAAGGTACAACACAATCCTGGAGAAAGAGCAAGAAGAAATTCCGTAAGGGAAGTGTTACTTGTGGGCCTGGTCATGGGCACAGCTCTGCGGGAACGCTCCTCCCACACTGCTGCTGTTTGGAGTGGTGGGCACTGCAATGCACAAGGATGGGAGGCAAAAACCATCATTTGTTTTCAGCCAACGAAGATGAGTCTGCTTTGCTTTGGTGACTTCACAAGTAATTATTCCTGTATGTTTTAGCAAGAGGACTCCTTCCCAGCTTCCCACTCTGGCTTCCCATTGCTGTGCACAGCTGAGCCTGAAGGGGACAACTGTTCCTCTCTCCTCTCTCATTTGGGAACCAGTCCTAAGCAAGCTAAGCCAGGACTCTTGCTGCTTTGCTGCCTCCCTGGTGCCACCCAGCCCAGCACAAAGCTCAAGTTAAGGCTCCCAGTTAATCCAGGCAGGCACCGTCCCGACTCTGCCGCTGGACTTTCCTGGCAGGCAGGGAGTGAGGGGCAGCCAGGGAAGGAAATTTTCTAAGCATAAAAACCCACGGCGTCTTCAGCCTTGAAAAAATGTCAAGGCGCACGCAGTTGACCCAAACTATTTATAAATGGAGACCCAATGGAAAGGCGATGGAGCTGAACCAACCTGCAGTTTCCATCCCATCCCTCTCCCTGCAGCCCGTCTCCCCAGCAGTGTGGCACCAGCTAACGTCCTCAGCTCCAACATTTCCAGCTCACAATATATCCCAAGTGCAGCTCTCAGAGGAAAAGTGGGTCCTGGATTTCCTACGGTGTGTGGAGGGTGGTCCTCAAGGTGGGCATACATACAAGGAGGAAGCCCAGGCTGGAATAACTCAATGCTTCAAAGGGCTCCAAATGAGCCTGCAGCGTGCCCGGGTGGTCAAGAAGCATTGCCAAAAGCATCCTGACTTGTGTCAGAAATACAGAGGCCAGCAGGATTTGGGGAGTGGGTTGGTTCATTGTTCATGGCACCGGCAGCCCAGCACTGCCCTTCCAGAATTGGTTTCTCCTCTTCAGGCAGGGGAAGAGGAGGAAGATAAAGGACACAGAGGCAGAAGGAGGAAGAAGGAATAATCTGGAGTTGTACAAGCTCCTGAAATGTGGAATTTTAAGACCCAGGTCTATCCCAAGCCATCAGAGATAGTGCAGACTGGGAAGGCCTAAGCCTGCAGGTTTGGCAGGGCTCTGTTCTCTTCTTTTTCCAGAGCATACTTTGCAGGACTCTCCCACCTATGGATCCAAATGCCACACCAGCTCCTGCTCCCCTATGGGCAAGCTGAACCTGGCCACCACGAGCCCATCTCCTTCCAGAGGACACCACCACGAGCCCATAGGAAAAGCAATCATCTGTCTCATCATAACAAAAAGCAGTCAAGAGAAACAAGCAGTAGATCACATAGAAATGTTTCTCAAGCCCCATAATTGGTAATTTTCTTTGCAGAGCTCATGCCTGATCCTCCACAGGAGGTCCCATGCTTCAGGAGGAAGCATTAGCAGATTTTTTTCTCGGGCCATTGCAAGTGATAATCCTGCTTCGATCACGTTCTCCGCACAGGAACCATATAGGATGCTGCACTTCCAGCAACTAGCAAATTAATTGGGTTTAAGATGTGTAAAATTTAAAAACCACCAGGGAGGGAGGAAAGAACAGCAAACTCTTCCTGAGCTTTTTACTGAACTCTCAGGGAATGAGGGATACGTGCGATGCAGATGAACAAAAACACTGAGTTGGAAAAGGAGCTCAGGAGACCACCCTAGGTGGCTGAGGAAGGATCACATTGGAATGGGGCATCCTGCAGGGACAGCACAACACGGGGATGGGATGGAGAACAGCTCTCATGGAAAAGGCCTGGGCCAACAAAGGCCAAAGCTTTGGTAAACAGTGGCCAACAGGAATGAGCACAGCAGTGCCAGCAAGCATGGCGCTGGATGTTGGGGCATGGAGGGGATACTGAGAGCTGAGGGTGCAGCTGGAGTGAAGGCAAGGGGGGATTTTATTGCTGTTGCAGCTCTGTGCTCAGCTAGGGATCTCTTTGGATGTGCCCAAGGATAGGAAGAGAGAACAGGGGAAATCCCCATCACAAAATGGGGATTTTTGCCATGAAGGCAGTCAAACCCTGGAACAAGGGGTCCAGCTGTGGGACCTCCATCCACGGAGAGATTTGACAAAGCCTCAACCAGTCCCAAAGCAGTCCTTCCAGTCCCAGTTCCTCTGTATGACCTTGCATTTCCTCAGTCTCTCCAGTAGCAGGGATTATGGTCTCCTTGGACTTCTCTACTATTTCCTACTTCAACAGTTCTGAATTTATATTTCTTTCTAACGTACGCCAAGTGGAAATACACCGCGTGTACCTTCTTGTCACATTGAGGTGGTGATGAAGCATGAGGCCCTTCCTGCTGCACTGTGTCCTCACTGCCACCTCTCTTTTCTAAGCTAAAGGAGCTCCCAAGCTCTGGTTGGAGCTAGTTTCCAAACCCACTGTTGTTTACAGGACGCTCCTGTACACCCGCAGCCTTCTCACTGCACAGAACCCAAAACCAGGCACTACTGACCAGTCAAGCTTTCCCAACACCAGGTGGAAGGTTGGCTATTAAGAAAAATTTCTTCTCAGAAAGAGTGGTGAAGCACTGGCACGGGCTGCCCAGGGAGGTGGTAAAGTCACCATCCCTGGAGGTGTTCCAGAACCATGGGCCAGTGGGTACGGTGGGATGGGTTGGGGTTGGACTTGGGGATCTTGAAGGTATTTCCATCCTTAATGAGTCTAGGATTTTATGATAAGAATTATCACCCAAGTCTGATGCATCCCATCCAATGGTAGTGCTTTGCAGCAGATGTAACAGCATCACCTTGTGACCCAGTTGTGATCAGTGGGAACCACCCAGCTCATCTCCTGCTACGCAGTTCCCAAGAGGAGCCACTTCACTCTTCCCTTTGGGACACAGCAAAGTTTACCACTCATCCTTACTTTCAAAACAGCTTCAAATTCTTCGGATAGGAAGGAGCTCTGGTTTTACAGGGTATCAGTTTCATCGAGGGAAGGAGGTGGATTCAGAAGAGATGTTGAACGTGTGTCAGATGGGCATGGATAAGCCCTGGGCCAAGTTCTCACTTCATCATCGCAGCTGATTAACCAGGTCAAGGGCCTGAGCAGCAACCCCACTGTGTTGCAACTCTCATACAGACACAAGAAGTTTTAGAGATACATCTCACTGATGGCAGGAACGGGGATATCTAAACTCATTACATTGGTCATGGCTGCTCACGGGCTGTTTTGGTAATGCACAGAGTGAAATTTTCTCCTGCTCTTTAGAAAGCGGGATAAGAGGCAAGAGTTCAGGTTCCAAAAAACACTCAGATAAAGGATCGTGGATTTCTCTACTGCTCCTTAATGAGCTCCTCCTGAGAGCAGCACTGAGCCCCTGACTGGGAGCCGTGCAGGGCAGGGGCCTCCACCTCCACCCCTGAGCACGAGGAAGGATAAAGCACCACTGCACAAAATACAGCTCCGCTTTGGCTCCGAAAACGTTTTGGCATAACTTGCTAACTTGAATTTTATCTGCAAACGTTTTCAGCCCTATACCGCAGGGAATCCTGATTTTCTGAGACTTACCAACAGGAAATCCCTGAGCCGGAGGGTTTAGCTGTAATGAACTTATTGTATATTCAAGCACTGAATGTCAATTTGGATTACGATGTCAAAAATAAGCACTGAGAGCATGCAACCGTACCCTGGGGTCACCTGTCAGGAACTCCAGACTGAAATTGGCCAGATATAGACCAGAACAGCACTGATTTATTTTTTTCCCTGTGAAAATACAACAGTGAGGACTGAAAAAACCTACTGCATCCTGGAGATGAGCCTCCTCCTCCTGTCCTCAGTGCCTTCCTCCACTTCATGTGGGGTTTCCTTGGCTGGGGATGCTCTGTTAGAGGCTGCCCTAAGAGCCCAGGACCTGTCAGATGTGTTGGGAGATTAAATCCTGCTATCAGCACGCATCTAAGTCACCGCCACTTGTGTCATTTTGGGACCCCAAAGCAGAGATCAGGAGCCCCATCCTCCCACACACTCAGGTGAAGATAGCTCACGCTCCCCGGCCTCAGGATGATGGCACACAGGAATCCATTTGGAGTATGGGATGCAAGAGAAGCGATGAACAGGGGATAATTAATAATTAATATCCCTCTATAGGCACGTAGGCCCCTGTTCAGGGAGTTCAGGCAACCTGTCTCTTCTTCATCCCCACCTTTATTCCCATCTTCAGCCCCATTTTTGTCCCTGTCGTCACAGAATGGTTTGGGTTGGAAGCTTAAAGCCCACCCAGTCCCAGTCCCCTGCCACTTTGTCTATTAATCACACTACTCACTCTTTCTATGTTCTCTCTTGTTAATGGCACCACTTTCCCTGAGATTTCCCCCTAAACCCTTCCCATGGAGACCCTGGTTATGGTTATGGTTATCTGGATGGAGAAGCAACCGGAATTCAAGAAACCAAATTTGGTTTCTCCAACCAAGAGACAGGAGATCAGAGCCTCCAAAGCAAACTTCCTCTGTAAAGTAAGCAACTCCATTTCCACTCTCCCCCCTGTAACTCTAACCAGCTTGTTGTGAGGCTGGCAGGGAGATAAGACCTTCATTTGCTTGAAGAAAGAAGGAAACATTGAGTTTCCCCTCCCTTGTACATATACACTCATCTGGGAGATAGCAGCACAGCTATCAAGATGAGGAATGGGGTTTGCAGCCTCTTCTCCTCTCTGGAACTGTTCAGATGTGAAAGTCAGGAATGTTGGATGAGACTAAAACCACCAGCGTGTTCATACTGGTTTTCTCTGGAAGAAATGGGTTGAAAAGCTTTGGGTCACCCTCGCCCTGGCAGGTAGGGTTGGGTTGCCGGGATTTGCTTTACTTGTTTGCTTCCTACCAAAAATCATAGTGGAGGTTGAGGTTGCTTCCTGCAGAGACGCTCAAGCCAAAAATAAATAAATCGAAATCCCTAAAACTAAAATAAAGCATGAAAAATCATTGAATGATGAAGTGGTTGGGTCGGAAGGGACCCTTAAAGATCACCTCGTTCGAAACGCTGCTCTGCTGGTCAACAGTTGGATGTAGCGTGAGGCTGCAATGCTTCTCATTGCTGCTGGAAGTCCTTCTGCACACAGCCCTGGCCATCATCCACGTCCTCCAGCACTGATATCTGGCTAACATCAGGCAGTGAGGATTAAAGCTTCCCACTCAGGCCATCTGCAGTTCCCAGGCTAGCTGACAGCACCTTGGACTTCTCACCCACGACAAATCCTAGCGTGGTGTAGCACGAGGCATCCGAACGGCTCACCTTGTCACACCGCACGCTGTTGACAAAGTTATCACTGTCCAAACAATGCAGAGCTCAGCCAGCGGGGTTCCTCACCCACTCCAACAGGAGAGCACTTCCTGCTGGCCCAGGCAAAGGTTACTGAGGGATGCACACAGAGCAGAGACTGCTGCTGCAGGTCATAGAGTCACGGAGTCATTTCAGTCGGAACTCAGAGGCCATTTGGTCCAACAATCCTGCAATGAACAGGGGCACCACAGCTCCACCAGGTGCTCAGAGCCACATCCATCCCAACCATGGATGTTTCCAGGGATGGGGCATCCACCACCTCTGGGAAACCAGGCTGTGGGGCTGTGCTTGCTCCCTAACAGTGTTTGAGGTCTCTGAAAGGTGCTCTGTATCTGGCAGGCGAAGAGAACGAAAGCTGAAGGCTGGATGTTGAAAATGGACTGCTGTACAGATGACGAAAAGGTGCAGTACGAATGTGCCCAAAGTCAACTGGGAATTAAACGCTGAGATGTTGTGTCTGCAAAGAGGAGTTTCTGGCTGTTTGAGTGAGCGCCCCGAGCTCTCCTCACTTCTTCCTTTGCAATCTGCTGTGCTAGGGAGGATTTCTATGCTTTTCTTCAATACTGCAGCTGAAGTGGCAAATACACTGAGAAATTTAGATAAAACTCATGGCCAATATAGTGTAACGTGTCAGATAAGAACTGAAAACTCACCCCAGCCCGAGACTCGCACAATTCTGGCAAACGCAAGAGGGAAGTGGGAACATGGACCCATTGCGTGGGCCTTAAGCACGCTTTGAATGGAAGATCAGTGCCTCCTGCTCTCTCTTTACATGGTGATCTTGAAGCACAGAATCAAGGTTGGAAAAGACCTCCAAGATCACCATGTCCAACCATCCACCTACCACTGATATTGCACACCAAACCATGCCCAGGAAGCTCGTCACAACTCCTCCAGCAGCTGCCCTGTGTTAATAGCAGCTCTTCATGACCACAATATCTGTTTAGCTCGAGCACCAAGCCCATGGTTTCAGCAGAACAAGCTGAGATCTTGCTGAAAGCTTGTGGTTTTGTGTAAATTTGGGTAGAGAAACAGCCTGGTGTGACTGTTTCTAAGCAGCCACGAGGATTGCAATGAGTTGCGTTGCACATGCACCATAAACACCCACTCCACACCAGTGGGGCTGGCAGGGGAAATGGCAGAGGAGGTGGAAATCAGTGGTGGAGAAGCCCTCCAGAACGCAGAGAGCACACTCTCCCTGTGAAAGCCTTCAGATAGCGTGAAGGAAATTAAACATTTAATTCATTTCTTTCCCAAAGGGGCCAAGTTTGAGGGGTTATCTGGTCTGTTGGGTTTTTGTTGTTTTCTTCTTTGTTTTGGTGGTCTTTTGTTTTTGTTTTTTTCAATTATAACTGAGAAACAGAAAACTGTTTCAGAGATGCTCACCTCTCCTACAACCTAACGCTACTTTAAAGGAGGGCTGGAGGAAGTCACTCTCTTTTTGCTTTTGTCCTCCCTCTGAAGGTTTCCAGCCCAAACACACAGCGTGCAGCAGGGAAGGAACAGCCAACCACCAGGGAAGAATCACATTCCTGCTTCTTAGACCAAGTATTTTGGGGGCCAGAATCCTGCCTCTCTGCAGCACCTCTGCCTGCTGGAAGGGGCTGGATTTCAGCATTTGAAAGGAGCCCCAAAGCACTTCTGGAGCTGAGTAAAGCAGTTATCAACTGCCGCTCTAAAAGCTCTGACCCTGGGTTGTAGCTGCCAAATGTCTTTAAAAACCATGTGTGTCCGATTTCAGCTGGACGTGGGATGGGCACTGAGCTGTGGGCAGGAGTACAGTGGTCCTTCTGAGAGAATCCCCATCTCCTTTCAGACCAGGCATCAAGACACGGCAGAATGGTGAGACAGAGATGAACTTGGTTTCTTGCCACAGCTCCAAGCACGGGTTTAAAGGTTTGTGAAAGGAAGGAAGAACTCAGTGAGATAACCACAGCACTGAGATGTTATCAGAACATCTGCATTGCGTCCCTCACTCGCCCCATTTTCCCTTGAGGAACCATTCCCTCTCGATCCCACATAGTACACACCATATAAAATAGACACACATACGGTTCCTCTTTCTACCAGGGCACTCGCGTCTCCAATTACAGCACGGAGGATGTATCGGGTTGCAGGGAAATTTCACTACTGTGATAATTTCACAGGGAGAAGAAGATTAATAGGAGAATATAATTCCCAAAGCCAGCAGCCATGCTCCACGCAGCGCTCGCCGTGTCAGACAAAACCACAGGTGACAACCCCAACACAACCAGGGCTCTGATTTGGGACCAGAGCCTGGAAGCAGTCTCCCAAAGGCAAGACCAGAGGAGTGAGAGCTGGGAAGAAGGAGCAGAGACATTCCTGAGCCTCAACAAGGAAAGGCAAAGGCAGCATGGTGGTGATGGCTTGATGGTCCAACCGGAGGTCTCTCTCAACTTTAATGACTCCACGATTCCTCCATTAGGAAATACCCTGCAAGAAAACAAGACTTTCTTCTGAAAAACACCTCATGCTTGCAGCACATTTCAGTCCCAGCTGGAAATAGAAACGCTGGGGACTCCAGGCAACAAAGCCAACTGGAGGGATATCCCTTCCCAAATGGAGAAGCCAACGGAGACGCACAAGCTGAGAGGCAGAGCTGGGATTAAACTCCACGTTGTGACTTTCCATAGGAAGGGAGGAAGACGAAGACAGAATTCTTCCCACCAGCTGGATTCCTTCTCTCTCCTGCTGCCCATCCCATTCCCGGGTCCAACGCCAACACCCTGAGCAAAAGTCTACGTGCCAACCTGACAGGTTTTCCATCCACAGCAATTGCACGTTCAAGCTTAATGGGTTTTCATGCAGATGTAATTTAATTAACTGACTGCCCAATTACATCCTATATGAGATTTTTTAGGCAGCTGAGACCGCTGCACATTCACAGAGCTGTTCCTGCCAGCAGTAATGTGCTTCAGGAGGAGCTGCCCATGAGGAGTTCTCTGTGATTTCGTGTTAACACCTGAGACAAGACCATGAAACTTAGTCTGCAAATACTTAAATTTTTAAACAGAGATGCAAAAAACCCACAATATTAGAAGTGAGACAAAGCTGGCTTGAGCAAGTTGATGTCAGCTCACCTTTCAAGCACGCCTGACCCTGGGTGTTTCCAGGGATGGGGCACCACCACCTCTTTGGACAACCCATGCTGGCACCTCCCCTCCCGTATCATAAACACTTTTTCCTTATATCCAGTCTAAATCTCCCCTCCTTTAGTTTAAAACCTTTTCCCCTCGTCCCATCACAACAGGAAGAGTCTGCCTTCCCTCTTTCTCACAGCCCCCCCTTTAGATACTGAAAAGCTGTGAAGTCATCAGTGTTCAGTGACATTCATTTGAGAGCGTTATCCCCCTGACACAGCGGGATGAAGGCCTTGCTGGCACCAAGCTAACAGCACCAACCCCTCTGGCACTGCCTCTTGGCCCCGCACGCAGAGCGTGGGCCACTGCTGGCAGGTGGACCTGAAGGAAAGCCAGCACTGCTGCCAGAAGGCCAAAAACCCAATAATTACAGCAAGTGTTAGATTTATACCCCATCTCACCTCTCCCCAGCCAAGGAAACTGCAGTTAGCTTTGCCTAAAGAAACAGGCTGAGCTCGTTTCGGGTAGTGCAATCAATGTGGGCACGCAGCATCAGCCTGAGGAGCTCTGCTCTGCAGCTGGGGCACAAAACATCCTTCCCTTCCCACGAGAGCCACTGGGCTGCCCAACAAAGCTGAAAACACAGCTTACATTCTCCTCCACTCGTAGTTTTGGGAGAGAATTTCTCCTGTGCAGGAGCAGAAAGCGTCTGCTTACAGGAGTGGGGAAAGGAGTGCTGGTCCACACGGGGTTCCTGCAGCCAGTTTTTGGCTCAACAGAGCTGTGTCAATGGGTCCTTTGTAATACCTGAGTACCAGAAAGTAATTTTGATTTATTTTTTTGATGGATTTTTTTTTTTGTTGAGCGGTGGTTTGGTTCTATTCAACGAAGCCAGGGTAAGCCAGAAATAGATTATTTTTTCCTGTTGTAACAAAGACAGCCCAGGCCGGACCCAGCACTACATGCACATCAAGGAATGGTACCCAGAGCACGAACTGAAATAAGGTTTTAACAGAACAGCTTTAAAAATGTAACCTATCAAAGTTAGACTGAACAGAGTCCAATAGATTAAACCCAGGTGAGTCAATGAAATACATACAGAACAGATGCCATCTACATCAGAGCTGACACCTGACAACTAATCCCTTAAAGAGGAAAAAATGGAAGACAGTGTTGCTTTGTACCATACACAGAACAGGCTCATAGCAAAGAAATCAGCAACGAAACCCCTCAGAAGGTGATTTACTGGCAAGCTACAGCCCTTCCTCACCTGGGGACAGAAGGACTAGGGGAAGAGGTGCTCTCCACCCATCTTTGTCCATTTGGAAAGTGGCAAACTGAAGGAGCCCCACGTTTGCCCAGAACAAGTCTGCCCTCTCCAGTGACACCTCTAGCAGCACCTTTCAATACAAACCTTTTCCACTCGTAGCTTATTATTCACTTTAATGCAACTTCAGTTCAATACAGCTGTTCAAAACAGCTTGAGGTAAATTTTCTCTCCTGTATCTTCCCACTTCAGCTTCAGCACCACGCAGTTGACGTCTTGGCATTTTGCTCCCTGACGACAGACAGATTGGGTGGGAGAAAAATGATTTAAAATTAAGGATAATCAACACAAAACCTGTTGTGTGGGTGAAGCCCGGGCTCCTCACAGCTCTTCTCACTGCACCGCTTCGCACCAGCAACCTCACATTGTGGATGGTCTCCCGTGGCTCACACAGCAGTCTCCTGCTCAATGGGAAGGCAAGGTTTTTAGGCAGATGCATGCTGCTGATCAGCTGGGATCACACAAGGTGCTGGATGAGCAGCAGTGCCCCTCCAAGTGAGGCAGCACAGCCCTTCCACCATCAGGAAAGCTCCACAAAGCCAGCTGCCCCCCCAGCCCCACTGCTGGCCGGAGCTGTTTTTCCATCTGCGTGCCATCTTTTTGGACAGAGCACAATAACAACAGCAGTACCACCTTGAGTGACACGGAGCCAACGAGGCAGCAAGCTCTTCCAGCAAACCTCCTCACCCAAACATTCATGTCTGGATCAATAAGTGCTTGATGAACTACAAGCTGCAGGACCTGGGGGGCCGGGGAGGACACGCTGCTTCAACTGGGGCTTGTAAAGAAAGCAAACACAAAGAAATGGTTAAAGAAGGCACACAACTTTTGAGTGATACTAATCAGTTTTATTTTATAAATACAGATGAGCTTTCCCGCAATTACCAAGATAGCTTTAATGTGTCATTGACTATGGGATAATTCGTTTTTGCTTATTTTAAATACCTGGTCAAGCAAGGATAAGCCAATGCCATTGTGCTCGCTATAAAAATAGAGTGGGATACGATCTTCCAAAACTAATATTCTCAAAAAATCTTAGGAATTCCTAGTGAGGGGGAAAAGATTGCAACGAAATGCTTTCTCCACTTGAAGACATTTGCAGACATTTAACAGCGTCACAGCTGTGCAGGAACTGAAAGGTTCCTGACAGTTTAAAGTACACTGTGATGTATCTTCTCACCTTCCAAATTACTATTTGATTCCTTCCCACTATGCTATTTTCAAAGCCGTTTACAGGGGAAGAAAATAAAGTCACAAAAAGGAGCTGCAGCCTGTACAATCCTCCCATCCTCCACAGCAAAGACGTTGGTCGATGCCTTAATTACCCCTACAACGCCGTCTTCCCCTTCATACTTTCTATATAAAAGTGATAAAAATGGTAAACAAGCCTGGTGTCTATGAAAGATCCATCCACAGAAAGCCCAGAAAAGCTCTGACACAGATGCAGAAATCAACTGTTGTGTTCGACACATTAACAATCCCAGGGCTCCAACGGGAACAGCGACGCAAAAGAAATTAACTTCATTTGGTTGGGTGCCACCTGAGAAAGTGTGCAACTGAGGAACAAAACCTGAAGTCCCACTGCTGCCCTACAAACCTAATTACATGTCACCTAATTGCTCCGAGACGCCCCGTGTTTGCCTATGAAACTTCACAACGACTCTTTGGGTCGCTCTGAAAAGTCACCACCGTACACAAACTCCTGTCAATGTGACTAAGGAAAATTAGTGCAACGACAATCTGCTCTGTGCTACTTCGACTGTGCCAGAATTTCACCCCTCGGTGTGCCCGACTGACTCAACAGCACTGAATTCTGGCTGAAACTGAACTGCTAACAGAAGGTGGTAAGGAACAATTAGAGGACAGAGGATCTCCTGCCCACCTCAAGAAGGAAACGTTGTGCCAGCTTTGGGTATTCAATTTTCGCTCCCAATACTCCCAAGTACAGTGGACATTCTCTACCTAATTTTTCTCCAAGATGATGGCAGTGCTTTAAGCCTTTATGAACATTTTTCACAAGGTTTCAACATATGAGCTTATTCAGGGGAGACGAGGCTCATGAATGCGTCCAAATTCATACCTGAGCTTGCAACTGGAGTCATGCTCAATGCCTTACAAAAACAAAGTCCCTGCTTCTGAGAGCTTCCACCTTACTGAGACAGACCAACAAAATGAATCAGCAGAAAGGCTCAATCCAACAACTCAACAGTGGACACAACTCAATCTGACATCTCAACGGTGGACACAACCCAATCTGACGATTCAATGGTAGGCAAAATCCAATCTGATATCTCAATGCTGGACACAACCCAATCTGACATGTCGATGGTGGACACAACCCAATTCAACAACTCAGTAGCAGGCATAACCCAATCTAACAACTCAGTGGTAGGCACAACTGTTAAAGGTAACAGAAGAAATGTGAATATAGTTTCAAATGCAGTCATTAAAGTGTTACCTGGAAAATGTATGTCCTAGAACGGTGCTATTGCGTATATTGGTTCTCATGTACACATCTTGCTTTGACAACAGATAGTTGAGATTATGCATATCCACGTTTTAAGAATTTAGACTAGCCTTATGGTGATGTTAGGAAAGAGAGTAGGTCACTGGTTCAAAGGAAAGCATGGACCGGGGAGGAAAACAGAAAAGCCAGGCACGATGAAGCTATACATTTTTGATATTTGAGAGCTCATGACTGAGCCTGAATTCTTGGATATACAATATAGAAAGCAAAAGCAACAGAATCCAAACTCAAATACCAGGAATCACAAAGTGGGCTGCTAATTGCTACCCTGTTAGCTACCTGAACACGTGTGCCAGGGGTGAGTGGGCCAACAACGAAGCTCCAGCCAACACCGGAAGGCTCCTTAACACACATATGGTCCAGTTAAAGGGATATTAGTTTAGGTGAATTATGCCAAGTGCCTCCCTTCTACAGAGGCTGGAGTGATTCCACAAGTTATCCTAATTCCAAGTGCTGTGCACTCGTTAGGTTTCCACTGATTAGCTTGGAGATAACGTGTGAAGTGAAATGGAGAACGAGATTCTTCTAACGAACCTTAGAGGTGCTCAGGTCCTCAAGGTAGGAACCAGTAGGAACTCTGAGCATGGACGAAAGGAGGAAACATGAAGGTGATGAATCAGGCACAGGGAAAACACAGGTGCTTGGCTCTCTGGCAAGTGCACACCACCAGCTGAAGGCCCACCAGTGCAAACTTCCATGACTGCACAGCACAGCCAAGAGAACGATGTCCGACTATCGCTAATTCACGGCATTTCTGTCACACCAACTGCATTGCTCAAGAAAGCACAGGAGTACAGAAGAGAATATAAAGAGGGCTTATGATAATTGTGTTTTTAAATTAACTCCTTATTTCTTTTTCCTTCTGAAAAGATTAAGGTAAGTTTAATTCTAAAAAATAATTAATAACAAATATTCATAGGGGGGCCTGATCAGCACTTGAAGGTTGTTTTTTTTTTTCTCCAGGAAAGCACTTACAAATGGACTCCACTGCCTAAAAAAAAAAACCAAAACACAAAACCCAACAGATTATAAATACCAGGCATAAGAGGACCGGAAGCAGAATCAAAATTTACCTGGGCTGTGAATATACCATGATCCTGTGTTATCGTGCTCAGTAACAAGTCCATTTGTTCTAACACCAGTGGAATAGCTTTAGCTTTTTATATATATATATACATATATATATATATAATTAATATAAAGAATAAGTGCAATTTTATCTCTATTCCAGATCACTGTGTCCACCTCACGTGTCTGCTATCAAATCCCTGCCCCAGCTCACTTGTCCGAGCTTTTACGCGGCCTGCGGAAGCTGGACATGTTTTCATTCAGTGCATAGATCCTCCGAGAGAACTCCTCAAACTCCCCTAGGACCTGTTCATCACACTCCACCGCCACGGCGTGCTCCACCGGGATGGAGTTAAAGTCTTCTAGCTGATCTCCCGTGCTGAACCCTGTCGCTTCCATCCCCATTATTTCCTCCGCTTGCTCCACAGTGCAGCAAAGGACGGGGCCGAGCGATGGCTGAAAGCCACAAGGCTGCTCGCTGCTTGCCGTGCTGGAACACTCACCGGGCAGCAGCGCCCCATTTATTGCACTAGTATGTCCTAGGAAAGACCCCTGCTGGTCTTGGGTATTGTTTAGGCTCCCGTTTTCTCCATTTAAACTGCCACACAAGTCCTCTCCTTTCTTATTTCCTCTTGAGGAGTCCACGGAGGTATCGAGGGAAGAAGATATCGATCCAGGCTTTTTATCCAATTCTCCCACGTGGGCTGCAATGGCTACAGGCTGCGTCAAAGCGGAGTTGTAACTAGGAGGAGGGGTTTTGTACTGCAGTCTCTCGTTCCCCGTGCTGGCCCGTTTTCGGAGTCCTTTATCTGGAGAAGGAAACCCACCGGAAAAGCCAACATCCAATCTGCCGAAGCTAGAGCTCTGCCTCTTTGGAACTGGAATTGCACTGGATGTATGGTGTCGATCACTATAAAAGAAGAAAAGGATAAATCACAGCTGTCAGGCACGTTCACGAGCAGTACAGATGTTTCACCAAAGGCTGAAGCAATTATTTTATCACAACTCCGAGCTCTGTCTGGCCAACCGCTCGTATCCTAAAGCGCTAAAAACCCCACAAGTGTTTAACGCCATATGAACTGCAGAAGACACCCCAGAGGACAGCTTTACTGAAAGCCAGCAAGATTGTGAGGGGAACATTTACAATTCTCCACGATTTGAAGAGTCAATCACCCCAGAAACCACCACGTTATGTTAATTCGGACTGTTAACACCATTTTATAGGAGCAGGCTGCGCTTTATGAATTATTACTGTTGACCGTGTATTTATGTATTTATGGCCTGTGCTGGGCCATCATAAACTCTTCAAAAGCAAGCAATAAGGGCTGAATCCTCTACAAGAGACTTCTTCCAGCAGTGGACGTTACTGACAGCTGCACAAAGGAGGAAAGCCACAGTAACTCTGCTATTTGCAGATGATTATTTTTGCCAGATGGTTTGCTCCGTCGTGCCAACCGTTCCAAGCCTTTCTGGACAAGTGTCAGCACCAGTTTCTTGAGGAACGTGGAATAATCAAGCTTAATTTACCAGTTCAGTTTGACTGTTAATGCTGTTCCACTTACACTGTCTCAAGGTCTGTAATTTGGAACATCCGCTTTACGCCATCTGAGGCGTGTTACGCGAGCTTTCCTTCATAGGTTTAATCCTTATCCAAACATAACCAACATCCTATATGCAAATAGCATTCTGTACCTTAACTTAAGCAACCAGCCCATTTTCCTTCCTTTTTACACACTCTGTTTTTTCTGATCCCCTGAATACACACACAACCGAGTCTGAACTGCTGTCAGTACGAGTCTACGTCATTAGCTCCATTCAAAAGACACTCTCTCCTCCCATTCAAGGCCTGATACACTTTGGGGTTTGTCTTGTAGGGAAGAAATCTTGTAACAGCACTCACAAACAGCCCCCAGCATGGATCCTTTTCCATCGTATTTTTGGTTTCTCCATTTTGTGTAAACAGGATAAGCTAGATCGCCTCCAGTCAAAAATAAACACCCCCATGGGAAGGCAGTGTGCAGTTCTGCTGCTCTTTCATTTCCTATCCCATCTTGCCTCCTCCCTGGCTGCCCCTTAATACACACACTGGGTTTGCTTTGCTCCTCTAACAACCCCAGTCACCTTAAGGAAAAGCTGCTTGCCGGAATCTACGGTCGCAGACAGCGGTGTGGAGAGATAGGCACCACACATGCAGCCAGCAGCAAAGCCAGCAACCTTCTCCTTAAATTTCAGCTGCTGTTCAACCCCTTTAAGGCAAACCAAAGAGCATTAGAAGCTCTGTTCTTACAGGTTCAGAGCATCCTCAGTGGAGGTGACAAGTCAGAAAGCAGCGTGTGCCACAGATGCTCTCAAGCGCTGCATACGCGGTCCCAGAGGTCACATCCTTTAGTCCCCTCCTGACCAGAGACTTTCATTTTAAATAACTCAGGGGATATTAAGTTTTAATATTGGATTTTAAATATCTCAGCCAACCCCTGTACAATCAACCGTTTTATTTTCAAAATGACGCAATATGACAAAAATCTGAGTCAGGACAGTTGAAAACTATCTTTAGGCAATGTGCACTGCAGATGTACTTCAGGGATGGTCTGCACTCCCCTCCCCTTCCTCCACTTTGGTCCTTCCGGCCTTGAATCAGACAATAAAGGAGGATTTATTTGGTATCAGTTATTTCATTAGATTCTGTTTATCTCAGGACTTTCTTCCTCATATTTCCTCCTTTGGACTCGGTCACAAAACCAAGCCCAAAGTATGAACTGGGACCAGTTTGGCTGCTAAGAGGAGCCCAAACCTGTCACAATCCTCATGAGGTACACAGAAGAGCCTGAAAGAGCAAGAGCTTCAGCACTACAAAGGTTAGGACAAGCCTTGCTCTAATGAAAGCTTGTGTGCACCTCCACTACGAGACTTGAGAGGAAATAGCTCTAAGCTAGGTGCAAAAGCTGCAGTATAAGAGTTCGCATCCTTTACGTAGCGAAGGAAGGTTTTGATATCAAGTTATCAGATCTGCAAGAGCTGCTATGACAGTGAGGACAGTCCCTATGCTCCAGGGACAACGACAAGAAGGGTTTACAAGAAGTTCTGCCATTTTTCTGGATCTTATTTGACTACCTACAGGAAGGCTTCAAGAGATCAAAATCTAACCCTGGAAGAACTTCAAGCTCTACACTGCATGGTGAATTTAAGCACAGAGGAGAGTTTCTAGAAATAGTCTTCTACTCCTTGCACAGTATTTCAGCAATAAAAGCTCTTGTCTGGAATGCAAGCAGTCAGAAAAGGGTCCAGAGAAGACACAAGAAAAGCACAGTGTCCTCCACGTTTGGAGCAGGTCCTCCTGCTGAACGTGATTAGACTCTTTGAAGGACAAAGACATGTCCACAAAGAGCTTGGCATAAGACTAATTAGCAAGCCCCAAATTACCTTCAGTAAGAGTTGATCAGTCCAACTTAGGTACAACAGTACGTTTGCTATGAAGGTGAAGAAAGAGCAGAGGTGTAAGTGCCTGAGTACAACAGACATGGAAAACTGTGGTGTCTAAGTAGCTCGAGAGAAGCAGCTTTTATAAATTGTTCTGGTGGGCACATAAACTTGAGTTCCTCCTATAAAGAAACATATCCAAACTCCTTTGTAGATGTTGGCTTTGCAGGAAAAAGAGCGAGATGTTGATTAGTCTGCAGGACCAGAAGAGCTTTTAAAGTGCTTGTTATGACAAGGCCATTCAAGTGAACATGTTATGTTATGAACAATACCTCCTCAGTCCAGCAGCCAAATGAAAAAAAAAGTCTTCTCCTAGTAAGTTGAACTGGCAGAATGATGTACACTAAGTGAACTAACAGCCTAAACATAGCAGCAACGCAGAGCTAATCTCCCTCATTTACAAAATAACCTTCCAGTTCTTGAGCAGAGTACATAAGGGTGGCCCCACAGGGCAATAAAGCAGGAATCATCTTCATTTATCACACAAGCGTTCAAACTAATGAATTAAAACATGAAGCACTTGCAGCCAGGCTCCTTTAACTGCATACGGTTAAATGGGCCTCACTTCAGCCTGTAAGACTGGGTTTTAATCTGCTGGAGACATATGCAGGCAGATTGCTGAAACCATTCCTTGCTGCCAATAAATATGAATGGGATGGGCTTAGCTTCAGTCAGGAATAAATACAAGGATAACAGCCTAAAGCTGAGAGAGCAGGAATGAGGTCAACAGAACGGCTTAACTGCTTATCAAATATTAGCTACGGCATTTAGATAAAAATAAATAGACATGAAGGCCTTTGGAGATCAGCTATCCAAGAGTTCACTGCCTACCTTCCTTCCACAGTCACTGGTGGGGAAAAAAATAGAGCATGCAGTGGAGAGGAAGGTGGGTAACACCATACCGGTGCCTTTGGTGATCAAGGGGACTGTCTCCCCCTCAAGATGCCTCTTCTTGGTCACAAACTGAGCAACCCAATGAATGGGTCTCTGTACCCAAAAGCTGTGGATGCTCCATCCCTGAAGGTCAGGCTGGATGGGACCCCAGGTAGCTGGACCTCATTTAGTGGCTGGCATCCCCACCTGCAGCAGGGGGCTGGAACTACTGATCTTTGAAGTCCCTTCCAACCCAAGGCATTCTATGGTTCTATGAACAAACATCAGACTGCAGGCAACTGAAATAGAAACTACATGGCTCTTAGCTACAGTGGATTAAGCAGTTAAGCCAAGGGATCTTCTCCTGCTCCCTCACCTTCTCCCAGGTGAGAATGTGGAGTCAAACCACGGTTTCAGATCAAAAGCAATGCTTTCAGAGAAGCACAGACGCACGAGGTTGCTATTAATCTCCCATGAAAACAAGCAGTTGATGGAGGAACTCTATTCTACTCGTATTTCCCTTGAGCAACAGCTGTATGGTTACCAAAACTCACAGCACAGCATCAAGGCAAAGCCATGAGAAATAGGTGCTTTATCAGCTTCACAGCTCGTGGAATTAATAAGAAAAAGCATGTCGCATGGAAAACCAACTTCCAACTGCCCATAAACTGTAGAGACTGCAAGGTATCCTCACTAGCCAAACAAGTTTTTGCAGGAGTGCAGCCCTTTACTCTGAGCTACAGCCTTGACCTGAATCACTAGGGGTGAGCTGGTTCAGCTTCCTGACACAAGGACCTGGTCGATCTCCTGAGGCAGCAAACAGATGTGGACACCTGCCCAGAAGGAGTAGGAAAACCTGGCCTGATGAACTGTCATCGGGTCTTAATGGCGTTTAGTCATCCAGTTGGATCAGACTGGAACAAGTTACATAGAGGAGTACGTCAAATGGCTCTTAGGAAGCAGAACTTCTAAATTAAAAACAAAAATGGAAGAGAAATTGTGATTTATTGGCTCCCATAGATAAGAGAATTACATCATCATCAATTTCAGTGCTTCAATTGCATCCAAATCTAGAACACCAATTTACACACACTCTAACTTCAGCTACAAGTTTTATTGGCAGAAAAACCACAAAGTGTTTGTTTTCTCCCCCCAGAATACTCATTTTTTACTCTTCAATCATTAGTCCGTTCAGGCAGACCTGCAGTGCAAGACATGGACTCCATGCTGCAAAAACCAAAGGCAGAGCAATTGAAACAGCAGACAACCATTTCTGGAGTTGTTGTTTTTTTTTTCCTAGAGAACAGATTACAACTGGAATCCGTTTGTGGTTTTGATAAAGAGTTTCTTCGGTCAGATTCTGTTATGATTATTTAATCTGCCTGCAACGGGCACAGAGAAACTGTAAAGCATTATGAGACAGAATACAATTTGCAGGCTCAAATATGTACCTTTCCCCTTCCCACAAAACGTTTCCTCTGAGGAACATTACTGGATCACAGCTGGTCAAAATACTAAATCTTGATTGTCTGGCCCAAAACCAAAATCCACAGCTACAGCTCTTTGGTATGAGAACGCTTAAAAAAAAAATAAAATAACTTAAACACCATTTGATCTTCTTTTTTTCTTTCCCCTCGTTGCAAACTATGACCTCATGGCAGCAAGAAGGCTAAATGGAGGTGTTTAAGTTGGTTTATAGCCATCTGAAATGTTTGAAGCTCCACGAGCAGCCCTGAGCCAATATCATGTCAACCGTGCTACAAAGCAATAATAGTTTCTCACCTTCTCTGAGATTACTGGTTAAGCAACACACAATAGTGACAGGGCTGCAAAGGGAGGCTGCCAGTATGAAGCTGAGGTGAAACAGTGTCTTTTGGCAGCTATGGAATTCTGACACGTGCTTTTGAAATTCAAGAAAAAAATCTTCATAAATTAAGCTACCAGAGCTTCCTCTGCTCTACCATGAAGACAACTGGAGGCCTACCTGTGCAACCTGGGCTGGGAGCTGCTCTGGCAGGGGGGTTGGACTCAATGATCTCTGGAGGTCCCTTCCAACCCCTACAGTTCTGTGATTCTGTGGGGTGTTAGCTTCCTCTTGCATCTAGAACCAAGACATACCCCTGAAACTCAAACGTAACGACTGAGCCTTGGCGTGCAAGAGATTCTTGAGTGCAGCTTTTAAACGAGGGCTCCAAAGGACACCTCCCTGACTACAGGCAGGAATGTCCAAAGGAAATTTCTGGAAGCCAGTGAGACTCTGTGCCTGAGAAACCCGAAACACGGAGAAGTATTCCGAAAAGGAAGCAAAGATTTTGGACAACACAACTGGGAGAACATAAATCAACCAAAACTTTGGTTCCTTCACCTTCAGAAAGTGAGACAACGCTCAGATCTGGTACCAGGAAAATAAGGTTTTGCTGTGGTGTAGCCTGTGTAACAGCATGGGCAGAAGCAGCAGCTCTGTCCTGGCTTTATCTGCATATAATGCAATAATATTAAACAGTAATATTGTGCAGTTGGGGAAAGGGAGAAGAAAAGTAAACAGAGTGGAATATAGGTGCCAGGAGAGAGATGAAGAGGGAAGCAGAGCTTGCAGACCTGCAAGCTTGATGCAACAAATCATGCGAGCTGTGACATGAAAACATGTATTAATTATTTAAGTGTCATGCTTGAGAAACAAGACAAATCTCACCAGGCAGAAGGATCCAGCAGCAATTAAACCTCGATCCAACCCTGCAGACCTACAATGGAGGCAAGGGCTGGTCCGGGCTCCAGGCAGAACTATGCAGCTCATCAGAGCCCGAAGCAGAGACTCTAAAGATAACTGCCAAATTTCCTCTGATAGCAGTATGAAATACTGGTCTCTTCCATCAAAGTTGTAAAAAATAAAAATTAGACATCATTCCCACATCTGGAGGAGGAGTAATGAAACTATTTTGTACTCAGACCTAAACTGATCCCTCTCAGAGAGCGAGGTTAAGCTTGAATTAAACAACTACAGATTTTGGTTCCCCAGTTTATCTATGGGATTCAATTCCAGGCTGCAAAATAAAACAGATGCCTCTAGAGAAAAGCAAAAACTATGAGCAGGTCCTGCTCAAAGATAAACTAAGTGCAGCATAAGTGTTGGTGTTTACCAGCTGTGATTGACAGCAGTTCAGCAAAAGCTACAGTGTTAAGAAAGCAGCTGAACAATGAGAAACCAAACCCAATCAGTGTAAAGGAAGGTGTGAGTAAGAAAAACTCATCACTAGCTCACGTGCTCCTGCCCTCATCCCACACATGAAGGATAACCTGGAAATACCTGGCCGACTACAGTCTGCAGCACACAGCATCAGATTACTCACCTACTGAATCCTGAAAACAAAAAAAAATCCCTTCCAATCTTCATTTTAACATCTGGTGGCCTTTCTGCTTGCTTAAATATATGTAAGCAGATATTATTCACAGGACAGCAGGCATCTGTACTCTGCTACGTATGTGCTCAACTTCAGTGCCTGGCCATGGAAGTCTCAGACAGCTTTCCCTTGAGCTAGACTCCCTGTGAAGGCTCATTTCCATTTCCATTATTAGGAAGCACTAAGGAGCCTTGTTTAGAATCATTAGCCTTAAGAAAAAGTTAAACTAACAGCTATGCATGCAAGTCGTGGAGGTGAGAAGGAAATGAGGCATAGACATTCACGTGGGGGCAAGGAGGGAATGTGATACTCCCGGAGAACGATGCTTAATATTCCTACATGTTTTGAAATATTATCCAGTGCAAAAATGTGTTTTGTCTTGCTAATGAGTGCATATTGCCTAACAGTAAAGAAAAAGCCTGACAACACGAAGGCAAAACCTCTAACCAATACCTAAAGCTGTCATGATCAGTCCTTCATGGCTAATGCACACCAGAGGGGAAGAGCAGAGGTATACACCTTGAAACTTTCATCACTGAACGTGACCCACAGCCCTCTCATCTCTGCTTATTCAATGGGACACCAGCTGCCTGCACCCACCCCACCCTGCAGATGAGGTCAGGCATTACAGAAGCCGTGCATTTTTTGTATCCCTTTGGTATATATCCTATTTTATAGCCCCTCGTTTTCTTATTTGTTTAGGTGACCACACATCATCTTTGGGTTTTGACATCACAGGGATACCACACCAACTGACAGCAATGTTTTCCTGACCATTAAAGCTTTTCTTCCCACGCCTCAGGATGAGAAAAGAAGGGGGTTACGATCACAGAGAATATCGAGCTGCACGAGAACCACAGCATCCTTTTCTCAGGGCCTGCTCGCTGGCTGAGCTGGATTTCCATCAGGCAACACTCGTACTGCTCTGCTCAAAGATGATACTTCTCCTCCTCCCGTATTTGTTTTCCTTTGCCAAAATTATCCTCCCTGTCAGAGGGAAAGATTTGCTCGCTTTGATCAGCATTTCTAAGCAAGGGCTGAAGGAAAGATAAAAGCAAAGCACAGCACGGAAATAAGGGCTGGAAAGTGCTCTGGTGCAGCAATGTCCCACTGGACTTTATTCACTGTTACTAAAAGCAGAATTCTTGTCCCAGGGGTCTGATACTGAGCCACGTTACTCCAAGGCACATAACTCTACCCAAAGCCTGCTCCTACCATTTTCAACTGGAGCAGCAACGAAAAGCTCTCTTATTTTTTCCCCCTTCCTTTTTTGTATTAAAAGGTGTGTGATCACAGGCTGCCTTTATAACTGTTCTCCTTCCCATGTTCTGTGTATGGGAGGAAAAAAGACAGACTCAGTCTACTAGAAGGCAGCAACCATCACTTCTGAACAAGTAAAACCCTTTTGAAGTTTCAGCAGTGTATATACCAAACAGAGTTTGCTCACTGCTCCAGGGAATTCAGATACAATATGAACAGCCCTAGAAAGCTTTAACTTGACTGTTAAAGATCAGCCAGAGTCACAATGGTGTCATTTAAACCACATTTTTTGGTTTTGAGAAGAATCTCAGAAGCCACATACCAGCTCCAAGCTATCTATATTTGCCTATCAGTGCTTAGTAGTTCATTATCCCGTTAGGAACATCTCTTCCACCTCAATTTAGCATTAACTGTGACAAAAGAGATCATTTCTTCAATCTTTCTTCAGTCAGCTGAAGCAGTGTTGAGTCCACAACCATCACCAGGGCAGCACCAACTGATCTGGCAGCAAACCCTGGCGGGGTTACCTCTAACTGGATGATGTTTTCAACACCATGCAGCATCTGGAATATCTGCAAAGAGCAACGTAATGACACGAGGGACCATCCACCACTTCCCCAACCTTGGGGTAGAGGTGAATAAATAACTCCTCAAACTGAACAGTGCAACGTTTGGATGGGATTCAGACATTTGAAGAATGAAGATGGGAATGTAGGACAACATTGCCTTAAAGCTAAGACACTGCACAAACATACATAATTCAGAAGATCACATACAGTATGAAGCACATAATGCCTGCAGGAATGCACTAATGAATGGCCTTTGACATCTGCTGAAGGATATCTCTGTAGTTTCAAGGAAACAGCTCCTGCAAGGTAACCCTACAGTAGTCCAGTGTTGTAACAGAGCAGACTGGTTTCTGCGACTATCCGTGTAGAGAATGGATTCTGGATCCTCCACAGCAAATCAGAGTAGGAGCAATTAGCACCTCCCTGGAAGGCTGTCCTACCTTCAGTTACCAGTTAATGAAGCCTCCCATTTAGCAACAACAGCTATTCTCGTTAGCAGCCATTACGCTCATCTTGGCGGTCTCTTCCAACCTTAATGATTCTGTGATTATAGTTCACAGCCTCCCACACAGCTCACGTGTATTATACTTAAAAGCAAATTGGAAAGCAGACACTGGGCAGGCTTTCAGACCTGTTCTGCTTAAGGTCTGCCACGCTCCTGGACTGTCACAACATGTAAGGGCTGGCAGCAGATGCACGTTATACACAGCCTTAAAAGAATGATTAATTCACTGCCCCCTTTGGTATAAACACCGCATCTTAAATAATACTTTCCCTCCTACACACTGAAAGACTATCACATGAACAACATTCGAAAAGCAGAAAGGAAAAGCCCATGAGATGATGAAGAGCTGTTTGTTTGTGAAGAACAACTTTGCAGTTAATTTCCCCTTTTTGCAGCACTCATCTCCTTTTAATTCCTGAAAAATAAAGCTACTTACCATCTAACCATGAGCCCGAGCTCCATGAAGTTTTTCAGGTTAGGAAGGGTTTGCCTTAGATCTGGAGTACTCAGCCCATGTTGATATCTAAGCTGCAAGAACAGGAAAAGATAAAATTATTAGTGAGGTTTTCCAACCCCTGCGTTCCAATGGATATCATAATGTGCTCTGTTGGTTCACCCGCTTTCCAAATAACCTGTAGGATAATCAAGCATTTCCAGGACATTTATTACCCTTCAGGAAATACTCCATTTAAGACTCATAACCTCACATGAGCAAAAAACCCACCCAAGAACAGGGGCAAACCCATCAGTCAGTACAACTGTTAAACCTCATTACACTCCTTCCGTTTCCTATCTGTAACAGGAGAGCAGCTTAATACAGACAGCCATGAGGTGGGCAGCCCAAATTTCAACACAACGTCCCACATTCACCAACCCCCAGAATGTATTTCTGTGCAAGTGCCATCCGTCATCCTGAGCCTATCAGCGCACGCTGGAACCGGTCGTGGAATTATAACTAGTACAAACACATGCTGTCCAACAGCTGAACTAAATCTGTGTTCTTTTAATGGTTTATATCAATATTTAAAACATATTCATAACTGAACCCAGCGTTCAAAGACAGTGCCACGTAGCTTAGTGAACAGGTCCTAACATCAGCTTGCTTTAGCTCAAGCATTATGGGTACGAACAGAAACCACGCTGACTCGACACCAAGTGCAACTTGTTTTTACCCTCAGGTTACCAAATGAAATACATACAAGATAACCTCCAGTGCTGACCGCTCACTGCCATGACATTCTATGATTTATGTCATCCCCAAACTAACAATATCTTTGAAAAGAGCAAGTGGAAGGAGGAAAACCACGTTAGAACCAGAGAATCACAAGGTTGGGAAGGACCTACTAAATCATCTTGTCCAACCGTCCACCCATTGCCATCATTACCACAAGCTGCTGAACCATACCTCGGATGACTCAATGCCCTCATCCAGGTCATCAATAAAGACATTAAACAAGATGGGCCCCAGTACCAACCCTTGGGAGACACCACTTGAAATGGGTCACCAGCTGAACTTAACTCCGTTCACCACTACCTGCTGGGCACGGCCCTCAAGTCAGCTCCTTACCCAAAGGAGGGTACACCTGTCCAGGCCACAGGCAGTCAGCCCAACCAGGAGAATACCATGAGAGGCCGTGTCAAAGGCTTTGCTGAAGTCTAGGTAGACTGCAACAGCCTTTCCCTCATCTACCAGTCTGCTCACCCAGTCATATGAGGACGTAAGGTTGGTCAAGCACAAACTGCCTTTCATGAACCTGTGCTGGCTGGGCCTGATCCCCCAGATGCCACACATGTGCCACATGAACTCACCCAAGATCTTATAAAGTTTGAATCCCGAAACTAAAGGGATATATTGCCCTGCAAATCCTCCCTGAGCTGGTTCCAGTGTATGCAACACCCCTGAATTCCAGTACCATTGAGAAAGGGCACTGGGAGGAAGCAGTGCCGACTCAACACGGAGCTGTCAATGGGCACTACATTGAAACCCTCTGGCAGTTCCACCTCTGCCACTCACACACAGCAGCTGCCCCGGTGTGACACTCACAAAGCCCAGCAATGAAACACATAACAACCCCACTACATTTATCCTAGTGTATTTTTTGAGCTACAAACCTGTTTCTGCCATACCTGAAGGCGGGGGGCGGGCAAGCAGCACCCAAGTTGGAAGCATTGCTGACCTGAACCAAGAGCCTGTGTGATCCCTCCCAAACAAAGCACCAAACAGGTTTTCCACAGGAAAACAAAGAACTCTTGAAATTGAGAATGATTTCTACGCCCATCTGTGTTTTAGAAAGAAAAAGTGCTTTGGAAGCAGCGCACTGTACAACAGGAGACCATTTATTACGTGGTTTATTATTTCCACACGGGCACGGCCAAGTCATATGGTGGGCTTGGGTTCACATTTTCTGCTACAGTGACAGAGCCTGGATTAAGACAACCATACAGTATGAATTACTAAACGATCACCACATTCTCCTGATGGGATTAGAGTGGGTTTGGTTAACCTAAGAACAAGCCTGAGGCAAAAGAAAGAAAAAAATTAATTAAAAGCATGACATTTGTTGCTCCTACCACAATCCAATTTTAATAGAATACTCATTTTTATAGCCACCCTTCAACTCTAAGGTTTCATAGCACAAGAACTGGATTAGGGGATCTCTCTCATCCCGACAGCCAAGATCATAGGAACGCATATGGGAGTCGCACTTGTTTCAAAGCACGTACGGAAACGTTGCTTCAGCTAAAAGCATTGTTAGATCACAAATGGATGAGATGCATAGCAAGGAAAGTCGGGAGGAGAGTTCTGTGAAGCCTCTAAAAAGAAAATAAAAAAACAGGGTGGATTTTACTTTATAAATTACATTCTATCTGCAGCAAACGAGCAGCAAGCTGGCTGCACGCTGCTTTGACCTCCTAAAACAGAGCTCTACTTTCAGCTGTTGCTGTTGAACATCATCTCCACCCATCCCACCCCGAGGAACCAAGCACCGTTTGCAAGAGCAGCATTTTATTTCAGGAGGAGATTGTTCCTTCAGGATATAACAGGCCCAGCCATCCAAACCTGAGTGAACAAGCACCCAAAATTTGAGTTCACTTCTATGGCTGTGGATGCTCCGTGGGGCTCTATGTAAATCATTCCTGATGTTCTAATTGCCACTTCCTGACTTCTACTCAGCTCCTGTAAACAGCTTCATGTCCTCCAGTGCTACGTGACTGAACAAACACGCATAGTAAACATGGATTGGGAAAGAATGCTTCAGACATCAGGCACTTCAGAGAGCAGTCTGAGTCTCCTCCTTGACCATGACCAGTTATTATCAACATTTATCCCAAAGAAGCAAGAGGAAGCAAATGAGATGCATCATACTTTATGAGCAGAGGGCTCAAGGGTGCTCATACTGAAGGAAATTAGAATATGAGATTTCTTAAGCTGCACAGAAATCTCTTCCACTCATCTCAGAATAAGAAAGCCTTGATATTTCCAAAGCTTTCTTACTTTGGCTTCAGGGATAACTGACATCACTCCAGGATGGCTATGAGAGATAAAAAGGAGTAAGACTGAATGGTGAAAAGACACTTCCCTACAATATCTTTGAAAACAAATCCAAATTCAGCCACTGGAATCTCTTCTTTTGGAAAAGATCGCTATCCTCTAGAAACCCCAGGTTGATAAACTTGTTCTCAGAGCACAAGGCAGATTCGAAGTGTTACTGGAGCAAAGCATCTGTCCCTCAGCAGTGGGCCATTTCCGAGCTGCTTCAGGCTTCATATCTTCAAACCACCACTGCTACCCAAGCATTTACCAGGTAATTAATTTTTGTCAGCAAGACATCTAAGAATCGTAGAATCTTTAAGGTTGGAAAAGACCTCTGAGACCCCAAAGTCCAATCCCAACCCACCCTCCCCGTGCCCACTGACCACATTGCTCAGTGCCACATCTCCATGGTCCTGGAGCACCTCCACCACCTCCCTGTCAACCTGTGCCAATACATCACCACTCTTTTGAGAAGAAATTCTCCCTAATATCCACTGCTGGCTCACATTCAGCCAAGGATCAACCAATACCTCCAGGTCCATTTCTTCGAGACACTGCCCCACACCTGCAGCATTACCTGGGGTTGCTGTGGCACTTGGTCTTGTTGACCTTCATCCCATTGATCCAGCCTGTCCAGAGCTCTCTGTAGGGCCTTCCTACCCCTTAACACTTCCTCCCAGCTTGGTGTCATCTGGAAACTTACTGAGGATGCTCTCAGTGCCCTCATCCAGGTCATCAATACAATAAAGGTATGGCCCCAATACCAACCCTTGGAGAACACCACTGGTGACCAGACACCGATCAGATGCAACTCCACTCCACGTCACCATGCCAGACTACAGAAAAGGTTATCATCCTTTTAAAGATCACAGCAAATCCAATATACAATATTGTTTTATCTGATCACAACAAGCATGGCTGTCTCACTTAGTAAGAACTAAAACACAAACCTGCATGGATTCAGCTATTCTCTTACACGCTCCATAAGTAGCACAAGAAGTACTACACATTTGCAGTTAAACTGGCTTAAAAAGAAACCACTTTGCGACCTTCCTATTGCTGTGTAATACCAGGTTGTATACCCAAGATTGAAATTAGGGCTTTTCCCACTAAGCAGCTGCCTCTTATGGAAAAGAATGCTATTCTGAAGTTACGTGCAAAGAAGAACAGCCCGTTTCCTATACTAATTCCTGCAAGAACACTTAATGATTAGTGGTACACAAGCAGATGTACTTACTTCCAACCAGAAACCACAGAGTATCTGCTCTGGAATACTCTTTTTTGGGAGCCCCAAATGACTCCAATTCTGAACTCATCTGTTCATCATTTACCACATTGTTTCCCCAGCCATATTCATCTTGTTCTAAGACACGTGGGAGCAGTCTTCTAGCTCAGACTATGTTAATAAAGTTCAAAACACCAATCCCTTCCATACTTGGTATGCAGAACAGTCAGTCTGCACTGAAACCTCCAGCACTTCCTTTAGTCTCAGACGGTGAGACTGCAGGTCAACCCCAGAGCATGCTCTCGTAGTACCATGTGCATCCACACCACGGGGGGGACCCACGCCACTGCTACACTATGCACGTGCTACTTTGAGTTACTCTCAGTTCAGTGAGGAAGGGTTTTCTTTCTCGATAGCATCAGGAGTTTTAAAAGGACATCTGCTCCGCAAATGTGAACGCACACAAACAAAAATAGAAGCGAGATTGTCCTCTCAATCAAGTTTGCAGTGTTGGGGGGAAGCCAGGCATTTACATAAGGTTTTCAGAGGTTGTCAAACGCTGGGACACAGATATAAAAAGCAAGTTTTAATAAAATGACATAGTTAATTGTTTTACAAGATCCTGGATGACTTTTCAGAGTACGAAGGAGCACTGGCTGGGATTCAGATGACTAAGCACTGCAACAATGAAAACAGAAAGTGTTGCTATAATGCCTGTTGCTATATAAACAACCTTGGGGGATCGGTGAAATAATGCCTGCTGCTATATAAACAGCTGTGTGTGTTTATACCTTTTGGGGAAATTATAAAATTGGAGATTATTTGCACTCTCAACATGTTACTTGCCTTTGTTTCATTAAGCCTAGCTAGTTCACAGAATCACCAAGGTTGGAAAAGACTTACAAGATTGTCCAAGTCCAACCACCCAGTTGATCCAGCTCTGAACAGCTATGCACAGCAAAAGCCTAAGGTCATAATATTAGTGAAGGGCATCACGGTATACCTCAGAAGTAAGCAATTAAATGTGAAAAATCAACAGGAATTTCAAAAGACTGCCAATATCAGTCACAGCTCGGAAGCGAATTCAACCAAGGCTTCCCCACCAATAATCTTGGGAAGCTCTGAGATGACAGCAAACCTCCAGTTCTCCTCAACTCTGCTTTTAGATGGAACAAAAGGGGACCGTCATCGGAAACGACCCTCCAAGAGGCACTCAGATACAGAGCTATTCTCATGGAAATGACTTTATAGCAATATGCCAACACCTGCCCTCTTCTCCCAGGAGGGTTTCGGAGCTGCTCTGAAGTCCACCTTGAAAAGCAGACATTTCTTCTGCCATTCCTCTAAGAGTACTAAACTCACAAGAAAAATAAGTGACATCAACAACCTTGAGAATCCATGTAGTTTCATTAACCCACGGAGCACAAGCTTTTAAATTCACAAAGCTGGCCCAGAGTATGTTAAAAAAAAACCTTCAGGAAAATCATCTTGAACTCCCACCGTTATTGATATAGCAATAACAAATGAGGCACACAAACAGCAATCAAAGCAGTAACAGGACAACAGCTGTGCCTCATGCTGGCCCTACAAAGGCTGCTTACAGTCACACTCATAGCATGCTTACCCTAAAACAGGCTGATCTCATCCCAGCCACGACGCAGAGGCTGCTATCAAGAAGATATTCACCTCTTCTCTTACTTTTATCTGTAACAGTGGCAACTAATAATCAAAATCACAGAATCGTTCAGGTTGGAAATGACCTTTACAATCCTGAAGTCCACTCCCAGTTCACCCTCACCATGTCTTAGGTTCATAGGTACATTAGGTTGGAAAGGACCTACAAGATCATCTAGTCCAACCATCCTCCTAACACCATCCCTACCCACTGAACTACTAAATCAAATCCCTTAGCAATCCCCTTGTGTCGCATCTCCATGGATCATGAACCCCTTCAAGGATGGTGACCCCACCACCTCCCCGGGCACTTCCAGGGCCCGACCACTCACTGTTACATCACTGCTCCCAGTTGGACAGTGCTGCATTCTGGAAACACTGATGCTATGCTGAAGTGTCTGCACACATGAGGTTCGTATGGAGCTCTAATTCATTCAGTTCAACCTGCACCGAATTCACGTCCTGACTTTCTCCTCACCACTGGCTCTTGCTATCCCATAAAGCTGCCTTCATCTCTTCTCACCCTTAAGGAAGAACTCCTTTATTGTCAGAGTGACAGAGCACAGGAGCAGGCTGCCCAGTGTACACTGATGCTGAGCAAGTTGTTGTGGGGGGAATTTTACATTTATGAGAGTTTTTCTCATTTTTAAAACCAAAGGCTGATAATAGGCAATATTTAACAGTGGATTCTGGTTTCACGGCAATAGTGTTTATTGGAGGCAGACCACAAGAAAACAAGGAAATTGGAGTACGTGTCGGAGTACATGCAGAACACACTGCAGAACTAAAGCATCTAGATGAGCCAAAAGTTGTGTTTCCTCCTGCATTCCCTCACTTGTACTAGTGAAGCCCTTCCTGACAGTAAACACAATACCTCTCCAGAGAAGTCTCGAGCATTAAGCCTTCATGGTTCAAGTCCAGTGTCCCAGTAAGGATATGGGAAACCATAGTCAAAGGCAGGCTGGGGGGGAAACAGCCACTTACATAAGTGAACCATTCCCATAAAACGTGCTGGTTGTTATAAATGTGGTGGGCTTGTTATAAGAACAACATACATGGGCCCCCTTGCCCATAAAGATGCCTCTCATACACCAGGATCATTTCACAGAAAAAAAAAACACTAAAAAAAAAGCAATTTAGAAGATAGAGCAGTTACTGGCCTCAAAGAAGGCTTCCTCCCTTCCCCAGTGAAGCACTCCAGTAACTAAAACCATGTTCACTATTCAGCTGTAATCTCACTCCATTATGGCTTAATGAGATGAAACTACACAGCGTAGCCTCTCCAGGTTCAGGTCAGAGCTTGTTAAAACTCAGTATCACAAAGCGATGCTTATCTAATTAGGTGATGTGGGCACACATTTCCTATGACTTCATGTAGTCTGCATTAGAAATCATTACACCAGGCAGAGAACAAAAGCCAAGAGAGAAGTAAATAATGCCCTGCACCTACATCCTAACCACTGCATGAGAACATCTCAAGTTTGCTGTTAAACCCATAGACACCAGAAGGGCACTAGCTCCAAGAGCACACAGGTAGGTACAGAGAAATCACCTACCTTGTTCAGGCTGGAAAACAGTGACCACAGCACAAGCTGCGTGGGCTCACCAGGGCTACTGCAGCAGTGCAGACAATGGCTGAGCATCTGCACAAGCCTGCGAACACCTCTGCTAGAGATGAGGTTTGCCCACCTGAGAACAGTCAGGGTGCCAAACAAGTTTTTGGAAATCTGCACGTGGTCCTAGTTCCTTCAATATTTATGTGTTAGCTTTATGCATTGATAAATCCACTCCAGGAATGGTTTTCTCATTTGGCATTGGGTTCCTGTTACTTGGTATCTTAAGAAGCCGCAGGAAAGGAATCTGGAGAATTAGTTCTATGTGCATGACCAGTGAGCTCCATTAAGTGGTCCGTGTGCAGTGACAGAAGGGTGGATCTCTAGCTCAAGCTCTTAACTCTTGGTTGTTCTGAATTGTTGACTGTTCTGTGCTGTGTTAGTAAAGTCCTTAGTAAAAGGATAAAACAGTTTTTGTCAGTTTATCTACAGCACTGATCCATACACGTGGAACTCGATCCTTGAAGTGAAAATGTTCTTGTACCCAGACAGCATTACTCAAAGAGCAGGAGATTCCATAGAGAAATAACTGAGCCCATCACAGAGATCAAGCACAGAACCTTTGGAGATTCTCAGCTTTCTCTCCCACGTTTCACCAAAGCTGAAATGCTTCCCAGAGGATCATTTTTTTAGGTGCCACCATCAGTAGGTTGACCTGTGCAAGACTTGTTTTATTCCAGAACAACGCGTTCTTCCACAAGCACTGAATGGCTTTAAGTCACACCAGCACTGAAAGCCAATTCTTATAGGAGACGGTGTATTTTAAACTTAAAAGCTGAGGTCAAGGTCATGAAATCAAAATCTATTAGGCAACAACCTTCCTAAGAACAACCAGGAGCTTATATTGATTAGACTGAGTCAGGGTTTGTTTTGTTTTTCTACGTACACAATATAAACTCGAGGGATATTTGCATGAATTACATGCCAGACCAGCAGAGAAAGGAGCAGTATTTCATTTGGTATTTCATGTCTCTTGGAAAAGAAATCCTCTCAAGCCCTGGATTTCTAAGCATTCTGGACTGATCAAAAATGATACGAGCCAATGGAAATCAGACACACTTATTCCTTTTGTCAGAAAACGACTCGCCCTGAACTTCAACCACAGTATACACCAAGTCTGAAAGGCATTTATGGATGATTAAGCAGCTGTCGTACCCAAAGCTTTCAAAACAGGATTTGTGCCCTGATGTGCCAAATCCTATCCAGGAAGGTCAGACCCCTGCCTCACAGAGCACAAAGCATTCATACTGAGCAACAGGAGAACACAGGGTGAGGGTGGATGGGAAATGAAAACAAAAAAGAAGCTGCACACAGCTTGTCCTTTGCTTGTTAATGACAAGTGAGAGCAATTTTTATTCATTAAAGCTAGTCAGGTTTCAGGAAAGGATAACTCAGTGCCTGTGTGCTTTAACATGAGTTGTTTTTCCTCATGAAGAAGTGGCAACAGGGCAGAAAGCAAGAAGGCTCCTGAAGGAATGGACAGGCTCACAAATAAAGTCCATGAGTTCCATAGGTGCTAATGCTTTGCATCTGAAAGTCAAGCTTTGTCTCCAGAGCACACTCCCTACTCACCAGGAAAAATTACAGACTCCTTCCTACACTAATGCATAGTGCCATGGCTTGATATTTCCCACTTCCCCATCATTTCCAATTGCAAAAAGCAATCCCTACATCAACTACAAAGCAGTTTAAGTTGGCAACAGCCTCAGCGCGTGTCAGTTTAACTGTATCAGGAATCCATTTTCCTTTTGATTGCTAAATCTTGGTTCTATTTTAAACACACACCCGTTCTTTTAGAGACTTTAGCAGGCTGAAGAGGGAGCATGCAGAGATGATGACAGCTGTGCAGGACACCAACGACCTAACACAGAGCACAGTCAGTGAGGGGCTAGTCCCCAGAGCTCTTTTGGGGCTCAGCAGGTGGTCCCAGCTCCACCACTGCACCCAACCTCACCACCTCAGAGTGAAGGAGCACTGGCAAAGCCTGCCCAGAGAAGTGGTGGAGTCTCCTTCTCTGGAGACATTCAAGACTCACCTGGATGTCTACCTGTGCAACCTGGGCTAGGGAGCTGGTGTGGCAGTGGGGTTGGACTCGATCTCTAGAGGTCCTTTCCAACCTCTACAATTCAGTGATTGTGATCTCCGTACAAGCAGAGCCTTCAGCACTGCAGGTGCTGTGATCAGGGCAAGCAGGCGAGCCAAGGGCTGCTCCTCCTTCACTGATCAACCCAGACTGCCTCCAGGCAAGGACAGGCAGGCTGCCATCTCAATGAAAGGGTGACTGCTGTTACAGCTCAGCCAGTCTCATTTCAACCCATTTTACCTTGGCATGGGTGATAGGAAAGGAAAAAAAGAAAGCTTTCCAACAAGTTTGCAAAAAAACATACATAAATTCCCCAATTCTAAATGATCTGGCTGGGTATCAGCCCGCTGCTGCCCTAGGAGACTTTCAGGAATGAAACCCCTCCTAAAAGCTTTTGGCTCTGTGCAGCTGGAGAGGGTACCTGTGGTTTTTCAGGTGCAGCCCCCTTCCTCTTCACATTAAAATGAATGCTTGGCACTTGACAAGATGAGGACTCTGCTCCGGATTCAACCTGTGCTCTTTCAGGAACACTTTTCCCTACGCAGTTAAATTGGCCACAGATTCAGACAGAGGATTCTTTCTGAACTGTACATTTTATGACCTTAGTTTAGGGGCCTCATAAAAGATGCAGTATGCAAGTCACAGTATTCTGCACTCGAAGGGTCATAACCACTGCATCTACACCGATACCCACAGAACTCTTTAAGACACTTCTGCTCGGCAGTGTTTACTGCCAAAACAAATTTCTGCTCCTAACATTTCTGCTGTTCAACTTCCCATGGAAAAGTTTAATAGTTTCTATTATGAAGCTGATTTTCTCCCACGTTAGATAGGCCAGCTGAGCCAGCAGCTAGGCATCTTGCCTCATTTCATTTCTAAGAGCTGATCTGCAGTGCACTTTCTTACATGTGGCAGTAGCATGTAGGCACTCAACTATTATTTCATGCAGCTATTAGAAAGATAACCACTTGGGCTGCCACTAAAATACATCCAGACAGATTTTGCTTTTACTCCAAGCTTCTGGGCACATTCTTTACCCCATGCATTAGATGAGCTACACAAATAACATTCCCAGGACAGCAGGAATAGCTGTGCAACTTCTCTACCAAGTCACGCGATACCTGTAAACGTTGCCTGCCACCAAGTGGGCACAAAGGCTCTGGACACACAGAAGGAAGATTAGACAGAGTTTCTTGCTTGGATTTCCAAAAATAAACAAATTTCCTTGGGAGATCTCACAAAAAGATTGGCCCTGTGATTCCTTTTCTTCTCAAATAGCCAAGTTCAGCTGTTGCTAATGATTGTCAGATGAAAGCAGAACTGTTTGCTGGCCAGGGCTCAGCAAATCATGCCAATGTGAATAGAAGTATCAGACTAACATCACTCAGTTGTCATCAGACAAAAATCAAGGCTGGATCAGAAGGGAAAGCCTGGCCTCGTGGGGTGGTGCTGACCACATACTCAAACACGATCAGAAGAAAACCTTAACTCACGCAGTGCAACGAATTCAGGCTTCACAAAACCTGTGGATGTGATGTCTGGGAAGAGACATTCTGACTGCAGATCTCTGACAAATGGCAGTGAAGAACCAGGATAAGACTGGACTCATTCACTTCTCCATTAGCCGTAGGGAAGCAAGGAGTTGTACAACAGCCCGAATTCATTTGGTTTGCTTTGCAAGACTGTTTTCAACAGCCAGCAGCCAAGGCAAGGGCAGAACGCCATCATTTCAAGTGCATGGCCACTGAAGGCAGATAGAGAGGGTGACCAAGATTAAAGCAGCAGCAAGGTTCAAATGGGAGCCTTAGTTTCTATAGCGAAGTGGGACTCAGGAGTTGATTTGCCTCCTGATCCTCTGCAGTTTTAATGTGAAGTCTATACCTCCTTTAGCAACTGAATTAAATAAAATAATAATAATTTGACACTTGGAGTTGCAAGAGAATTCACTGACCTGCTGACAACTCACTGACCTATTGGCAAGAAAATAGCTGCAGTAAATCTCCTTCCGACCAGGACCAGAAGAATCTAGCTCTATAACTTTAAAGTGTTTATTTCCCCTCCAAGCAATCTTGCAACTGGGTGAGGAATAAAATGTCTGGCATTTATCATGCAAGAGTGAAGCTCTTGAACACCCAGAGGAGCTGGTATTTTCACAAACAACACGGTAGACTCAAGCTCTCTTCAGTAACCATACTTTGTGTGAGCTAAAAGTAACAGGGAAGAAGAAGCCAAGTAATATCTTGTACACAACTGAGGATCAGCTTTTCTCCAGTAGTGACATCATGTGTGTTCATTAAGGACTCACCTCAAGAGGGATGGGTTGTCACTAAAATCACAGTAGGATCATCTCTTTGGATATAACTAGGAACCTACCATCAAAGTCAGCCCTGAGCAACCAAGGCTCCAGGAATGAAAGGGAACAGAAAAGCTGCCAGCAAGCAGCAGTGAAGCTTCTCTCTTCCTACAGGCCTGAGATTTCAAAATCAGACACTGCCCTCATACCCTATGCTCTATGATTAAAAGAGAAATAGAAATAACTGAGAGCAAAATACCAGAGCACCAAGACTACTGCTGAAGGACTTAAAACAGCTCAGCTGTCACAGCCCATGGCCAATATGAGCTGTGTGGCACACACACCATGTTCAAAGATGAGAACACTCCTCAGGAGATGCCACCTCGTCCATGCTGTGCGGTGTGTTGTGCTTAGCACACACAACAACCTCAGCTCTGAGCTGCTAAGATTTATCCCCTCAACGGGGTGATCTTCATGGCACGAACTCTACTGTGAAAAACCAATGCAAGAGTTGATATCATTTCCCTAACAAGGCTTCACGTTCTTCTGACACTCTGCAGACATCCGAAATATAGCTGGCCCCACAAGCTGCTATCTCCTGATATCTAATGCTTATGAATTTCATTTTATGAACCCATGAAATTCCCTGCCATCTTTAGCAACTGTATCCTGTTTCACCTCTGACAGTGCTCAGGAACAGCAGTGATGTCTATTAATGTCAGCAAAAAGAAATAACTCATTAACTTTCCTTTAAAAAAAACCTTCTTGTGTATGTTCATAACCACTCAAAGAGCTGAAATCACAACTGGAAATTCATGGGCTTACCTAATATTATCCCACATAAGAAGCTACTTCAAACACTGTGAGGGCTTCAACATTACGAACAGAAAACACTGAGATTGAAACAATTTGTGCTCACATACAGATGGAAGTTATTATGAACTCTCGGAATTAACACACATTGTTTTGACTTCGGAATGTAACAGCAAAGCAAGTTTCTCCAAATAAATGCTCTACCGAGGCTAGCTCTGAGCTGCTTCTAATTCCAGTTGAATTCTCCCGAGTGCAAGATGTGGTTTTCATTGTTATTATCCTGCTGTTTCACAAAACAGCACCACTTCATCTCCAGAAGAGAGTTTTAATTTCAGTGATTGCTGTTAATATCCACCCAACCTCGCTTCTTCCCCACTCATGCTTCTCCTTGCTCTGAGAACTCCAGATAATTGGGAAAGGAAAAAAAAAAACAATACCATACACAAGGAAACTTTTCTGAAACTGGGGAAGTTCATACAAACCCTTGCAAGAAGCTATTTGGGTCGATATGAGCACACCTTTGGGCCTTCGAAGGATTCCTCCTGGGCTCTGATGGCCTGGAGAACACCCCTTGCTGTCCATCCAATCTTTTTGGCATCATCCTCTTCACACAGCTCCACGAACTAGGTGTATCTGGAAGCTTTTCCCAAAGCAGCCTTAAGATATTCAAAGAGCAACTTAAATTCCAGTAAGGTACTCTAAGAGCTACCTACATCCACGTCCCTTTGGAGGCTGAGAAAGGATTCAAACAATCTCAGGTTTTAGATCAAGCCAGCTCTGAATACAGAACTTTTTATGATGTATTTCCATATATTATCTACCTGCTCTGCTAGATTTTTCACACTGCTTTCACAACGGTATTTCCTCTTGGCAGAACCATAAAAAGCAGCAACATTTGACAAAGAACATCAAAGAAAAGGCAACCGAATCGATTTATATTGACTTCAGTAACACTTTCATGATTAAATTAGTAGTAGAAGCCCTCCAAGAACTCCGATTTACTTTTATTACATATTTATAGTCAGCAACATACAACTCAACCAGTAACGTGCAACCCACCGGTGTAGTACAAACCACTTCAAACAGTTTGGCCACCAACTACTCCAGTTTGCACCCAATGACCCCATGCATACTGGGAAGCATTTTTACATACAAATACACACTCCAAGTCTTCATTTACTTTTATGAGTTTAAAAACGCGCCTGAGATTTTTAGAAGTCAACTGCAAAGACTTCTAAGGGAATGGGAATGAGTGACCACGAGTTCAACGGTTCACAGTCCTTTGGAAGCAGGACAAGAACAAAATCAGAATGAGTGATTTCAGTAGGCCCAACTCTGACAAGTCAAAAAGAAAAAAACAGGAAAAGCAGTGAAGTGGTGACAGTTCCTATTAAAATAAGAAAAAAGATACTACAGGCGCAAGTGCCAACTAACCCTGACTGCAGGAAATGGAAAGACTACCAACTTGGGCTCAGCAAAGAGTTCATGATTTCACCTAGGAAAGCCGCACAGAGCACTCGTACCATGCAACCCAATGGCAAAGTTCAGAATCACACAGGAAAACAGATGGGGTTGAAAAATCAAAGCAAGCAGCACTGCCACTCACAAGCTACAGAATGAAGTAATGTGTGTACGAAGCACAGGTTAAGGAAAACATTGATTTGATACTAATGGAGAGAGAAAGCTATCAAATCATTTGAAGGAAAGGGAGTTTTTAATCCATTTTTTCACTCTCGTCTTCCAATGAAAGTGTGAACAGATGGTTGCCATTATCAATGCCAGCAACAAAGAGTCACAGTCTAAGTTATATTAACAGCTTGGTTAAGTGAATTTCCAAGATTAGCAGGGCTTGATTAACTTCATCTTAAGCTATTTTAGCCTTTAAGTAATTTCAGAGCCATTGGAGGTTATCTTCCAAAATACACTAAGTATGGGCAAGATACCAGAAGTCTGGAAAATGGTAAATGCAATCCAAGCTCAAAAAACAATCCAAACAATAAGATCCAGAAGTGTTACTCTAATGCAAAGTTAGGAAGGGTTGGAAGAGAGAACTGTGAGGAGAAACCCAAACCAAACAAATAGAAATTAAGTATAAAAGAGATTTTTCAAGAATAAAAGCCTCAAGTCAGTCCTATTTCAAGTCTCACAAACATGTCAGAAACTGAGATGTCGCATTTCTGCTTGAATTTAAATAAACTTTTTTGTCACTTCGTGGTCCACAAGGGGCTGGGGAAACGGAACACTGGCAAAACACTCTACAGAATGAATCCAGAGCAAGTACTCCTTGAGTGTAATTAGCAGTTCACTGCCAAAAGGGGAAGTAGCAATAATGAAGCAGGGCTACATGCAGATCTGTGTGTTATCCCAGCCCTGCTCAGTGTTTCCATTAAGTGACCTAGAGAAACAGAGTAAGCTCACATGGAGATAGCACAAAGCTGAGACTGAGTTCTCACTGTTTCCTTCCTGATCTCCCAGTCACGTCACCACATCAGAGAAGCAATTACAAAGAGGTGCGGCCTTAAGGACACATTCTGGGGTACAGTATGTAAAATACACAAACTAAATGAGTCATCTGCATTTAGAATGGATTATCATCCTGCTGTACAGAACACGCTAAGCACTGCACTGAAGGACAAAGTTCACTGTGTTATTCTGACGTGAGTACAAACCTCACAATGAGCTGAGCAAAAACTGCAGACTTGAAAATTTCTCCCTTACTCAATGCTTTGAAGGCAACAGCTCAACACTGCATCCAGCTTTGGGAACGGAGCTTCAAGAAGGATTCAGATCAGATGGAGAACAGCAGACAAGAACTAGATGACATGCAGTTCGAAAGAACCAAGACAGTCAGATGAAAGTCAGGGAAGCTTTTAACAGCCAGGACAGAAAAGAAGAGGAATAGACTGCTTCAAACCCAAGCTTTCTTTCAGGAAATGTTCTATAAACAACGACCAGAGATGGCCTAAGTGCAGAGAACCTGCTCTAGGGCCAGACAGCAGCCTGAATGGCCCTACAGGTCCCTTTGGGGACCTGCTTTTGCTTTTTGAACATCTTCTGAATTCCATGCCAAGCACGAGGGCAGCAAGCATCAATACCATCTCAAAAAAAACAAAGTTCAACTTGTACAAGTCAAAAACAACTTATCACACATTTACGAAAGCAAGGTTAAAAAAAACAACATAAGAGCAAAGAAATAAGGATGATTATGGGATTTTTTTATAAAGTCATGCACTGGCAAGGCTTGAGGTTTTCCAGACTTGTGTTTTCTTATCAAACAAGTGTCAAGGTAGAACTCCAGTAAAAATAATAAAAATTAAAGGGCACAGCAATGAGAAAGAAACAAAGTGAGTATAACGAAAATAACAGAAGATACTTTCAGTTTTCAAAGCAGTGCACATACACATAATATTTACTATTTAAAAAGGTAAAAAGTCCTGACTGGCTGGCAAGCCCTCCTCTAAGCAGCAGAGGAGAAAGTCATGAACACAAAGTAGAAAGGAGGTGAAGTCAATGATTTGAAGAGCATCTCCAGTAGTTCATAGGTGTCCCCCATGGAGGACAACCCCACAGGACAGCAGAGTCTTGCCATGATGACACTAAGCAGATGGTAGATATTTAGCGAAAGAAAAATCTCAGTGTACCAACCTGTGCTATATTTTTGTTGAGAAGGTATACTCCATATTCAAACTGAAGCTTCTCTCCTCCTTTTGGGTACAAAGGAAATCTGATGAGGAAGAGAAGAAAAAAAAAAGCATTTAAGGTGATGTTATTCAGATTTAAAAGCCACGAACTCCATAATTAGAAAGGAAACGATCACAAGCTTCCCTTGCTAAGAAATCCTCTCCACACAGCATCATCAGTAACTTTTATACACCTATGGTCCTTCAAACAAAAACTCATGTCAAAATTAAGGCAACACAATTCATTAGCTTAAATATTTTGTGTTTAGAAGATGCTTTCTGATCCTGCCAGGGCTGCAATACCCCTCTCACAAAATAAAGCATGTTTAAAGAAGCATACATCGTAATATCAGACCCCGCTTTCCCATTTCTTTCAGCCATTTGCACCTGGTTAGCTCATTTCCAAACAAAATGAATCGCTTAAGAGAAGAGTTCTCCTCTGATTACGTTTTCATTTGGTGACACCCAGTACCTCTCTATGTTCTGGGAATCTCAATTTAAGTGAAGAGGTTCACTATTGCCACTACTCGTGACCCACCTTTCTGAGGACTGCCTTTGTGACTCTTCCTTACCACCAGAGGCTGAGGTCACCATGGCCAAGTCAGTAATTCTAGTACAATCTCCAGCTTACATTTACGGGAACTACACCACGAAACAAACTTCTGCCTTTCTAACAAACCCTATGCTCTGTGGCTCTTAATCAAGCTGCCGAGTATATTAACTTCACAAAGCCCACATTACATCAGAAAGCAAAGACCCTCTTAAACTTAAGATAACCAACACAGGAGATCGATATCTGCTTGAAACAACACACTCTCTAGAGGGGTGATTGTGCAAAGTGTATTTTATCATCCATCAGGTAGAAAATCTTTACTGCAGCCCCACAGAAGAGCACGCTTGCAACGTTTAAGGACAATTATATAGCACCACTAAAGCTAAAGGTTAACAGGTCACAACCACAGCAGATCAAATATTAAGATGTCAGCTTTGAGTTTTATGCTACTTTCAGACTCAGTAGGTCACCTCAAGTTGAGGAATATAAAAAGCTCCACGAACAGCATGCATCTAACTCACCTTGCTTAATAGATCTATAAATCCACCTCATTCCCCGTGCAAGAAAACAAAACCTTTAGAAATGACCACACGCTGCAAAAATTCCACCCCACGTTATCCTAAGTGTGAAACACAAATTGAAAGGAATCCATTTCAATATCTACAATTATGCTCACCCAAACGTAGCAGCATTTTAAGGATACCTTTACAATTAAGGGTATAAAACTCATTCGAGCTTGACAATAAAAGCACCACTAGGAACACAAGCCATGTCTCAGTATAGGATAGTATTTCATTAAGTCACTAGTAATAGGAACCACATATTCTGTTATTAGATACAGAGCTCTTCAATACACGTTGGATAGAAATAGAGAATAAAACTCTTTTACAGGGCTTGCTACCATCTCCCACACAGCTGAAATGGTAAAGATTAAGCTTTTCTGTTTATCAGGTTGGTCTTGGCATGGTTTTCTTTTTTTTTTTGGTTAATAATCACAATACTGTTCCCTAACTTCCACTAATAAACCCTGAAAGGATCTAAACTCCATACATCCTCATGTCAGCATCTATAACGTCGCAAGTTACATGAAAGCCTTGAAAAGCATCAGTGAATGCCTTTGCATATGCACATTTATGACATATAGGAAAATATTACCAACTTTGATGTCCCATTCTTTGTGCATTATCTCACTTGCCCATTAGGGCCAGTCACAAGCAATAACCTTAAGGGACAGGAACGATGACATTTCATATAGTGTTTCACCAAGCATAATCAAATGCAACTTTAACTGCTGGCTCCCAACGTGAAATGATTTTTGCCTCCTCAGAAAAGCATGACTGCAAGCTCAATCTCTTACTTTGGCACGCTGCATGTCAGCCTGCTGGGTAAGGTTTTAGTTATACTTGCTCAAAAATTACGCTTGAAGCTCACTCGTTTGGTGGGTTTCCCATCACAAAGCACTCAATAAAATGCAAAATGTGCCTGCCCATTCCACTCCAACATCTCCCTTCCTTGATTCCATTCCTGCTGATACATTTAAGGTGGTTGGGGGAAGTAGGGTGGGAAGACGAAATCACTAAGCTCCTTTAAAGCAGAACACAGATACTTGGTCTAAGAGAAATTCAAAGGAGTAAGTGGGATGTATCTACTGGAAAGAAGAAAGAGCAAGTCACAAATGCCTGTTGTGTAATCACTAGATGAGTCTGTTAGAGAGAAGTTACTGAGTAGTAGGGCAACTTGTCAACTTTAACAGATGAAACCATTCCCTGGCATAGAAGGTGTATTCTTTCTGCTTCTGCCCTAGGGTCCTCCTCAAGGTGATTTAAGAGGTTCCTGTAGATCAGAAGAAAGCAGAAGGACAATCCAGGAAGCTACCAGCTCAGCCCCGGGAAGGCGACGGAGAAAATAATCCTCAAGCATTTCCAAACATCATGAACAATGGATGAACAGCAATCTTGTGGAGTTCAGTACGAGGAAATACTGAATTCTGGAATGGGGGGAGGAATGTGCCCAGCCACCAGTACAGGATGGGTGGGAACCAATCAGCCACAAAGCAGCTTGGCCGTGGTGGATGCTCAGTTGAACTGTAGCTATTAACAAAGAAACAGATTTAGACAAAGAGGACCAACAGCACCTTGGGTTCAATTAGGACAAGCATCATCAGTGATGTGATCCCTCCCCTCTAACCAGCTGCTCTTGAGAGCACATCAGGAACGCAGGGTCCAGTCCTGGCTCCCAACACCAGGCAGACATGGATGTACTCCATCAAGTCCAGCAAAGGGTCACAAGGTGATCGAGACCTTTATCTTATTTAAATGCTTCATGCAAGCCTTGATTACTGTGGGAGAGAAACAAAGAGCCCAGAAAAAACTTGCATCAACTTAAATAGCTTCCTAGAAATATAGACAAGACAGCTTCTACTCTGTGCAGATCTTCACTCACATGAACTCTTGTAAAAACAGGTTGTGATTTGTCTTCCAACTATGGAGTATTACCCTTCATCAGTGAGCAGACTTCATAAAACACAGCCCTAATACAACCTGCTCTTACAGTGGATATTCTGTTTCTGCATACAGAGCACGATTACTCAGCTGACGTACGGCAGAAATAATTTTAACAGCGGCTCATAAAGACAAGAGAGTTTGAGAATGTGAACTTGGTGCAAGAAAAAAAAAAGCACAACTTTAGGGACTTTTAACACACTACCCCAATTTGGAGTCATCTCTACCTCATGTTTCCACTGCACTCAAAGCTATTCTCGTCAGCAATGATAAGAGCAGGGAAAAATCACAAGGACTAGTAATGATAAAGGGAACGAGTAGGCAGGCATCTGGAAAGGGAGCTTGGGGACCAATGACAACCATGCCAAAGATATGAATATCAAGAAAAGGGTCTCCCTCCAAATTCAGGTGGAGCACACTACATGAGAGCAAGCCAAATAGCACAGCTTTAAGCAGATGGTCAAGATGTGCCTTAAAGATCTAAGGCTGAGAATCTGTTTTTTGTTTTACCTTAAAAGCTTATCAATGGTTTGGTAGTTTCATGTTTTGCTCATTTAATCCTGTGACAAAAGTGAAGCTTCTATTCATTCCTTTGAGTTGTGCACGTTCTGTTTTATGACTCACTGTGACACAAGAGCTTTTGGGTCCCCTTTAACTGAGAACCAGCAAAAATATATATATAAAGTTCATAGCAGCTACAAGGTGCTTTTTATATCTGAGTAACTTCATTTCAGTAGAGCTTACAACAGTTGGCAACCAACATGCTTTCACTTTAGCTGTGCTCTACCTATCCTGGCAGGGGGTTGTCCCAGGAATAAGCACCTCCTCTCTACCTGAAATTCCAGGAAGCCAGCATTAATTGCTTTCCTTTAACCTGTTCCTATAAATCACTGGCTCCCAAAGCAGATGTGAGATGAGAAGAACACTTCTGCTTAAATCTGATCCAGGATATGACTTCCACTGGCACAGAAGTCATAAGGGAACAGGCTACTAAGAGCTAGTGAGGGCACTCCCCACTTCCATCAAGGGCATTTCATATTCAAATCAGATATTATCCTTAGCACTGAAACCTTCTGTTGAGCACCAGGTGCCACCTGACACTGAGCAGCTCTAAGGGCAAAGGAATGCTGCGTTCCTGAAGTACTTAAGGAAACTCAGTTTCAGTCTGTTTACACAGAGAGGTTTTGCTTACAGGCAGAGAGCAAGACAACTCAAAAGTAAGAGCAGGTCAAGGCTCAGCTCTGCTCATCTACACTGAGTAATAAGGAAGGGCCTCAAGTTGCACAGAGGGAGTTGGATGTTAGGGAAACTTTCTTCTTGGAAAGAGTGGTTAAGCACTGGCCCAGGCTGCCCAGGGAGGTGGTGGGGTCACCATCCCTGGAGGTGACCAAGAACAGAGGAGACATGGCACTGAGGGACACGGTGGGATGGGTTGGGGTTGGCGACCTTAAAGGTCTCTTCTAACCTGAATGATTCTATTGCCAAATATGCCCACCTGCTAAGAGATCTGAGTGACAAATCAAAGCCAGCTCTCAAGTATCAGAATACAGATTAGCACAAGACTAAAACCAAGAATGTCTCATTTCCTTCTCAACTGCCCACACAAACGAAATCCAACTAAAAGGAGTGGTTAAGTGTGTGTCAATAGGTGGTACTACTTCACATTGCAGACTCCATGCAAAGGTTTCTAGAGTACTAAGCCTCATTAAACCCTCCCAAAAGAGCTGTGAAAGGGAAGAACTGAAGCCAAGGTTACACATCTTGCTCACGGTAACTCTGATGGGGAACAGTAACCCCAAGTGAGACTTTCACATGAAAATGGATAGAAAGTCTACTTAATCCCAGTCAAAACTGCAAAACCAACACCTCAGCACGCCAATGGCAGACAACTTTGTGTTCTTCCAAGACCTTGCAGCGCTTAGAAGCTATAAAAAAAATCAAGTCAGTTTGAACTTCTACATGAAGAAATACATTATGGGTATTAAGCTTATAGGTACACACACACACCATTAAGCCTCTCATCACACTATGAGACATTTTCTACCCTGGTATTTAAAACAGAAGCATCTCTGGTGTAAAAAGCACGCTGCCACACTTCTCATTTCAGTTTCTAGGAGGTGTAATCTAACTACAGTAAAACACATTGTTCAACGGGGAGTATAGGCAGAGTCCTAAGTTGTCAGCTCTCATTTAGAAGTCTTCCTAGCCAAAAAGAAATTCAATACATACATTTCCAGTCAACACGGAAAGCTGGCTGCCATCATTTCCACTGCAGCTGGAGCATTAAGACGAAAGCAACCAAACAGATACAGCCACATAAAACCAAGGCAGATTATCATTTTCAGTTGAAGTTGTACTCTTTGTGTGCTGGGGTCAGTATGTGATGGGGAGATAGGAGCTTCAATGAATGCCTCTGCCAGCTGCACCTGCCCAGAGGTCTGAAACCATTTCTGCTTGAAGTGGATCCTATGCCATCCCTGCAGGAATGCAGTTCAGAAGCTCAGAAGCATCCCAGGAGACCACCAGCCATCCTTCCATGTTGTTGAAAGTGCCTGTTAATCCACAGGTTAAAGCATATTCTCTTTTACACATACAGCAAAAGGTACAAAAAAAGATTCTATTTTCCCTATCTCCAGGGTAAGTTCAAAAACTCTCAGCAGTGCTAACGTTTCCCTCTAAATGATCTTCATCTCCCCATCAGGTAGGAAGGTCTACACTACTTTCCAGGGTTCATTTCAGCCTTATTTTCTATGCAGAATGTTGGCTGCTACTACGTCTCCAGCCCAACCAACGTGTTCAAAAACCAAAAACCCATCACCAAGAGAAAAAGATGCTTTGAAGAGTGAAGATATCACACACAGGTATTGATCCTGGAAAACCTAAATGCTGATCAGTCTGGGTTGTGGATTTTAGGTATTATAGTTGGGTGGGTTTTTTTAAACAACTCGTAAACTGTCCTGGTTATTCTGCTCTAACCACTCTGAAGTTCCTTTTTTAGTTGATCTCAGTCAAACACTTCATCATCAAGATCTCAACTTCACATCCTCGTGTGTTACTGAGCTAATCCTTCGTTGTTCTACGCTGCAGCTTCAGATTCCGATGAACTCACAGTAAATCACAACAGGACTCCCGTTTCAGTCAGATGTTAGCTGTTAGGAAAGTTGAAAGAATCTTTATTCCATATATTTCTTTCAGACCTCAAGTATCTCTCATGAATTCAAGTCCAAAGACATTTTCAGTTGAGTTCTGTGATTTATGAACTCCTCTGTACCCGGAAAAAAACACATATGTACCAATATAATGGTGGCCAATTTTTATTGTCCAGAACCGCCTGTCTTTAATATAAACTATTTTTAAAGTTAAAGAAATTGCTTCATTTTTAACTGCTTTCACCTGCTTCTACTTTTGTATCACACCAGATGTTTCACATCTTTTATCCTTTCTTCTGTTCAGTCTTTCTGCCATATACCAAATTATATTAAAAGTCTCGAAGTTTAATCTCTGCTTCAGAGAGCTGTTTGGGGGAAGAAGCGAGCAAAATAAATGCAATGTGTAAAACCTTTAACTGTTTTCCCTTGACTGAAGCCTGGTACAGTTATCTTGTTTGGAACTGTGTTAAATAACATTAGTTTTCAAAATGATGCAAAAGCTTTTGGTAGCTTTGCAAAGTAAAGTAATGCTTAGGACACCAAACCAATGCCCCCCACCAAAGAGTGCTTGGATAAATACTAAGTTGTGGCTACTGTCAGAGATGGCACTCTCCAGAAAAGTAAGACTCTGAACAGCTGAAGGTAGGAGATGCATCTTAACTTGCTACAGCATGTTTCCCATTACTGAACACGTTCTGAACCTCCCCTTTCATAAGCAAAAATGCTCATAATGCTTCATAATGATGTTGCAGTTCTGCTGTCAGACATGGACAGGTAAGTCTTTTCTTCCACCTGATATCCACAACGACAAACCCTGATACAAGGCAAACCTGAATCAGGTTGGATATTAGGAACAACTTCTTCTCCAAAAGAGCAGTCAGGTGCTGGCACAGGCTGCCCAGGTTGGTGGTGGGCTCACTGTCCCTCAGGGTGACCCAGAACCACAGAGCTGTGGCACTGAGGGACACAGCAGGCATGCTGGGATGGGTGGGGTTGGACTTGTGGATCTTAGAGGTCTTTTCCAACATTTATATTCTGTGATTCCTGCTGATCCACTTCTGCAACAACAAAAAAAGCACTGTGTGCAACTAACCACAAAAATACTGATCACATCGCATAGGCGACACTCATCACCTCATTAGCTAACAGAAGATCAGAAATTCTGCCTAACAACCAGGTGAAGCCAATACCACTGTATTTTCACATCACCACATTTGCCATACCTTTCCACAAGGGCACCCACCGTGGCAGAACACAAAACTGATGTGGCTTCTCTTCCTTCACATCTCATTTCTGAGGATGGTAAGCAGAACGGATGCAGTGAGATGACTGTGCAGTCTATTGACTTGGCAGCACACAGCTGAAACCTGATTATTCACAATTAAAGAGATAATGAACTGATGGGATTTCTGTGACTGTAACAGTCACTACTGATGCAATAGCAGAGAGTCATCCATCAGATCGAGAGAACAACTGTGCCTCACACAGCTCTACCAAAAGAGCAGGGCAGTTTAGAAACCGATGAATTTCAAGCTCAAGTCCTTGGATGGAATACCCTATACAAGGAAGGAACTAAATCCAAATCCAGTTAAGATAAAGAGTTGAAAAAAAAGTTCTCATGTGGTATGGCTGAAGTATGAGGATTGTACAAGAAAAAGGTTTAAGTGTTTACTGAAGTTTAAGTTTCGACTTCACCCCCTTTTCGGGGGCAGGCAGGGGAAGGAGCAGGTTTCTCTTCAACCTCACCACATACTATTTGCTCATCATAAAGGAATGTTGTATCAAGAGGAAAAAGTGCTAGGGCTTTTCTCAACCAGAATAAACCTTCATAGAATCATCATAGAATGAATGGTCTGAGTTGAAAAGGACCTCCAAGATCATGTTGTTTCAACCTCCCTGCCATGGGCAGGGTCACCAACCACCAGAGCAGGCTGCCCAGAGCCACACCCAGCCTTGCCTCAAATGCATCCAGCAATGGGGCATCCACAGCCTCTCTGGGCAACCTGTTCCAGTGCATCACCGCCCTCTGAGTGAAAAACTTCCTCCTCACACCCAACCTCAATCTCCTCTGTCTTAAAACCATTCCCCCTTGTCCTATCACTATCAACTCATATAAACAGTTGATCCCCCTCCAGTTTATATGTTCCTTTCAAATACTGGAAGGTCTCACAGAGCCTTGTCCTCTCTAAGCTGAACAAGCCCAGTTCCCCCAACCTTTCCTCAGAGGAGAGGTGCTCCAGCCCTCTGATAATTTTAGTGGCACTCTTCTGGACCTAAGAGCTCTGTGTCTTCCTTGTGCTGGGGGCCCAGGCCTGGACACAGATGGGGCCTCATAAGAACTGAGTAGAGGGGGACAATCCCCTCCCTCTCCCTGCTGGCCACCCTTTTTTTGATGCAGCCCAGGATGTAGTTGGCCCTTCAGGCTGCAAGTGCACACTGCTGGTTCATGTCCAGCTTCTCATCCACCAGGACCCTTCAAGTACTTCTCCTCAGGGCTGTTCTCCAGGAGTCCTTCCTCCAGTCTGTAAAATCCTCCAGTCTGTAAAAGTACCTGGGATAAAACCTTGAAAGCCTTTAAGTGAGATGAGCAAGCAGGGCAACCACCATCCAGCCATCTCAGTCAGAACCACTACTACCCAGCACTCTTCAGATGAAGTATTAGGAGAGCTCATACAACTACAGAATAGCTTTGGTTGGAAGGGACCTCAAAGATCATCTAGTTCCAACCCCCCTGCCATGGGCAGGGTTGCCCACCACCAAATCAGGCACTAGATCAGGTTGCCCAGTGCCCCAAACCCCCCAGAACACCCAGCACTTACAACTTCTTATCACTCCAGCAGATGCCCCTCGTGCACAGCTTCACAACCCCCCTTCCTTCCAGATAAGCTACACTGAGGTTTGATCTGTTTCAGAGCAGACACTGGCACAAATCTTAAACAACATGCCCAGATAACTCTTGGTGGTAAGATCATAACTAAAACATCAGAGCACAAACCTGCCTTCACCACTCAGCTCCTCAGTGGCAGAGGTCACAGGCTGCCCTAGGAGGGACCAACAGTCTGCAAGGAACAGTTAATGACTGCCAGCAAACAGCAGGATTGGAAAAGTTTCCTTAAAGGAAAAAAAAATAAGGATTCCCCACCTGGTGAGTAAAGCTGAGCATCAAATGAAATGGGAGTCAAAGAAATTACCAGTAGACACTTTGTTTTGTTAGAGATGAGATTAAGACATGGATATGAATCATAAGCAAATGCAGATTTGATTTCTCTATGTTTTTTAGTCTCTACTTGAGGGAAAACAAATACTTGTAAAACAAACCTGATGACAAAAGCACAGACTGCCAAGGGAGCAAAGCACTTCCTCATTCACACTTGACACAACACAAAGATAATTAGTTTACTGGGAAAGAAAAATATATTACATATTGGCCATTCAGCTGTGTGAAACATTTGCAGAACGCCTATCTGAATAGCTCAGCAATGAGATAATCAGAAGCAGAAGCACTGCCATCTTTCTGTTAAGCAGTGTAACTGTCGTGACCCTGCTCTTGGAGGATGCATGATTGCTTCAATATGTATAGGCTGTATGGAGGAAAGGAAACCAAAGACCCAAGTCAGGAGAGTCTTGATAAGGTAGTCTAATTTATAAAAAGTAATAAACAAAGATAGCGTTCCACTAGTTCAGCAAATAAGGCTTTCACACACCTAAAAAGTGCAGCCAGCAACGCGTGGAACAAGCAAGGAGGGGTTTTTGTTGACTGTGCAGATCCCTGACACACTGCAGCTTGCACCCAGGGCTTGCTGCACTCCCTGTGATGGATATTACACTGCAAGGACCATCTGTAAGGACAGAGCAGACAGCCGTGCTATCAGGGCTCTAAATCTCCCTGCCACAGAGGGATCATTTTTAACTAGAGGACACTTTAAGCAGGTCAAGTCCCCGCTTCTTAAAAAATGAAGTAATGTTTTGAAAAATAATCTCATCAGGAGCACAGAGTTCTAATGGGAGTAAGGGAAGACCAGCACATCTTCACAGAAACATGTCTCAGCTGTGGATGTCTGGGGGCTGGGGGCTCATCTATTGCAGTAGACAAACTCTGCTTTCTCAGCCTGGCTAGCAGCACGTACAAGCTGTGAGCTCCCAGAGCCAGTGTTAATGTCATCTACGTTCATTAAAGAGCACCTGATGTAATTTATAATCTATGCCCTGTAACAGATGATGGCCCAACGAAGGCAAAAAGCACCATTTCAGTGATCAAGAATATAACAGCCCTGGACTCTAGCTAAATATCCTCAAGAATGTGGAACGCAGAAATACAGTTCAAGATAAGTTCATGGCAAAAAGCATTCTTTGAGCTATACAGTTGAACACTTAACACACACTCAATCTACCACAAAGAATCAATTCTGCTTTGACAGCTATTAGATTTCCCAACAAACCATCTCTCTCCATCTGATTCCAGTTTGCCAAGATCTCTCCCCCAGAGCTGCCATTTTATCAACCTCACTGAAGCACCAAGTGTGATTAAAGGTTTCTCTGTGGTGCTGGATGAAGTTGCATCAGCATGAAGTTATTCTTCACTTGCCTGTGTCACAGTGTTTCTGATGGCTGTGTTGCAAGTGGCTTATCTGCAGCTGGACACAGAGCAATAACCACCTCCTCTCCTTTTCAGCTTTCACATTCTCAGAAACAGGAGCAAGTCTGCAGCAGTGCAGAGCACTCTCAGGCTGAGCTCACTCAACGAGTGCTTTCCCAACACTCCAGGCATTGCCCACACGCCTGCTCAGCACGACTCTGCTCCTCTTGTTTGCAAATCCAGCTTTCCATGCTGAAGGGAAAAGCACCCCAGCTCACTGAGGAAGGTAACGTGGAAGTGCTGTTGATGCAGAACTGCTTTTGATGTCAGCTCTGCTTTGCTCAGGTCCAACAAAAAGAACTTCTTGCATCAGAACTTGCTGGCCACAACTGAGACTGCTCGACTTAGACCTGTATGAAACACACACAGTAAGCTGGAAGCTTGCTTCATTAGTGCAAACGAGCCTGTCTTAAATATAATCCCTGCCCACGGAATGAACTGCTCAAACACATGCACATTAAAAGCACACCTGGCCTAACTTCAATGTCTCTCAAGATTGGCCTCTTAAACCAATTAAAAGCATCCCAAAATAAGCTAAGAACCCCTGCAGGTTTGAATGTGATTCAGTCAACAAGCCATGCAAATAAATTAACATCCACACACTGAATGCAGTGCTGCAGTTCTTTGGCCACAAATAAGATCCTTAAGATAAACTCACTTGCAGCTTTACATCCTAGAGAAACACAGAAACATGCTGAAGATCTGACAGCCATCTGCACTTGATGTTTAATTCAGTCTGCCATTGCTATAAGATGGCCTCATCCCACTGAAAGGTGACTTGGCTCTAATTATTCGTACCTCTGCTGCCTACCAAGTGGATTAAGCAATGAAATGAAATCAGGCTCTAAGTGCAGTGAGGCCCTGGCTGCCCAGAGAGGCCATAGATATCCCATTTCTGGAGGCATTCAAGGCCAGGTCAGATGGGCCCTGGGCTGTTCTATGATACGTACCACTTCCACCCTTAATCTGGAGCAATTTCATCAAGAACTGAAAATGTAAATAGTTTGCACAGGTTTGTTTCAAAGCTAGCAAGGAATTCAACTGCTCGATAACTATATAGAAATTAAAGCTGCTGTTTGTTCAGAAAGAAACACTTCTCAACTTTTGGTTCTTCTGAACCTCAATTACAGTCACAATACAGCAGTGACACAACTTGGTCTTGTCCTAGGTAAAGGGCAGCACAGAAAAGAGTCACAGAATGATTTGAGTTGGAAGGGACCTTAAAGCCCACCCAGCTCCAACCCTCCCTGCCCCACCACACCAGGCCCCCAATCCATCCAGGCCTTGAGCACCTCCAGGGATGTGGCAGCCATAGCTCCTCTGCTATTCTGTGCTTAAAACTTGAACAAGAGCCATGTGAAGTTTCAACTACAAAATGCAGAGAACAAGTAGAGCCTTGAGTCAACATGGAAGCCAAAAGATCCTCAAACTGATGGCATAGCTACACTCCACTGAACTCAAACAAACAAGAAGCCTGATATCATTTGAAAAGATTCAGATAGCTTCCAGTGAGCAAAAAGCAGTATCCTCTTTGCAAGATGTTTAGCTTCTATCAGCATTTTTAGACAGAACCTGAGTCTAACTAGAAATATTATCACAATGGCAGCACCACCAACACAGGCAATTACTCAAAGCACATCTTACTCCAGACACAGCATTTCTTATTTTGCTGTAATCAGAACCTATGCCTTCTTTAAAACTCAGGGAGCAGGCTAACAGAAGCATTAAATACACCGCTTGACAGATGGCATCAGAACATGTCACCAGTAGTTTCACTTTTTAGCACGTTTATTAAAACAAGATGAAGTGCTAGGTCTCTATTCCACAAGAACAGTGCCAAGAACTTGAGGTAGCTTATTTAGCAAGGGTGTTTGCCACTGGAGGGAGGAAAGCACTGTAGTTTGAATTTGGGAGTTCTGTATTCAGCCCCTTATTTTGTGCATGCTTCAGTGCCAGTAACGAGAACCACAGAACACCTCGAGCTGGAAGGGACCCATAATGATCACTGAGCCCAACGGCAGCACACAAAAATCTTGTGGAAGTATTTAGTTAAGGAGCTAGGTTCATCCAGGTAAACAAAGCCTAAGCTGATGAAGCATTTCCCTAATATAGCTGACTTTCTGGAAGGTCTCAAAATACTTAACCAGCTTATTATAAGGACTTGAAGAAGCTGATAGAGAAACTTGAAAGATGAGTGATGTAACAGCTTTGGTATCATAGATTATTAAAAACAAACATGCACTTATGAAAGCGATAGTGAAAGCAGCTCTTCCCCTCAATGTCTGACTTCAGTAGCTTTCAATATGAAAGCTCCATAGTGGAAACTCCAAAGTGGAAAAAAAAGAGTGCTATAATAAAGATGAAGTACACAGAAAACCTCGCTGTACTTACTCAACAGTTTATATAGTTGGAAAAGCTGTTCAAGGGCAGGTCACTGAAATAAAGAAACTTAGTGCACATCAGTTGCCATGCTCCATTCAGTCAGCAGCAGGTGAGGAACATGACCCATTAGAGTGGAAGGAAAAGCACAAGTTAAGGCATTTGAGGTTTCTCATAGCAACTCAAGTCACCTGGGAGTCGGTAGGACTGGCTCTCCAATAGCTGGGAAGATCTCAGGCAGGAGCTAATCCTGAAACAATCTTGCAGAACACAGGTAAAAAGCCCAACAGGGATTCATATACTTAGCTGAACTTTCTCCTTTTTGGAAACTTATTGTGGAATACAGCACTGAGTCCTGAGGGTTTGGAAGGCTGGAGCCTAAAGGACTGAACCTTCCACTTCGTCTCAGACAACAGGAAATTGGTTTAATCTTCATACACCCACACACAGGCAAGCTCTACTCCTCAAATCTGTTTTCCAGACAGAAATGTTTCAGCTTGCTATGCTTCTGAATGGGATGCATGGGGGGGATTTACATATGCTTCGACAACTACACTTAATAGAACATTAATGTGTTTGTGTAAGTTATCCAGGAAATGTTTGGGTGAGTTGTTAAACTGGTATCAAAAATCATTTGCAGGACAACTACTGCAATCCATATTTTATCTTGTCAGAACAGTAAGGCCTCAGTGACAGCTTAAAGCAAATTACCTCTGCTGTCCTGCCAGAAGTCACTGAGCTTCAAAAGGAAATAAGAGGCTTCAAGAATCCCAACCCTCTCAACTATGCACAACATGGAAAGACCCTTCCATCCTGACAGAACTATTAGGAAACACTGCTACAATACTAAAATGCTTCAGTTGTATGCATCCAAAGAAAAGAAAAGGTTTGAGGCTTTGAATGAGGCAATAGAGACATCTATTCTCCACAAATGAGCTTCCTCCCAGCCATTTCCCTTCCTCCTTTTTCAAATGCTGCAAGTGGAAAAAAACCACAAGGACGTTACTGGTGCTGCAAACCTGACTTTGCAACTGTCAGAGAGGAGCAGCTGGCCTCCCACAGCTGGTCAGCATTGCATTCCTTTGAGTTGCAGGCTACAAAGCAAAGCTGAGGCAGCAAGTGTCACTGTTTTCACGCGGAAGCACACAGGTGCAGGGAGTGGGAAAACAGAGCACCAAAATGCAAGAGAAAGCATTCAGACAGTGGTTTTAAGGACAGCAAGATAGTCTTCTAGCTGAGGTACACAGCAAAAGACAATGACTACAGACCAGATGAAAACCTCTCCACTGAGCATTAAGTTGATTTATCAGTAGGAACAATCCACAATACTCTTTTCCTAACTCAGTGTTAAAGAAAGCTATTTAATTTGTTGTGTATCGAGCACTGCAGCAGCACTGGAAGCAGCCCTCACTGAAGGCTACTCCTGTTACGTGCAACTCATTCCTACAGCTGATAGGAAAACACAAAAAGGCAAGTTTTCACATCAGAAAACACAGCTTACCAACAAGACACTATGTAGATTTTTATATCATTATGAGATGCCTTATCAAGAGCACATGCCTGCCAACAGGCCCCAAATGACAAAGCTGGGCTAACTATTGTCAGACCACAGAATTTGGACATCAGAAATTCAGAAGTACTGTCACAGGGCTACTGAAGGCAGTTAACAACTTCAAAAATCAGTAACCCAGCTGAGCACGCGGGACTGCTCAAGCTCAGGTGCTTTTTTCTGTTGTCTGTCAGTTGCTGTGAAGAAAGCAGAAGTAGATCTGTGGCATACTCACTCTCGCTCCTTCTCTGTCAGTTTGTCGTTGATGTTATCTTTGATTGTAGACCTGGAGCCCTTGTGAATTATGGGATACCTGAGTGGCACTTGTAAGAAGTAGGATATCATTGAAACCAAATGAGCGGTGTAGCCCAGGGCAACAGCAATGCTTCCATCATCTTTTGCTGTGAATAATAATGAAAAGAACATTATTTAATCAACTGAATCTCAGCACACTCAGCACAAACTCATTCTCATTGCTCAGAGAACAATATAACTTATAGAACAGATGCAAGTGAAGCCAACAGCCCGCATTACAATTCCCTGCAGTTTGCCACTTGTCTTGTTTATTACATGGCTGATGGCATGTCCTCCTATCAATTTTACCCTTTCAGAGCTAAAAGCTTCTCTCCTCAAAGTCTGCCTGGGTCAGGAAGGGTGAAGAAGAGATGGGAAAAGTGAAAAAGAACCTCAAGACATAATTAAAGCCTTCTATTTGCTGTGTTTCTAGAGATGCAGCTGACATGTTGCCAAGGTCAGAGAAACACTGCATTCCTCCATCACTTCCCTCACTGGTGAGATCAGCTGGAAACACACTGACCCGGGGGTCTGAACTCTGTTGCCTGCTAAAACTTAGGTTAACCCACTGTTTTAGACCATCACTTTCAATCTGACATTTCAGGTTGTAACCAGAAAGCTTCACCCACTGGGAATTACACACAGGTCTCAGCAGTTCAGATTACAGCCTTCTCTAGAGTCCATACATTAGCCATGGAAGGGCTTTTCCCTTCTGTTTTCCTTTTTTATTATTCCTTTTCTTTATTTGCAAGGAAACACAGCAATACAAAGAACAGAACCATCCCCAGTGAAGCACACACGAGTCCTGGGCAATTAGCTAATGTAAGCCCCTCTTTAAGCTTTAAAGGATGCTAAGCACCTCCAACATCACACTGACCTCTAGAACAAGAGAGGACATGCAGCTACTAGACAGTTAGACAACTGCTTTCCAAATTTAACTCCTTATTTCATTAAATTGAATGCTTAGTTCTTCCTCCCAGTAACACAGTATTTCTAGAGACTTTGATATAAGGAGCAACTCCTTATAAAAGAGTCATTAAATCTCAGAGCACTGAGAACAGGCCAAAAGATGCAGAGCATTGCTTTCTCATGAATTACAGAACTGAGCTCATTGTACACAGCACAACCAGAAAAACAAATTAACATGTTAAAGACTACGCCTCTGTTACTCAGGCATTTAATACACCCACCAGTAGCACACATTAATTCTTACTGGCTTGAGTAATCGATGGAGGTTTTTGCCCCTGGCAGAGTGAACAAGCACTGGGAGCAAGAAATTCTCAAGGGAATTTTAAGGCAGTTCCAAATCCCAACCAACACCTGTTGATGGATGCACAGTCACCTGTATGACTGGGACACAGGCAGGTGTATGTGTTTGCTTCTGCAAAAACATGATGTAGAAAGCTACATCATGAAGAAGCTGGCTCGTAAAACACTCCCATACCGTGGCAGGAATCAGCATCAGGCAGCTTTAAAGTTGTACTTATGTGGATCACCATTTAAACTCAAAATACGGAGGTCTACGAGTCAACCCACCTTAGCACTAGCTAGGCATTAGGAACCAACACTGAGCAAGTTTTCTTGCAGTCCAGACCCTCCCCATCAAAAAACGTGAATCCTTCACCATGGCCATCAGTTTACTCAATTTTATTGAGTTCAGAAGCAGAATTAACTCTAAGAGCTACATGAAATATCCAGCTACCTTGAAAGTCTTCAGAATTAGGAAGCTTGACTCCGCAAACAAAGTAGTCCTTTTGATCATTCTGTAAGTTCAAAAATCAACAGTGCAAAGTGAGAATGGGACAATCACAGCCAGAAAACAGAAGCCTACACAAAACCCAGAGACAACAAAGCATATCTCGTAAACATAAACTAACAATTCAGTGAAACCAGACAGACTGAGAAAACCTTTTAGCCCACATTTCAAGTAATTCAGAAATTCTTCTTCTTGAAGTTTATCTTAATTCAGTGCAGGAAAAGGTTTAGGAGCTCTACACTTTGACATCTGGTTTCGTGCACTCCGTTAAGAGTTAAGCAAGCCTACTGCCAGGGTTGTATATAGGAAGTGGCAAGTATCCATTAAGTTACAGTTACAGACATTCTACTCTTAAAGAGTAGATTATTTGAGAGATGCTGGCAGAAGTCCTCTCTGTGTGAGGTTTACAGCCTCAGGACCAAATCCAAGAAAAAGCTGTAAAAAGCAGCACAAGTGAAGGGGAAGTTTCATCCTGAAGAAAAGAGGGGTTTGGTTTGCTCCAGGTACGACATGAACTTCCCACTTCTTACATCAAGCTCAGGTTTTAGGACATCCAAAACATACCAGATCGATAGGGTAGATATAGGATAGCTCTGAGAGCAACTGCTTGCATCGAATGGTCTGCTGGGCATTGGTCTTCAGGAAGAGTTCTCTTTGGGGGGAAAAGAACCCAAAATCATTAGCTTCTTCACAAGCTTTGAATAGAGATACCAGCACCCACCACCTTTCCCACATTTTTGCAAGTGTCATCCCTCCTCCCTCAGCAACATACTTCTATTAAGATAAATGATACGACACTAGCTTTTCATTACCAGCTGTCTCTCTTATAGAGATATTTTGACTATGACAATTAACTCTCACAAAGCAGTGCTTCACCAAAATTGGCAGGAAAGTTCTACTGTGCAACAAAGCATCTTTTCTGCTCTAGACTCTCTACTGTTCATTCTCACTTCTGCTCTCTAGAAACTGCAGCACCTCTTAAAAAGAGCATAAGAGTGACAGCAGGAAGAACTTGCACAATGGATGTCTCTTCTGATGCTTTCATCTCAAACCTGCACTTCCTTTCCAATTGCAGACAAGTGGAATAAAAACCATGGGTCCTTTTACCTCTTTGCAGTGCATTCTTTTCTTAATTCATGCAGGGATTCATTATGCTCTTGAAGCTTCTGGTACTCAGTCTCAAATGCATTTCCTACACAATAAGAGGAATTAGGAAACAAGAGCAATCAGTATCAAAGATTTTCTTAGTTATCGTCATTATCTACTCTTAATACTGTAAGTGTTGGCACTAAACCTCCATTTACTCCCAGGTGCCCACTTTCCACATCATGCAGCCAAACTGGGGAATCACAGTGTCCTTCTTCGTGTACTATACACCATTCACCAGCCAAGTGCAACCTACAAAGCCTCATTCTCTCTTAGGACTGTCCCCTTCACAGCCTCTATAGAAGCATAATTCAGTTAACATAGCTTAAGCAAAGCCAGAACTACACAAATAACAAAATTCATTTTCTGTAGTAACCAATTATTTTGGATTCTATGGGAAATTCAGAAAAAAAACCTCTCCAGTGAGGCCAGACCCAACAAGATCCACACAAACTGTTTCCAGGTAAGCTCTGCAGACACAACCACGTAGCATTTTACCATAGGACACTTTCAGTGTAAAACAAAATGCCAAAAAGAAAAAGCACTTCAACTTCTACTTACTGTGTAAGCTACTAAGGATGGCTTTTATCTTGTAGCACAATGGGATCCTAGTCACAGGTTCAAAACATCCCCTGTGACATTAAAATATACTTGCATAGTGCCACTGCTTACTGCACTACAGCACAGCTCTTCTAATTTCCTTCAGGAAATTTTAGCTGAGCACAGTTTTAAACCTCTGTTCAGGTTATGAACATTTGCAACAGAAGTGGTAACACCTGTACACTCACCTTTGTCATGTAAAGCTTTCCTTTCCTTATGTAACAAGGCTACTTCTTGACCAAGGGCCTTCCTTTGCCTTTCCAGTTCATTACGTAGCACCAGGATCTTCAACTGTAAACATTCACTCTCCTTTTTCTAGTGGAAGAAGAAGGAAATAGGTAAATCAGGAGTAAAATTAGTCTTTTTCAGTTTTTCCTCAAGTAGGTAAATCCATAAAAGAGGTGATAAGAAGAAACAGAATAAGACCAGCATCCACCAGAGCAGAAGGTGAGGCAATAGATTACCACATGTAACAGATTATGAGGGACTAAAATCATTTTACTGCTTTGGAAGGAGAAAAACTCAGCTGTGTTCTGGAGTGCTTGCTTGTCCTGCGGGATCCATCTCCTCTACTGTGTTCAGTGATGCAAACTGGCCCAGGGCAGAAATCAGAAGATGAAGGAGAGGCAGCAGGAAACTCCCCCAGGACAGGCACATGGATGCTAACAGCAGAGCACAGCAAAAATTCCCTGGCAAAGGGTTTGGTCACAGGAGGAAGATGAGTAATGAGGAGTCCACGCTAAAGCCAGGAGACGTTTGAGTCACAGTTTTAAATCCTGCAGTCCAGCCATCACCCTGGACAGAGCTGCTAACCCCAGGGGCAGCTGGGCAGTGCCACAAGCCAGCCCTGAGCACGTACCACCACACACTGCCACACTGCATAACTCAGCCAGCCTTCACTCCTTCCAAGCAACTACCAGAGATAACATGTCTTCAACACTAACTGCATAAGGAAGAGTCAGCACTTGCTGAACTCTCCCCTCTGCCTGTTTGCCTGTTACACACGTATGCTCAGCCTCTTGGTTCAAGGCTCCAGCAGGAAGCATGACTCAGTATTAAGGAATCACATGCATTTCTACAGAGGAATGGAATCCCAAGAAGAGTTTTGACTGTTAAAGGAAAAGTGGGTAATTATTTCCTTGCATTATATATCATTTCATTAAGAAGCTGCATCACGAGCACTACCGTTGTCATTTTTGCTTTTAATGCTCTTCATGTAATTCTGCTCATGTATTTACAAAGAAAAAGCTTTTGGAAAGAGGAACAAGGAGATCTATAACTGGAAAAAGAGATAAAGATGACTAAAAGCCTGTTAATAGCCAGGATACCAGCACAAGGCCAATAAGCTATAGGTTGGAGTCGCTCACAGATGTTACATTGCTCCTCAGGGAGTTGACTGCCTACAGCACAGCACTGCAGTTTTTTTCCCCCCTCATTTTCCCTACTTTGTCAAGCCCTTAACCCAGTTTGTCACCTTTTGAAATTAAGTACTCTCAAACCAAAAAATCCATCTTCTAAAGCTTACATCACAGAAGCTTGCCTTGCAAACCACTTGAGCACCAGCATGAACTTCCAAATGAAAGCCCTGAGAGCTATCCTGTTCTGCAGAATCGTTGCTCTGACCTGAGTCAAAAGACTGAACTGAGCAAAGCCTAAAACAGGTGCCAGGATATTTTTAAGGGGAAGGCAACAGGTCAGGAAACACAAGAGGCCAAAAGCTATAACAAGGTCCAAAAATTAACTTGAAATTAATGCATTGCTTTAGTGACAGTTTTTGCATGAATTCTTTTCACCCAAAGGGAGCAGGGTGCAAAAAGATGCAGATAGCAGACTCACCTCTTTCTAAATCCACCACAAAAACCTATCAAAAGTCACTTAAATAATTAAAGTTCAGTTTTCCTGATCAACTTCTTCTACTTCCTGTGCAATTCTTACACTTCCATAGCATAAAATGCATTATAAATACTACAGGTAAAACAGCATGAGCTGTCTGTAAATCTACCTGAGTAGCACACACAAACCTAAAATCCAATATATTTCTCAGGTAGGTTCCTTTTGAAATGGCAGGTTTATTTCACCCTCAAGTTTAAAAAAACAAATAAATAAAGGTTTTAGGTCAAGATACCAGCAAGGTGCTTCAGCAAGTCTGTGGAATAAGGCTTTAAGTAATGCAACTCACCAGTTCGTTGCTTGTAGATGTACATCTCAGCTTTTCTTCAATCTCCCTTCCTATTTTCTGAACAGTTACCTGAGTCTGTTTAATTGCACACTGGGCTCTGTGAAGTCTGCAAAGAGAAGAGAAACCACAGCTGCATTAAAGGCTTCTCACAGCTCCAAATGATGAATGTACCAGGCACGTCGAAACCAGCAGAGGTGAGAGGAATTCAGACTGCCAGCTCCTATTTTGTAAGGAAGATCGAAAGAGGAGTAACTTCCACACTGTATATACAAGTACTCAAAGCAAATCAGTGCAACCAAGTCACAGATTCAGTAGATGCAGATAATGCAAAGCTGTAGGTCAAAGAGCAATCCATAGGGTTCTCACGTAACAGTTACTAAGCTATACAGTTAATAAAGTGAAGATAGGAACGCACACAGGGCAGTTACCATGAGCATTGTTAGCTGCCAACTTTAAAGCAGTGTGAGCATCCTTTAGATTACACAGTTGTACCCAGGGCACGAGCACAAACCACTCTTTGGGATCTCCAGATCTGCTGTCATCAGACGACAGACCTACGAGTCATTAGCACCTTAAAACTAATGAGCACAGAGCAGAAATTAACATACTTCTTGGAGGAAATGAGAACTGGTCTGAAGACAGAATGTGTTATGCAAGCCCAGGTGCACTTTTTCCAATCAGGACTCTACAGTTGACTTCTCCTTTTGTTAGGATATTATTCATGCTGCTGGAGTCAGCACTTACCTGAGGTGTGTTCAGAACAGTGGGCAGCTACCCAAAGCATTAATCTTTGCCAGGCTATTCCAATACATGCTTTAATGACCACCTCTGCTCAGTCAAAATTGAAGACCTCTGTCTCTTTACAGGAACACTGAATTTTATTAAAGGAGCACTACACGTTTGCTGCGAGCCAAGGACCAAAGCATGACAGCACACAGAACAGGCTGCTCAGCTCCTTCCTAACACCTTCCAGATTTAGGAGCAATTTAGGTGCAGCTATTTAAAGCTTCAGGCTAACAGCTTCCAATGGCCTGCATGCGCTGAGACCAAGATCACCAGGCTACGAGCTTCCACCATGAGTTATCACTAAGCACTGCTTCTCACACCACCTTCCTTTAGCATCCCAAATTCACTTAACATCACACATTAGGAATTAGTTTAACCAGTGTGAGGACAACACCCAAACCAGTAAGCTCAGCAAACCAGCGCTCAGGAGCTGAAGCCTACAGCAGCAGATCACCCATGGGTTTGATCTCACATCCCTGCTGGAGACATAAGGCCTCTCACAAACACACATTTCCTACTGTGAACTGCCTTCCCACCTCCCCCAGCACACCTGGGCTTCACACAGCAGGGTCTGTTTCCTACCTGATAGTTTCCAGCCCACCCCTTCCTGACATTGGAAATTCTTACCCAGGGCTAAGACATAGATGAAAAAAGGAATAAGAGTGAAACACACCCTTCCCTTTCTCTCTCCTTCATCTGATTTTAACAGGAAGAACACTGTTAGAAGCTCAATGCCACACAGCCCTGCTGCCACAGCACTCACATAGCAACATCCCACAGCTGGGGAGTGGTTCACCCATCAAAGGAGCACTTAGGAAGCTAATAGATCATTAGAGGTGTGTTTACCACATTAATGCTCAGCTGAACAACCTGCAAGTTTTGTAACAGCCTTGAGTCCTACCCACATCCAAGCATGAGCAAACAGGCATCAAGACTGACTCTCAGACCAGTACATACCGTGGGATACTTCCATTTGCTGAATCTCTGTCTGCAAGAACATTCTCAGCCTAGAGACTGCTGCTCAAAACAGTTCAGCGATCATCTGGTTTTAATGTGAAATGGATTTGGTTTGAAGCCAAAGATCATCTTGTCTTTTCTTGCAAGATTAAGAGTTCCCATAGTTCAACCCTAAATGCTGCCACTTCCACTGAGTCAAGCAAGCCACTATCAGCAAGCCTTCATTCTCACTCCAGTTGCCCTGAGAGTTTCAGAATGGTAACAGTAAGGTCACAGTCACAACTGCAGTTGGGTCCTCTGAGATTAAATTTCATAAGGACTTCATCTCACAAAGGCAGCAACAGGCAGAACTCCCATCTCCCCAGTTAAAAGAGCCCCTGCTGCACCCACATGGAAACCTGTGGCCATCCAACTGCAGGAATACAAACTAAGAACACCACCATGGAGATTCCACCCATCGTTTCCACGTGCACAACACACTTCAGTGGTGTCAACGATGCCTGCACCAACGCACAGAGATCACCAAGGGCAGGCCATAAATCTGGATTAAGATTTAGATGTAATTAATGGAGATGAATTTCAATGCTAATAGACCACATATTGTTTCCATTTCTTGTCTGTACACATGGCCAAAGCTAGAGCCTAAAGTTAGCACAGTGTGTGCCTTGAGTGCAATCCAAATGGGTTTAGTAATTGAGGACTACAAGCCAAGTGATGGCAATAATCTATGCGATATCAGCCAACGTAGGATTCTTCCTAGATCATTTAAGTGATTTTTATTATTATTTATTATTAAAATTAGCACTTACACAGCACTTTAAGAGCTAATTCCGAGCTCTGAGAGGCTGTTGGCCTGCCACCAAATTCCCTTCGATGGTCGGCGAAGCCAAGAGAGTTACAGCAGAAACCCAAAAGTCTTAAAGAGAGCTCTCAGCCAACAGCGTCGTCATCCCGGCGTTCCTGCAGCACCTCGCAGCCATGGTCAGCCAGCAGCAGTCATAGGAACATAACTCTGATGGATTTACTGCTTTGCTTGGGGCCCTGAGAGCTGCTGTGCAACTGCCCAAGATCAGGTGAGTCGCACGCTGCTGCCTGGGAAAGCACTGAGATGAAAGCAGACATTAAAATTCCTCCCTGGGGAGGCCACCCCAATGAGGTTTGGAAGCAGAAATCTATGAAGCTGTTGTTCCACTTCCATTCTCGTATCACGAGCTTTCTGGGACTCTGCAGAAGATTAAGATGAAAGAAAGTACTCACTCTCTCCCTCTGGATTAAAGGGAAGAGGAATAGATACAAAAACAGTCACGTACTGTAACCTAAAGGCAACAAAGACTGCATCCCTAACTGAGCTAGAAAGAACCTGAAGGCAAACATTCAACGTCTGTCCTTGTTGCCTGCTGGTCAGTTTCATCAATGAGTTGATGAAATCTGGGCTAATCGGGGCACTCATAGAATGGTTTTGAGTTGGAAAGCACCCTTACAGGCCATCTGGTCCCAGCCCCTGCACTGGACAGGGACAGCCACAGCTCCAGCAGGTGCTCAGAGCCCCATCAGCCTGACCTTGAGCATCTTGAGGGACAGAGATGTTGTGTCCAGAGACACACGAGTGTTTCTTCACTGCCTTTCAAGCATCTCCTCTTCCCTCCAGAAGATAGCTCGTGGCTTTAAGACCCACAGCAATCCTAGCATGCAGTGTTCTGTCAATAAAAAGCTGAGTCATTTCACATCTTTGAGCATCTTTAAGGCTGGATTTGCTGTTCTGGCAATTAACTCAACCTGGGTACTAACTTGGGAAAAAAAAAGTGCCAAGTTTTGGACTTTCCCTTCACTCTGCTGTACCCTCCAAGTGAGATATTCTCTCGGTCACTAATTGTTCTGCTGATTTACTGCTTTACATAGCAACTCCATTCCTGGCAGAAAAAGAAATAAAAAGCTGGACTCTACTGACAGTTGTGCCTATGAAGCTAACGTATGTTTATGTTTACGTTAATGAAAAATCTCAGCTTTGCTCAACATTCAATACACAGTGTTGTAGCTCTACTGTACACTCCAAATATCTGTTTGCTTCTATCAGACATCTGGATTTTTCATGTATGGAACTTGAAGCCATAAATACATCAATTAATGACAGCAGTCACATACTACACTACTTCTCAAGAGAAACAATAGCCTGGAGTCTTATTTGCCAGAACAACATGCAGCCTCAGCTTAAACTGAGAATGACTACCTGGGATTGAGAAAACACAACAGACTGCTTCTGGCCATCAGCAAGATGTAGAAGCAAGACTTGCAGTAAAATACTCTAACTTATTCCTAAACAAAGCCAAGGCTTTCCTAATAAATAAAGAAATGGAGCACATACTTGTTTAAATCAGACCCAAGATTAGATTACAGGCAGTGCCAGCCAGCTATAGCTTATCTCTTACATAGCCCCTTAAACCGTCACTGTCTACATTTACTTTCCCACAAGAAAAAAAATCTAATTTATAATCATACACTCCCTTCCCCACTTTCCTTGGGAACTTACTCCTACAGTTTGTCAAAAGCAGATGGAGGACAAGGGAAGGCAGTAGGGAATAAAATGCAGGTCTGGCTCACTCATTCATGGCATTAAACCTCTACAATGCAGCACCGTAAGAACTCACATAAGATGCTCTCAAAGAGCAAGTACTTTCCATCATCCTCTCAAACGGTTTCAAGTTGACTTAGGTAGGTAGGACTCAAGTTTCTGAATACTCAAGGCCACGTGGATGCTGCAACAGAGGATGCTTTGAGCTATTTTGCAATTGGAGAGAGATCACCTCCACTACACTTGGGCTGTGGGCAGAAAAGGAGAAAGCGTTGAAGCAGAGCATGAACCACTTCCTCCAGTAATGCAGCCACAAAACCTGAGAGGCCTGCAGGCTTATTCTCATTCACAGATCTGATTCCAGCACTGGGATGGATTTAGGTTTTTATTGTTCAAAGAATAAATGGATTTGCAGCAAATAAAGATTATTTTTCCTTTATACTCATGCCTATTGATTTCTGTTCACAAAACCACTGTGGCCAGGGCAACAAGCCAGACTATATTCAACACGCTGCACAGAGCAGAATGGTAAACTGCATGCAAACACATTTTCTAAGAGTGCAAATAGGTAAAGATGACTCCTACCAGAAGGACAGTGACACTGGTAAAATCCTGCTGCCTTTTGCTGATATGTAACTTGCCAACCAACCTTAATAAAAGTCCCAGTTCTCACTCTGAGGCAGAGAGCAACCCTATGACTCGAGTTCACTGCACAACTGAAAAGGAAAATGCACACATTTAGGAATAATAGATGACGGGCTCTGCTCAAATAGAGAAAGAGCTGTCGTCCAGCTCATTATGTTCTTCCAGTTGCCATCCACAAGACCAACACTGTGTTTGCAACAGCTTAGCACAGGCCTTGTCCACTGCAGGGAGAAGTCACCTGAATACTGACCATCCAATTCTTCAAGCTGCACGTTGCTGGGTTGTTTTTTTTCCTGGAAGCCATCCAGTCAAAGTCTGTTGCCAAGAAGTAGTATACTATAGCTGAAGTAGAGGGAAGATGTACCATGAGACAAAGTGCAGAGGGAAGGTCTGAAATCGCACAGAAGTAACCTGCAGTTTCTCCATACAGGTACAGTGCTCTCAGAGCATACTCCCACTGAGAGATCTTTCACCCACTGCATTTGTTCTCAGTCACAGTGTAGTACAGACCCTCCCTGACATGGTTATTTTTGATGTACGTGCTCACTGAGGCTGATTTCCTGCTAACAATCTATCTTCCTTATAGCCATACCAAAATAAGGAAGAGTCCCAGCACAACTGTTCACAAAATCCTCTTTCTTTACAGGCTTTCACCCATCCATTAGAAAATCATTTAGGAACTGGTATGCCCTGCTTTTCACTGACTAATAAAGCTAAGAGGCTAAGTTATGACTTCTAATCTAACTCAATCTTGCTACGTTGATATGATCTTTCAAATGTCATCACAAGAAGCAGCGGAAGAGAGATTTCTGCACAGCTCTATGTAATCTCTCTCTCCTAAACAGCACTAAAAAATGAGTTTGATCAACATCCCTACCACAGCCACACTGAAAGCCTCCCTCTGTAGGGATGCTTTATGCCACGTGGTGTGCAGGGAAAGCTGAAGATAAGGCTAATAGCAGAGAAGACTACCAATCCTCCATTTAGGTTCAGAAGAATTCTCTTGGGCTTCGTGGACTGTTTCAACTTGCTATGAACCACGCTGCTCTCTTCCACAGATTCTGGCAAAAGTCAGGCTTGAAAACTGACTTTCCTGATGAAAGATTAGTCACAGTGTCTAGATAGCTTAGGAAAATGCCTGGGAACTGATTTGCCTCAAACTGTGATGCTACAGATGGAAATCCCTAACAAGCCTCTCAAAAAGCACAGATCTCCATTTCCACCTCCATCGCTGCTTCGCATCCCAGGAAGATGCTGCCCCACAACTCCAACCCACATCAGTTTTAAGCCAAGAGAAGATCACACTTGATAGGCTCGGCTCATCCATTTCAGCACTGATCATTACAGTGCACTCCAGAGGTCTGATTACAGTTCATATTTATTTATGCTGGCTTTAGGCCACCTGGGTGCTCATGTCCAAAGCCATGGGGATGCCTGCCTCATCTTGGCTGCCTACACAGTACAGAGAGCCAAGTCTTCCAGGTGGAAATCTTCCCCAGTTAGAAAACATCAAGACTGGCCATTGCAGAAAAACATTTAAGAAGGCTCTGGTCACAGCTACGACTTGGGATCCTTCTCTGAGAAGGGGGGGGAAGCTAAAAGCAGAAGACAATTCTCAAGGCATATTTTAAAAGACAAAAATCTTCCCTACACCCTCACATCTCTTCTTACCACACACCTACCAGTATCATAAAGGAACAGGTGCCCCATTTGGCTCATGTAATTCCATGGGAACTGCAGCTCCAGAGAAACTGCTCTCAGCTGCTTATGAGTTTCTCAACACTGAACTGCTTCAGCTCACTGCACGCACCATCTCTTGGTTCCTCATTTCAGGGATTAACTCCTGGAAGGATTCTGCTAGTTGTAACTGCTGCTAAAGGCAGAAGGAATTGATCCATTGGTTAAAAAGCTTCTTTTCTAAGCAAGGTAAGAGCTAAACTGATTTAATACAGCATCCCTGTATTTTGGTCTCTTAAGAGGGTTGATTTCACTCCAGTCTCCAAATTTCAAAGTGCTGATTAACACATAAGAACACAAACGTAGGTAAATTCATAATTTGTGAATTCTTCAAGTTATATTACCAACAGCAAATTCGAACCAAACCCTGCCACTTTAAGCACACCCCAGACCCACAACATTTTATGAAAAATAAGATGGAGAATACTGAAGACACCCTGTAACACATGACAAGTAGAAATATGAACTATCAACATGACCAGGTTCAATACTGCACAGCTGCTCATTTGATTCAGTCTGAGAAGAAAAGTGGTTCATACATGTTTCCTTACCTTTGGCCTAGACAGTAACAGTTGAGAGGCTGAGCTTTGGCCCCCCTCCAAGCAGTGTCTGGTCACTGCCTACCTCTGGTCCTTTAAGCTCAGTGAACCTGAGTAGCAGTCATTGCAACATGAAGAACAGCAGAGCTGTACAGGTGGTGTCATGGCCTGCTTTGGAAAACCAAGTTGTCTTGCTTGGGACCCAAATTTATTCTCTTATCAGCCGAAGTGGGAGAAGCTGTTTTGTTTAGTGAAAGCTTACATTCTCTCTGCAGTTGTTCTAGCTCTCCAGATTTAATCTGCTAGGTCAGCTCATGTCACAGGCACAGCAGAAGCCCTCAGAAGCCCTTTAACACCTAGTAGTTTTATTTAAAACAACATCAGCTAGGTTAGATGATATTATAGGAGTTATCCAGAGCTTCCCTTTTACTCACATCTCCAAGACTGATATGTACTAACATCAGCTTATTTTCTTTTTCATAGCAATTAAGGAAGTTCTGACACTACTATTTGTGCATTACAGAATCACAGAATTGTAGGGGTTGGAAGGGACCTCCAAAGATCATTGAGTCCAACCCCTCTGCCAAAGCAGGCTCCCTAGACCAGGTTGCACAGGTATCATACATAACTCAAGAGGATTTCATGCAATCACATATTTAGAGGCCCAAATGCTATCAGAAGCACAAGTGCTTTAAGTAAAATAGTGTGCAAAAACAATTGTAAGATACAAGGCACTACTTTTTTGTATTTAGGAACTGAAGATTAACACACAGGGCTAAGTCCCTTCCACAGCAATTGTCAGCATATCCCATCTTCCCAATACCACTTCATATGGAAAGGTCTATTCTCCAAAGTTTAAAGAAAAGAAAAAAAAGCTGAGTGAATAGTAAATCTAAATCTATTCCCTTTTGTACTGCAAACATGTCAAGAGCTCAATTAGAGACAAGTCCACAGTGTGATCTCAGATGGAGGTGGCCCATCCTAAGCGTTATGTGAAAGCCAAACCACATTACCATAGTCTCTTACTACCAGCTAAAGCATATTTAAAAAGCCTTAAGTGACCTCTGTTTAAGAAATATGACAACATGGCCGAGAGGAAAAAGAAGAAAACCTTCAACATTTCAGCCTTCCATTTGGGACAGTTCATTTCTGTTGGTAAGTCTTCCTAAAACAAATGGCTGTGAGACCATCTGCCACCTCCATGAGGTGTGAACAGCTTATCAGCTGCACCATGGCTGCCTGAGGATCTTGTCCCTGCACCAAAATGTGAAGGCTCACGAGCTCCAGAGGTGCTGAGCACTTCCTTGTGTAAAGCTAAGCTGTCTGAGCATTTAAACGTTTCCTCCTGCTTCATTAACTTGTAAATCCATGCAATTAAGCATCGCAGCACACAGGCATCCATTTAATCTAACACTCCAGTTTTTCTACTGTTCACACACTCCAGCATTTCTAATTGTTTTCTTTTTTAATCAACATAATTGGAGCCAAGCACGTGTTTTTCATTAAGGCCTATTCACTAGCTTCATAAGTTTCAGCTATTCATTTCAGCTGAAAACTATGAAATAACTATTTCTTCCCCCCCACCACCAAAAATTAAAAAAAAGAACAGTTTTGACAGCTGACAGAGACCAACCACAGAAGTTCTGCTCATCCTGAGGTTTTGTAGAGGAAGGACTGAAGTAAAACGTGGTCTCAGTCTTCATGCTGCACAGCTGAGCACCGTGGCTGTGCTACACTTGGTGGTAAAGTAGCAGCAGAACAACTCTGCCACAGACAGCATGACCTGCTCCCTTCTTTGAGAAACTAAAACAAAAGTCATTACAATCTGTTCTCCAGCTTCATAATCTGGCTAAAAAAAATGTGGGATTTACGTGACAAGATGCAAACCTTTACAGCACACTTCCCTATTCTCTTTATAGCCAACGGACAGAAGCAGGCAAGCAGCAATTCATTTCCTCTCACAGTACACGTCCTGTCAGATGAATCACTTATGCCTGCACCTCTCTTCTGGTTCTAAGAGGAACATGCTCTCACAAAAAACCATCTTTGGAAAGAGTACACAGGCTGGTTACTCGAGCCTGGACTCCTGGAGGAGGTGGCAAACCAGACTGCCTGGTAGGAGAAAAAGCACAGCTGTCAGGGACTAGAAGTTACTAGAAAGGAATAAATGCTGTCATCAGTCTTTTGGGCGAGGTGTCAGGGGTAAGCAGCAGTAGAGAAAGCATACCTGTAAGGAAACCTGACTTAATGCACAAGGAAGAGGAAGGATTCAGGACTACACAGACAACGTCACCTCAGTTCCCGGAGAACATTCCCACCTAGGAGGGAAGCAGGTTAGAACAGCACCCATGTGCAGCCACCAATTATGAATTTCAACTTCTTCTGCAGTAAGGCAATGCAGTATGTACTCCTTGATGAAGCATGCAGATACAAATCAGCAGCAGGGCTGCTGCCCATCACGTCCATGACCAGCTGGCTCTTCTTCTGGATTGTGAATCACAAGGAAGGAAAGATGCATGACCAGCACACATTTTCTTCTGTTTAACAAAGGTTTCATGTTAGATAGTATAAGAGTTTTCTTCCCATGGACTGTGCCTGAATGCAACCAGAACTTCCTAATGTACCCTCTGGCTGTTTTCCACCAAAAAAAAAAAAAAACAAGAGAAAAGTTTAGGGGGTAGTATTTAGTTTCAGTGTTTCAGAGAACCAAGAAACAGCACACAAATTTTAACAGGGCTTATAAAATAATGACTTCTGAACAAGTAACCCAGTTAACTTTTTCCTGCCACTTCCTTCCCTTCAGAATTAAGGCTACCACTTCCCGCAGACAACAGTGACACCTACTGCTAACAGAACCAAATGACACAGCTTCTACAACATAAAAACCAAGTGTTTTTCCCATAACTTCTGACAACACATTAAACATTTACTTCTAAAGGATCTCATTTGCCTGCTGTTATTGCTGCAGAACTGAAGTTCACAAACTGTCCTGTGAGATGCCTTTTAAATGCAGCTCAAATCCAACAGAAGTTTAATTTCCCCACAGCTAATATTCTTACTAAATCTGTAAGAAAAAAGATCTGAAAAAGGCCATTTTTGTAAACATTCACACCCATAGTTCATATTTTCCACAACCACAGAGGCAGTTAAGTCACCAATCAAATGCAGGCAGATATAGCACTGGCTCTATAACTAAACACTGAAATAATTGCACCCTAAGCAGCTACCTTCTGGATTACATGGGAGGATCATGCAAAACACAAGTTCAGTTCAGTAGTTCAATAGAAAAAAACAGTTGCACAGCTGTTTTGTTCCAACTACAGCAAGGTGCTTCTACTTCATTATTTAAAACAGTTCTCATATTGTTGAGGAAAACAAAGGGCTTTCCATACAAGCTCCCTACCAAAGAAGGGTCATGATTTCAATACTTGCAAGGTAATCCCACAGGCAAACTCTGCAGGTGGTTTGACACCAGCGTGCTCAAATGTCCCCCGTGAGCAGCAAAGAGAGCAAGAAGGACAGATGCATCAAGGCCCATCTCCTTGCCACCAGCAGTAAGCACATCCACACTGCCCAAGTGACTCCCCCATACATTCAAGTATGTTTAACATTTGGAAAGGCTTTTTCCACATGCACTGAAAAAGTTAAAATGGTTAGATAGAGAATTTTCAAAACCCTTACCTAAGCAGAGAGAAGACATCGTAGGAGTTACGAACACAGTTCTGATCCACCTGGAGAAGACTGTTCTTCAGGGTACCTGAGTGATCCTTAAGGCAAAGAAAGAACATTAAGTTAGAAATCAGAAATGCTTCCATCTAGACTTTAATAACACAACAGATAACCCTGAATTTAATGTATTTTAAATGCACAACGTTTACATACTGTTGGCAGAAGTTACTTAAGAAGGCAACAGCAGCAGTTCAAGCCTGGGCTACAGCTACACTTACCTATGAAGTGATAGGTCGTGAACATTTGTACCTGTTTTCAAAGATACAGGCTGGTTTCTGGAGGTTACAATAACCCCATGTCATTCTTATAGAGACCAACAGAGCCAGAATACTATCCAACAAACAATTCTTCACCCTGGAAAGGTCTGATACCAAACTTTCCCCTATCAGATCTAGCCACACAAGTTCTGTGAAACACCATGAACTCTCTGAACTGTTTCTTCATGTGACAAAGCAAACTGTAAGCAGGTCCTAGCAGCATTGCCAGAAACTTAGAAGGCTGCAGGAAAGAGATAATATTCATTTTAGTACATAATGTATGCTAAAATAAAAGGTGTATGCAGGTACACTGATATAAGCTGCAAGAATCCATATTTATATATTCTTTACCTGCCTCGACAGGCTGCACCCATACAAAAGATGTTGAAATGCAGAGTTGTGTCAACACCAACAAAGCTGCATGAGCCAAAGGCCATGCAGCAGGTGTTTCTTTCTGCCAAACCTAAGCTTCCACCTAAACTATCAGATCTGTGTGCTGCCTTATGCATCACACTGCAATAAAGGCACCCTAACAGCAGCCACCTCTGCTCCTCATTCCCATTCTCAAGACTTTTGCTCCTATACATTGAAATCCATTTACACCCCCAGAAAAAGACTCCAAAAGAAAGATAGCTTAATCCCTGAATCAATTCAGTGAAAAACTGGAAGTGTTTTATACCACAAACTTGATTTTGCTTCAAGAAACAACCACTTTCCAAAGTGAGGCACACTGTTATCCAGAGAACAAGTGAAGCTGCTTGGCTTCAGGTGGCAAAGAGCTCAGCCCAGTAGCATTTCAGTTTTCTTTTTCCCCCATATGACAACACGTTGAAAAGAAATGCTCAGCAAAACGGGGCTACACAAACCATTCTCCTCTGAGGTTATCTGCAGAACACAGTACAGTCACAGAACCCTTAGTGTTGGAAGGGACCTTTAAAGGCCACCTGGTCCAACTCCTCTGCAATGAACCAGGATGCCCACAGCTCCATCAGGTGCTCAGAGCCCTGTCCAGCCTGGCCTTAAACCCCAGGGATGGGGCACCCACCACTTCTCCGGGCAAAAGAAAGGTTTCAAACTCAATTACGGCCTTCAGAAGTGGAGATGTCTGCTTCTCTGCTGCAGTACACATCACAGGCACAGGAACATGTACTTACAACAAACACACGTAGGCTTTATTTCTGTAACATTGCTGAAATCAAGTTGCTCTTAGGGAAAAAAAGCAAAGTGGCAGGTGTAGCAGATAAGAAATCTATCAGTGCTGATGTAGGCTGGGCGTTGTAGAGAGATATGGGTTTTCAAAGGTCTGACTGCTTGATTGGTTAAAACAGAGCTGCAAGTCAGTATCCCTGAAGAATATAACTTACTCTTCCACCCCTCCCACCCCTGAGCACTGCTAATTTCTCCAGGTTACCTACAGCGTACTGACTAGCTCTGGTATTATTTCTTTAAGGAATCAACAGCAAGTTGGTCACTGAGTAAAAGCTGTCCTCACTTCTCTAAATGCACTTGTTGAAAAGATACCACTAAAAGAGCAAAGGGCAAGTCTTACAGGTCAGTAGGAACAAGCACCCAAGGGTTAAAAGAAATCTGAAAGCCAGAAAGGCAGGGAGGAAAACAGAGGAGAAAGATGGTTTTAGGAAGGCCACTACAGTACCAAGAATTTACATTGTTGAACCTGGGCAAAAAGCAGTACCAGACACAAGCACGTAGCCTCAGGAAAACAAAGAAGATTCAAGATGAGAGCTAAAGGATCTGGAAGACTTTAAATCCAGGCTGGCAGCTTCAAAATCTCCCCAGCTCACATGTATTTCTTATTCAAACATTGGTCCAGTTCAAGAACATCCAATAAAGAGTTTCTCTGCACAAATACAAGGGAGGATGAAACTAATAAAGGAGCAAGTGTGCCAGTGGTCCCACACCAGAACTGATGTTCTCTTATTCTGTTTCAGCAATAAATACTGTACTGTAACTGCCACATTCACCTCACATTTCTCTACCAGTGCAGTGCTACAGCTTCCTGCTTCCCCGATTTACAGCACAGGAGCTTCATACCGAGCAAGGATACTGAGCACAAAGATGTATTTTGAAGGTTACCTTAACAAGAAAGTGGGCTGGAAGGTTCTAAAGCAACAGCTGAAGCACATCACACAGTGAAGATGTAAATTTCCAGTGCTTTGAGTTCAAAGTTATTAATTTGGCTCATATGGACACTATGTTCTTGCTGTTTCATCACCAGGGATATATCAATTTGATCAGTAAGCTGCCAGCTTTAATCAAGAAAAACAGTAGTGGCAGAACTTAATGTTCCTATCCTACTTCAGACTGTTCTTCTGCAAGAGCTTCCAGACTCCCACCTCTTTTTAATCACAGACAAGTTGATGAGACAGAAGATGGCAACTTGCATCTTACGGACCAAGTCATGCTCAGCAGCACATCTATAACACACTTTGAAACAGAGTTGATAAGAAGTCTCCAGAATATTTTCTCCAAGATGTGTACCAACAGGACACTGCCAACTGCAGTGCCTTCGTGCAGGAGGCACAAATGCAGAATGGCATTTGGACACATCAGATGGCTTCAGACGTGCCAGTGCAAATGCACAAGAAGATAAAAATAGAAAAACACCCAGAAACCTTTCCTGTTTGTTGTCAGTGTTATCATATGCAGATGCCACAGAACAGTCACACACCTGACAAAAGGAATCCCTTCCTAATGGTTTCAGGTAGTGCAAGGTAATAATAGCTAATATAGCCACCAAAGTGAGGCCTGCTTCATATTTAGAATATCTAACATTAACTGGAAAACTACAGATTAACTGCTAAGAACAGAAACACTCCTTAGTTACACACAGCTTCTGAAAGCTACAGGAAGAGTCAGTGCCAATTAGTTTGGCTTGAACTGCAGACGAGTTAGGTACAGGAGGTACGTATTACACAAGACAGTTTGGTTGAGGAACTGACCAAAAGAAACCAGAATCTACAGAGCAGGGTGACAAAAGCTTTTAGCTCTTACAGTTAGAATAAACTGCAAGGAAGGACAACAGAAATAAAGAGAAAAATAAAGAGACAAAAATTAGTCTCAACAACCACATCATTTGCAAGGTGCTTTAAATTTGAATGACATGTCTGCCTTGAGGAACAGAGCATCAAAGCTTGTTTTCAGTCACCAGCACCGTCAGGCCTGAACATGCAAATCCCATCCTCACCTTCTGCTCGTATGAAGCCCCGTAATAACCATCATTGAGACCAAAAATAATCTCGTTTGGGTTTCTTGCATGTATCTATAAGAAAAGAAAACAGTTGATTTTAAGGTCAACCTACTTCACACTGCAGCTGAGCATAAGTTGCTCTATTTGATGATCAAATGCAGCTTTTCAGCACCTGTAAGCTCAGAAGCAGGAGAAACTTTAAAGCAAACTGAATTTAACCACAGAAAAAGCATTTGTTTCACAGCTTTCATAACAGTCGCTGAGTACGTTCAGCCATGAATCCTGGAATCAGAAATGCAAACCAGAATTTATCCGGCCCAAGGCAGCTGCTGCTTAAGGACTGGCTGCCCATCAGACTGCTGGTGCGAGGTGCTGAGTGCATCCTTCACTGTTTTCCATCCTCCTCCCCCTGATTTTTCATTTTGCTCTCACTTACTGAGTTGTCTTAATCCCAACCCACCCACAAGTTTTCCCTTGCTCTTGCTCTCCTGACCATTCCCAGCCTTCTGCTGAGCAGGGGAAGCTGGATGAGCAGCTGGTAGGTGCTGAGAGGCCAATGTGCCACGTGAACCTACAGCAGTCATACTCTATAAAATTTTCTTCCCAAGCTTTGAAACAACCCCATTTAAAATGACCAGTAAGAAACAAAATAATTAATCACAGAACTGTAGGGGTTGGAAGGGACTTCTTGAGATCATCCAGTCCAACCTCCAGTTCTCTAGGTCTGACACAGTACTCTTAGGACTGAGGATTTTTGATGTAGTGTTGTTATCAAGAGAATAAATGATTGTCTGTATGGCAGCTTCAATTATGAGCTATGCTAATTAACTATGTGTACAACCACACTGCTATTTCTGGGAATCAATTTCTGCACTGCAACTTGAAGCACCAAGCACGAGCAACATCACTCAGGAGGCTCAGTCAGCAGTGATAATTGAAAGTGCACAGCTACTCAGGATTCAAGGCTCTGAACTGAGCTAACACAAATCGAAGCAATGAAACTTCAAAGCGTGCTCTTCTAAGGTGCTCGTTTTGCTTCTTAATAATCTGTATTTGCTCATCTAGCTGTTACAATTCTTTAAACCAGAACCAGAGGAAAAGCTGTTTTTGCATTACCTGCTGTCCCAAGTACTTTAATCCATCCAGATTGACCTTCCATTCAATCAGAAGCTGGAAGTGCTCCTTCTTGCCACCCCAGATCCTCACAACGAAACACGAGACAGACGTATCGAGACGATCAGGCATTATTCCAAAGTCCAAACTCCTCCAGGTTGGATTCTGTTGGCATTCAAAGGGAGATAAGAACTGAAGCTGACAGCCCTAACTTTCTAAGCACGATATTGGAACGTAGCAGTCTATGTCAAACAAGGATTTTAACACATTTCATCATGAACCACAACCATTTCGGCTTTGAGCTGAAATCAGCAGGTTCTGCTCCTGCTTTTTTCTGTTTTCTAAAGCCAGCCCTTACATTAAGCACTGTATGCTGCAGAGCATTCAGTGAGCTCTGCTGCCTTCTATTAAAGTAACTGTTCAGTGCCTTTATTTATTGAGTTTAGCCAAAACAAAAACTCAAGAGTGCACGGAGCACTGTTTTCCACACTATAATTTAGCTTCTGAAAAACAAAGTGTAGTGTTCATTGCAAAAGTTGAACTGAAACTCTTACCTATTCCCCAGTAACTAAGTTGGTATAATTTACTTATAGGTTTGTTCACATTCTCCTCCTCCTCAACTGATGCTGATGGCAGCCCTCAAATGTTGCCACTGAGAGCTCCACTTCATTCTGAGTTCAGGCTTGCATCTCAGCAAGAAAGCAATGTATATGAAGCTGAATTCCACACACTTATTCCTCTAGAACTGATTTGCAAACACAAAGCACTCCAAGGACTGGCTCACTCTGATAACATCCCAGCTAAGGATTTAAAGAACCTTTTGTAAATGGTTTGGTTACAGCTTGGGCCAATTCAATCCAACACTGCTAGTGGCAACAGCCAGTTATCAACTTCTGGATTAAAACACAGGGCATCCAAATACAGAAATGGGAAAACTATTGGTAAACTCTCTCTTTTCCTTGACATCCTGGACTAAAAAAATGGTAACTCCTCCAAAGCAAAAGGAGAAGGCCTGTACACACCCTCACATGAAAGACTGAGCCTTCCATTCTGACACTTAAGCAGCCTGAAGCAGGCCAGTCATCACTAAGCTGCTATTGAACAAGTCAGAAGAAGAGGCATCTGAAAAGAGCAGAGGGACAAAGCTCTCCAGTGAACTTTATAGAAGGAATACAAACTTGGGCCCATTAACAGCCTTGCTGATGTAGACTGCTTTTCCTCATTCAGCAAGTTTCAAAGTATTTAAACCAGAATGCTGTAAGTGATATAGTCCCACCTTGCTGGTACAGACATTAACAAGTCAGTTTAGCAGGTTTCCTTGCCCAACACTTGCAACCTTCTACTCCCAGGCACATATTCCTTCCCAGTAGTAATAAACTCTTCAGTTCTGATCCATTTACAGATCTGAACTGGAGTTTGGAAACATGGCAGTTTCTAAACTTCAGTTTCTTAAAGCAACTAGTTCCTTGCATAAGTAATTGGCAAAAATTTAGCAGCAGCAGCCACTTCTGTTATTAACACTAGGGAAAACAAAAGCAAAGAGCTGAGCTGTAAACAGACCTTGGATATGATACTCACAGTTCTATGACAATGAAAGAAGTGTCTGAGACCAGTAGAAATACAGTTAACACTACTTGGCCAGTTTGGTGCTCTCAGCATTTATAATAGGTATCTGTTATAAATCTTAATCTGGACACTAAAGAGTTTTCACATCAAAGCAGTCCACCCTGGGAGGGTTTAGTCCCATTTGCAGAGGTACCACCTGATCTTTGTTCCACAGCTGTGAAAACAAACATGCAGATCTACTGCTCTGAACTCACTGTCCCAACTTCTGTGGAATGAACCTGAAAAGGAGGAGGAGAATGCAATGCTCCTGAAAGGAATAAAGAGTTTAAATAGGTATTTCAAAGTCATGGCACACAGCTGAGAAATTTGATTACTGTGGCAAATAGGTAGCATCTAAAGAAAAGGGTTTCTTTCACATGAAAAAAAAACTTACCAGAGAATTCTTGATCACTTCACTCTTATAAAACTCTAGGGAAAAAAGATAAGTGAAAAACACTTTTAGATTAGCTTGAACATCGATACAAATCTTCATATTTAAAAACAAAAAGTTACACTCCTGAAATACAAATGTTAATGGGTCTGGTCTGTCAGGAACTAATTCCAGACTTCAAAGTGCAACCAATAGTTTGTCATATTACATCTTCCTGGAAGAGTGCAGAACGGATGAACTGATTAGTCCCCTGAAGAGCAAGGCTGAGCAGTTCCACATGCTTAGAAAGAGAACCTCAGATGTCAAGAACCCTGGACTTAAATGGAGATAGGCAACAGCTGACACACAGCCCTTGGCTCTCCCAGCCAAAAGAAGAGCATGAAGTCTCTAAGCAGACAGGTGAAACACAGATTCTGTAGAAAACCCCTCAGCTTGCTAAAGTCAAAGGAAAAATCTTCAGCAAGACAGAACATTCTATTCCAGAGAGGAACACCCAGAGAGGTGGTGGAGTCTCCTTCACTGGAGGCACTCAAGACCTGACTGAACACCTAACAGTGCAGCCTGGGCTGGGAGCTGCTTTGGCAGGGGGGGTTGGACTCGATCTCTGGAGGTCCCTTCCAACCCGTACAGTTCTGTGATTCCAGATTCAAACCACCACCACAGAAGCAGGGTGAAGTTAAACATCCTTCAGACAGCAGCCTCAAAAAAGCAAAGGTTCAGCTACACTAGCTGAAGCTTCAGCTTCCCTGGGAAATCTTAAGTTCCTGGATTCCTTAAACTCAAAGCTATTGGCTGGGAGAAAGGAGAGCAACAAAAACAGGCCTATTTAAGAAACTCAACCAAAGCTGCCATCTGCTTTGCCTCCTTGCCTACTTCCTTCCAAAGGCTTTTATGAAGTTCAGGGAACTAAAGAGTTAGCAGAAACGATGCAAATAGTGGCAGCAGGCTGTCGAGGCAAGAAAGAAGAGAAAGTCACTGTCCTAAAGGAGTACTCAGTGGAAAAAAAGATGACAGGAAGCCTGGATTACCTTTGTATATCTTGGTGTTATCACACAGGTGGAGAGTGAAGTACGTGTCCAAGAGGCGAAAACCATTCTTATTGATGATGTTACGTGCAGCAATATTCCGAAGATGACGAAGCCGGCGCTAAAAAGGAAGAAAATAATCAATATTTTCAGCAGCTTAGATTGAGATGAAGCTCTCCTTATCATTATGTAAGCATTTCAATGACTTTCAAAGCCCTGCTGTCCAAAAAACATCAGAGACTTCACTTTTTTTGGCAGAGATCTGGTGTTAACATTAAGCTAGGTCAGCTAAGTCAACATAACCTGCCTGGACAAGCAGCAACTAGCCCCCATGAGCTCAGATTAAGCAACACTGATGCACAGAACAAGCTATTCTTCTCCATGTCCTGTATATAACTGTACATCCAAGACAAAATAGCAGACAAGGAGCTCCAACCACCACCCAATCCAAAGCAATAGCTGAACGAGGCTTCCTGGAGTCACAACAACCCTGGGAACTGTTGCAGTGCTCCTAAATAAAAAGGAAAACAAAAAAAAAAAAACATCCAGAAACAGGGAAAATTATCCTTCCTGAGTTACCATTAAGGAAACAAAACTGCTTTCAGTAGTTAAGTTACTGCTTGGTTTCACTTCTTATTTCAACTTGGAAAGCCAGTGCACGCATAACAGACTCGAGTGAACTCAGCACCCACATATATCAAGCTCTCATTCACCTTTAGGTACCACATTACCAACACTGTCTCACCTCCCTTCCCTAGAGATGTCAACCAACAGCTCCCATCCTTTTTGGCCCACTGCTCGTATGCAGCTTGTCCTGAAAGATCTTTAACGAACAGCCCAGTGGGAATCACCAGGTTTGGAATCACAACCTGATGCTTTAAAATTCTCAATCCCAGAGGAATGCACATCCAAAGGAAGGAGAACTAACACAGAAGGAATATTCAATTTCTGTTCATGTGGCAGACTCAGGATGGATGAGCTTCAGCCTCCTTTCTGCTAAGCTTATTTATGAGACTGTAAGAGGAGCCTGAGATGGGAACACAGAATGGTTCAGCATAGGATGAAAGACAGGATGCAAAGAAACATCACAGGACAGCCACTGCCTAGTGTGTGCAGGCAGTGCATAATAAAATAAATCCTTTACGCTGCTTAATTGCAAGACTATGCAATATCTGTTAGAAACTGGTACTGAGAATGTTGACAGAAAGAATATGCTTCATTTCAAACCTGTATGGACATCATCCATTATTTCATATCTCCTCCTCAAGCTGTGCGGTGTTCTGGGTGGTTTTACCAGATAACACCAATACCTGACAGCCTTTAAGAACAATGCCAAGGTTTCATGTGACAAACCTCAGCTTCAGCAGTACACAAGTCAACCATCCACCAAGCTCACTCCCCAGATCATTCTTTAAATAAAAAAATAAGGAAACTAAAGAGAACTAAAAGAGAGAACAGCTCATTTGACAAGCAGGGCAACTTTCTCCAGTTCCTTTTCAGATTACAAACTAATTGGGTGACAGGTTGAAGTAGTATGTTACAACAAATTTACCCTCAAGCAAAGTCAAGCAAGTTTTTCCTCTTTTATTTCATGAGCTAAGGTTTTGAAAGGAGCTCTAGGGCATCGTGACCTGCACTTGCATCTTAGGGACCACAGCCAAGTTCTTATCTCCATGTTTCGTGACTTCTTTGCACCCATTAAAGTCTGGAATGTAAAAAAACCTCAGGTCTCACTCATTCCAAACCAACTGGAAGGGAAACGCTTCCCTTAAGGCTGTGAGACCACAACACAGTTCATGAATGTGTGCTTAAATCTCCAGCTTGGCCATTGCTCTTCCTCCCTTCTGTCCCAGTCAGCCTACCTGGAAGGGACAAGCTTCCAATTATACAGACCATTTCCTTCTTCATGCTCTTAAGTATGAGATAATATCAAGAAGAGATGTGGACCCTGAAAATAAACCACCTACTTGCCTGCCACATCTTCAGTGTGGATGTTATTCTGATTTCCTCAGAGCTCCACAGCAGCAGCATCCAGAGCTCATTAACCTCACTCAGACAAAGATAATTAAAGCCGTAGCCAGGAGAACAGCTACAGAAGCAAATCCAACAGACCGTTCAACCAGGCACCGAAACTCTTTGTGAGGGCCTTGCAGCTGCTGTGTTTGGCTGGGTTAGTTTCACCAGACAGGTTCCTCAGCATGGTGCACAGCGTGGCTGAATGCTGAAGTGAAACCACCAGCTCCAAACACGTGCAGGGCCACGTTCAGCCCAGCATTTCTGCAAGGAAAGGCAAAAGCAGTTCGTGGTCAGGTATCAGCCCCCTTCCCAATGCAGAAGCCACTCCTCATAGAGAAGTAACCCATTACACTTCACCCCAAATATAACAGCTGCAAATAAGCCCGAGTTCTTTCATTTCCTTTTTTTCCTCAGGTGAAGTAGGAAGAAAGCTGTCACTTCTCATAAGAGATAGGTTTAGTTATGTATTTATAAACAGTACCAAAACTCTTCAACACAAGAAGGTAACACCTACAGCTGAGGTGCTCTGCAATCAGAGCAGCCATTCCATAAAGCCTGGTTTAGAAAACCAGGTGCTAAGAAAGAAAGAAATACATCTGATAAGTGCTTTGGCAACCCTATGAGTCACATAACTTACAACAGGCCAGCTGTGCCCACGAGCTGATCGCTGAGGATTTGCTTTCCTCAAAATAAAAAGATATGCCAAATATGCAGATATCATTTCACTTCCAAAGAAGATGAATGAAGCAGTGAAACTACGTGGTAGGCATGTTATCACTGAACTGCCAGTCTAAGTTGTAACTGTGTAAAAGCAATTGATGTGTAACATCTCTACAACGACTTACGTGAAAGAAAACTCTTTGTATTTCCACCTACCTTGAAAATAAGTAGGCACAAACCAGGGAAAGAGATCCACTCATTTCCCCTTAGAAGAAATCCTGCTCCTATTTAAAAAAAAAACAACACTGTGAAAGGCAAAGGTAGAGGTGCTGCCTCTCCCTGAACCATTCAGAGAACAGTGCTTACCTGTAACAGCCTAAAGCATTCCTGGCATTTTGGAAGTATTTGCTCAAGGTCACATCATGGGCAGTAAAAACAAGAACTGAGAGTTCTGACTCCTGCTCTATCTTAACCACTTTATTATTCTCTTACAGGAATCAGATGATCCCATAAAGAATGTAAATATGTCCAAGCTGGATGAGAATGCAGGCAGAGAACCTTCTGTCTTTGCCACTCATCTGCCTCACTGTGAGCTCAAGCACTGGCCTAGAAGTCTAGATCACTAATATGGGCAGCAGCTGAATGCATTCATCTCTCTGACTCATTAAAATCAACTTGCAGAGATGTGAAGGAGCACCCAAGCTAAAGCAAGGCAAGCAGCTCAGTTACTCCCACTAAAATGTTATATACCCATGGCTGGACTGGAAGAAGTCTTCATTCCACTCAGCCCATTTTGAGGTGACATCCCATACAACACATATCATCCAAATTCATGAAAGTCTCTCACGTTCAGCAAAGAACAGCAGCTGGGGAGGGGAAGAACAAAAAGAAAAGCACGTCCTTGCCTTCCCATAGAGCATAAATACAAGAGCAAAACCAGCATAACGAGGCTGGGAAACCTTCCTGTACAAGCAAAGCCTCAGTGGACAGAAGTGACTTTAAAAACCCACAGGTGCCAAAAGCAACTCAGCACTCAGGGTTCTCCCAGCAGCCAGCTTTCCTGAAAAGCAATCTGTTTTTCTCCAAGAGCACGTACTGCACACAGCATTTCAACGTGGGCTACAACTTCAGCACCCATTCTAGCCCACTCAGCCAACAACAGGGCGAACGATCACAAGAGCTTTTAACCTTAACACCAAGATACAGACTTCTTTCTGGATATCCCATGAGTCCTTTCCAGGCCAGGGTCAGGTCTGAGCTCTGCACAAGCTGGTACAGGCCCTGGTTTTACTCAGCTTTCCCGGTCTCCTGGCTTGTTTGATGACCACAGTGACTCTGAAAGAATGTAAGCAAAATCCCTCCAGCTATTTCAGCATTAAAGCAGGGGGCAAAGGTTAGTTAGCAACACAAATGTGACTACAGCAATTCCAGGTCTTTCCAACTTGACAGAACTGTGCTTGCAAAATCTGGGTCTCTGAATGCTTGTGCAGCTCTCAGCACTCAGGTGTTGGCTGTTTAGTGTAAAAAAGGGTAGAAAATACCAAGTCCTAAAGCCTATTAAAACAGAAACGTGACTTCAGTCCTTACAACGGCATCCTCTTCTTACTTTAATTGACTGAAGACAAATGACAAGACAGCAGCAGTTTAGGAACTTATTTGCCCTTTTAAGCAAATCACTGCCTTCTGGCAACAGCTTAAAAATGTGCTGTAGGAACCTAACTGCACTTCAGCATGCTTCTCTCACATTCCTTAAGAAACAATTGAAGGAAAATAACTATTTATATATATAAACAGTGTACTTTAGTTGACAGTTCCTTAAATGAAGGTGCTTCCTTTCTTTTATACTCACACACACCTAGAAGGCTTTTCGAATGAATTTAGTTGGAAAATACACCTCTGAAGCTTTCACCTGAACATGCTACAGCTCAATAAAGGCTTCCAGGGATTCATTCTCTGCCACAGCTCCTCCTATTTCTGCACTGAGAGACTCAACAAGGGCAGCCAGCACATCAAAGGCATCGGCCAAAGGACACTGCATCTTCTGTAACTGAAGTAGGGAGAAAGCAAAGGAGGAAGAATAAGCAAAGCCTTTGTATGAGAGACAGCCAGAGAAAAATTGTACTTGGAGCATGAAAGGGTCCTTCATCTGAACTGGGAACTAAAGGATAGCATCTTCTGAAGTCAGTGTTACGTTCAACAAAATATGTCAGTCTATGGCACAACCCACTCCTCTACAACTAATTTAAACAGCAGCAGTAGTATGAAACAAAAACCAATTAAGTTAACTAGTCACAGAATGGCTACACATTACTTTTGGAAGGTAACTAAGCCCCGTGGTCCCTCCTCTCTTTGCAGCCTCTCTTACAAGCAAGGCCATAAAGAACCTCCCTCACTAAATAGCTGACATCATGCTGGGGAGCATCTCAGAAACCAAAGTTCTCTCTCAACGAGGCAAAGCAGCATCTATTCAGCAAGAGGAAAAAAAGCTTTGCACTCCAAAATCTCATAGAGAGAATCTGCATTACTTTCTTAGAGCTCAGAACCAAGGCGACAGCAAAAAACAAAAACAGTATCTGGGGTTAGCTCTGAGCATTCATGCTCTTCACTCGTCCTCTGCATCTTCAACTTTCTTTTCACAGCCAAAACTGATCCGTGCTCACCAATGCAGGAAGACTGAAAAAGGCCTAAGAGGTCTTTAGCAAAAACACCTGAGCAGCAGCTAGAAACCCCATCCATCCTTACTGTCACTTGCCTGAGTTTGTATAGGCATATTTACTTCCTTGCAAGATGAGAGACCAAACCCATAACTGCTTCTCTGATGAAACATGGAAATCCTACAAAGAGGTGGAAGAGAGGTGCAAGCCCCAGCTCATTAACAACAAACACTGCAGCAGACAGCTCAGAGGAGCCTCTTAAGCCTCTTACTGTCACCTTGGGCAACACAGCATTAGTCCACGTTAGCTGTGGGAACAACCCCAGCAAACCAAACAAGCAATGGAAAACAAGGTGACGTCCAGAAGGGCGACCCCAGGAAAAGTGCTGCATGGAATAAAGTGCCAACAAAACCAAAGCAAAGGCACTTCTGACCTCCAAGATCCATTTGATTTTACGTATGTGCCATTATTACACAAGCAAACCATACATGCTGATTAATAATAATGTGAAACATTGTCATCCAATAAGATCACAAGCATTACTAACCAAGAGCAGAGTGGTAAGTCTCCCTTCCTAGAAGTGGAATGAGTCTTCAGTCACCATCACAACCTTTCCTTCATTCAGTTAAGGACATCACCTCAACACCCTCCATCCCTAATATATCCCAAATAAAGCATCAGGATCCATTTACTACAGCTTTCTGACAGAATGAGCTCTCTAAGGTATTTAGAGATCATTCCAACAAGGAAATGCACTTGCATTCCTTAAGGAGTACAATGTAGAAAGCAAAAACTGATCACCAGATTAACAGCCAAGCTTTTGGGCTGCACGTACTGTCACTGCAATTATTCCCCCCACCCCCAACTATTTCCCTTCCCATCAGTCTCCTACAAACCCTACCCCTCCATGCAGCTGGGGGAAGCAGAGCATACACGACCACATCACCTGTACAGTGTTTTGATGGAGGAGTTCTTCAAACACTGACATGGGAGCAGAGACAGAGCACACCCAAAGAGAAGTGAAAGTGGCATTTGGAGACAACGCTTTCCATCCACCACTCATATCTCCCCCAGCTTGCTTCGTAGGAAAGAGGAAGTAAAACACTGGAGAGGCAGATTTGTTCTCATATTGCTCAGTGGAATATGTAACAATAGCTGTATAAAGCTGCTTCCAAAAACAAGAGGTTTTCTGTACACTCTTTCAGCTGAAAAACTGGTAGATGTGTGGCTGTAAGCCCACGGAGCAAGCTCCCTGCTTCTCCCACATCAAACCCCTCTCCAACCCCCTCGCCAACTCACCTCCAATCACTCCCTCCTGCTGCGTTATCACACACACAGGAGTCACACACAGCTCTAAAGAAACTCATCCAGAAGTTTCAAACTTGACTTCCAGTCCACCCACATTCCTCCCTCGTTCCTTTGCTCACTTTGAGCACAGCAAATATGGCAACGTGCATCTGAGGTAGTTCACGACATCAGACTGCCACTTCAACTGCTGAAAGTATGAAGTACGACTGAAATCCAGAAGGACTTTCAATTGAGATGTCAGCTTACCCCCCCAAAAAAAGTTTCTTTTCTTCTGCTACACAGCTCACTTCACTCCTGACTTCCAATCCCTTAACTCCTGGGTTCAAACATGGTTAGGACAGGGATAACTAACTGCTTGAGCAATATGGGGGTGACAGAAAACACACTCTGACCGCACAATAGTTTCACCCAGCTGCTGGAAACCCCAACATGCACCTCATGAAGGCAGCCTGCATCCAGTCTGACAAGTCCACATCAGCACTGGGTACAACCAAAGGGGATGCTCTGCACTTTGCTGGAGTTTGGGGTGCAAGGAAGCCCCACGTGGCTCACCACTGAACCAGCTCCCAGCTCAGGCCTCAGTCCTATGGCTACATGCACTGAACTGCTCTCAGACTCAAGCTTGATTGCTCAAGCAATTAATACCCACTCAACTCTAAATGAATCCCAGTCTGGAAGGAAACAGAGGGCAGAGAACATCCTTGCAAAGTTCTGCTGTGTTGGCTCTGCCTCACACACCTGCTTTGTGGCTGAACACTCTGCTGCTCCATCCCCCAGAAACTGTCACCATCTGACAACAGAGGTCTCTGAGCTGAAAGACAAAAGATACTGGGTTACCTGGAATACAGCCTGACAACGTTCACGGCTGTGCAGCAACCAAAGCTCATGCTTTCCCTTCTCACCACCACGTCCACATTCAGCACAATATATCCAGCTGCCCCATACCCACATCCAAATTGAGCAACTTCTAAAGTGGTACTCCATCCAAGACAAAGAAGCACTCAGCTGCCACATAGAACATAGCACTCACCTATTACATCAGAAGCCACACCGTGTTTGTGCTTGCTCTCCTCCCCCCCCCCCCAAAATTCATCTTTATCACAGTAACATAGCAGGGGACTATTTGATCATTTTCTATCATTATTTCTGAGATATGGTCCACCCAAAACCAACTATACCTACAGATTACTCATGTGCTGATTAGCCAGCGAGGTAAGAGAGAAAGGACACAGACCTGACTTGAAACACAGACTGGAAACCACTTTGTGTAATTAACAACAGCCCCTTCAGTATGTATTTAATGCACACACAGGTTTTTTTTCCCCCTTAGAACCCCCAGATCATTCACCACCAACGTGCACCAGCACAGTTAGTGTACAACAGTCCACACAGATCAGGACTGCAGGGCTTCAATCACTATCTCACAGATCATCACAAGCTTTGGTCTGACGTTGGAACTGATAAGAAAAGTTTACCAATTTTATCCTGAAGGAGAAGTTTAAGTGCTGGAAGCCCAAGAAGACTGGCCCTCCTGTCTCTGAGCAGCCACACATGATAGCTGTTTAGGCCAGCAATTAGTGCAGTAACACACAGTGAATCATTTGACTGCAGTGTGACTGGCCATTCTGTGTTAAGACTGCATTTTTTTAAACCAAAATCTTCCATCTAGATTATAAAGTTTGAAAGGTTTGGGTCCCCCACCCCCATTCCTTTGAACTGCACACAGCAAGAGGATTGAAAAGTCACTGATTTGTAGAAGCTCGAAACAAACAAGTTACCATGACACTCCAGGCTTTCTTGCATCGGGAAGAGATAATGTTAAAGAATCTCTGCTTTGAAGTGCATTTGTTTCAAGATAATGTTTTAAGTTGTTACACTCACCCCTCCAAGAGAAAGCATAACAGCAAAGAGACATCCTGGAGCAATTACCTAGGGACACCAACTGGAATTGCTTAGGTCTAACCAGATGCATTTCTTCACAGCTCTATCCTCTGCCTCTCCTGCTTAAAGCATAGAAAACAGCAGCAAAACACATTCTTAACTCAGATCATCCTCCAGCAGGTTAAAGAACACTGGAGTCACAACAAAGCTATGGTCAGGCCAGCAGAAGAGTGTGGACACAGCTCTGCACTCCTGCAACTGCTTCAGTAGCAGCTGCTTCGTCCCCTAATCAACTCACAGCTAAACACAGGCTAAGAGCAAGCCCACCCCTTCAGAGCCAGCATTCACCTCAAGTTCACAGATCTGAGAACGTGTTCTTCAGGGAGATTTATAGCAGTGACTCGCATCTTCCTGCTGTCCTTACAACTCCAAAAACGCAGCACTGGGTGTTCTGGAGAGCACTGCCTGCTAAAACAAACCACCGGACTGAGCACTGAGCCAGCAGGTAGCAAACAATTCCCACATGCTACACAGCACCGTACTCAGATCAGACACATTTACGCATTATCCAGGCAGTGCAATAAACTGGAATGACTCCTCCATTCCTTTTCTCCTTTCTGCAGTGAAACATCTGCAGGATGATAGCCCCTTGGAGGTAAAGCACTGTGCAACTCAGCAACGGGCTTCCACGCTCAGATACTGCAGTGAACAGATGATTTGCTCCCAGCATCTCAGGCTGCAGTTGCAGAGCTCCTTGATTTGATGGCAGGCACTGACACAGCACACAGATACACTCTCTGCATTTGCAGAGCACGCAGCAAAACTTCAGACTTTGCCTCACACTTCCACTTGTGACAATTAACATTTCCACACAGGCACCCCACGTAAACCAAATATTTACCTGACAGGAACAGCCTGTAATTGAAGATGGAGTTTCTGTTCCTACAAAGCTCTCTGCTCCCAGAGAAAACAAAACAAAACAATACAAATAGACTGTTTTGGTCTCACTTTCACCAATGAAACGCCGTGACTAATAACTCAGGCTTTTCCCCGCAGCATTTGCCTGGTTCTTGCACAAGCTTGGGAAAGAAGAAAACCAAAAGATTTAGCAGGGAGAAGGCTGTATGTGATCTCCCGAACAACTCCCAGCACCCTGTAAACCTCATCCAAAAACAAAACCAATCTTCATCTTCATGAACACAGAACAGGACCTTGCTTCACAGCCAGTGCCTGCTCTGTGGCCAGCAGCCACCTACCTCCACTGTCCCCTCTCACCCGAGTGCTACACAGTGCTCACCCAAGGAGCACTCACAGCCTCATTTCGAGCTGACACCTATTGATTTTCCTCCCTCACTACTTCATTTTAACACCTGGAAGCACAAAGCTGAAGCCATTCAGATCACGTGCCTGCTCCTTTACAGCACTGACAGCACAGAGGCACTGAACCCAAACTTCCAAGTGCCGTGCAGTATTTCTAAGGGAGAGCAAAGGCATGCATGTCATTATTCCCCTCCCAGCACCACTGTTTAAGCCGACAGGAACCATATAATGAAAGTCACAGACTGATACAGATTGCTAAACCCTTCTGCAGAAGGCTACCTCACTTAACCCTGCATCTAAAGCTCTCCAAAATTATATCACTGGTGTAAGCAGGACGGTTGCCCAGTAAACCAAAAGCCAAATATCAACAAACAGGAAAAACAGCTCGCTGAAGGAAGGATGTGACGGGGAGGGAACATTTCACTGCTTTTTGGATATATCCTTTAGCTCTGCTTACCTTCCTCCTTACTAAGAGGCACCCCACTGCTCCAGCCCCTCAGCCACTCCAAAATAAAAGCCAGTTTACCTAGGTGTTACCCACATTTCAAGTCCCAGCACCTGTTTGCACTCAGCATCTCAACAAAGAAAACACCCTCAGCTCTCCGGCACAGGCACAGATCCCATGCAAAGGGGACTCATCCTCCCACATCCCCCAGCAGCTCAAGGGAAAGGCACTCAAAATCCCACAACTCAGGAACCCCTCTGTGTCAGATCGCACCTTCAGGGCACCCCCATCCCACTTGGACTCCTCATTCTGAGGAGCCCCCATCTCTTCACATCGAGGGGTCAGGCAGATAACCCCCTTCCCTTTCATCTCGAGGCATCACACAATTCATAAGAGCACCCCTTCACCAAAAGGACCCCCATGCCTCAGGAAGCTCCCCATCACCTCAAGGGAACAACACAGAACTCAGAATTCCCCTTCACCTCAAGGGAACCCCACCCCTCACAGAAGATGCCCACTCACCTGAAGGGAACTCCATGCCCCAACCCCCACCCCCTTTCACCTCAAGGGAACCCTATCCTTCACAGGAGGCCCCCCCTCACCCCAAGGGAACCCCATCCCCTCAGGGGAGCTCCCCTTCATCTCCAAAGATCCTATAACCCATAGGAGCCCCCCACTTTGCATCAAGGGAACCCCTACACCTCAAAGAGCCCGCCCTTCACCTCAAGGGAACCCCCTACACCTCAGAGGGCCTTCCCTTCACCTCACGGGACCTCCAAGACTCAGGAATCCCCCTTTCACCCCACGGCTGCCCCGACTGCACCTCAAGGGAACCCACCCTCCGCCTGAATGAACCTTCCTCTCTCCCCTCCCCCCCTCCCTACCTGCTGCGAGGGCAGCTCCACATGCAAGGCCCTGGTGGCGGAGCTCGGGTGTAGGGCGGCGGGGCCGGCGGCCGAGCTCATCCTCACGGCAGAGAAACAGCCGGGCAGAGCCTGAGCATGAGCCCGCCGGGCCGCCCCGCCGCCGCCGCCGCCGGGCACCCAGGGGTTAATGGCGGCAGCAGCACCGAGCTGGGCCGCTCGCTACGGAGCCATATTACCGCAGTGCTGAGGGGCGGGCGAGGAGAGGCGGGAGCTCGAGGCCTGAGCTCCCGCTCATTGGTCAGCGCTCCTGCAAGGCTGGAGACCGGGAGAACCCTCGAGCTGTGATAGGCTGAAAGCCACGTCAATCAGCACCTCATTCCCCGCCTCTGTCAAACCGTTGGAACGGGACCCGGAGCCGATTGGCGCGCCGACTTCCGGTAGGCGGGACGGCGCCGCAAGGAGCGGCTGCTGATTGGGGGGAGGCGGCTTTGATGGACGTCGCTCGCTCTCCGTCACGTGGTGGAGGGAGCTGTTTATATCACGTGGTGAGACGAAAATATTTTGCTGTCGCGAAGCGGGTGGGAGGGGGGGAGTGGTCGCCATGGCAACGGGGAGCGGCCTAGGGCCTACAGTAGGCGTCGGGGGGGGGGGGGAGGGCACGTCACACATGACGCCAGCCCACCCCACCCCACGAACATTCCATGTTGTCCCACCCACCCCGCGTGACCCCACGTTGCCCCACAACATGCCGCCCTATTCTGCATTGTGCTAACCCATACCCCACCCCACAATACATTGCCAGCCCACCCTACAACACACCAACCCCCCCCCCACATTGCACTGATCCACCTTACGTCATGGCAACCCACCCCAGAGCACGCCAACCCACCCCACATGACACTGACCCATCCTACACCCTACCAATTCACCCCACATTGTGCCGACCCACCCCACAGCACACCAACCCACCTCATATGACTTTGACCCATCCCGCATCGTGCCAATACTAACACGAACACACCAAAGCATGATGCAGCCCTCTCCGCAGCACCCACCTCGATCCCATTCCACCCACACAACCTCCATCCCAAGCAGGACGTCCACCCCATACCACGTCCACCTACCACACAGCACTGAGAGCGCCAGTCCTGTCCCCGTGCTCTACTGGGACCACCAGTCCCCACGGTGCCCTGCAGCACCGGGAACACTTGCCCACTGTAGGTAGCCACGCTGGAAACACTCATCCCCATCGTTTCACCGGGAGACCGGGATTGCCACCGCACCGCTCCGCCAGGAACGCCTGTCCCACCACCCCCAGCAGCAGCACTGGGAACGCCTGTCCCCAGCACACCGCCACACTGGAAATGCCAGTTCCCACCAGCCCAAGGGCTGAAGCACTGGAAACTCCTGTCCTCTCCTCCACGTGGCCCCATATGGCCTCCAGCTGGGCCACGGGTGCTGGTGAGGGTGTCCTCATCAGGGTGACCTTCCCTGTTGGAGTGTGTCTTCATTCACCTCTATGTATTGTGCAGTATTCATGCTACGCTGGCATACGTTGTACCAATGTTGTACTAAGCGTGCATGGTGAACCCATTAAGTCCCATTGGTTGGACTCGATGATCTCTAGAGATCCCTTCCAACCCCTACGATTCTGTGATTTAAAAAAATCAAAGAAATAACAAAAAATGAAGTGGGAAGCCATGTTTCCTAGAGCTCGATGCCCATCCGTGCAGAAGTCGTGCTCTTCCATCCTCCACCAATCCTCGCAGCTATTCCTCATGCTCTACCATTTCCCAAAGTACCTCTTAGGATTGAAAAACAGAGACAACAATCTCCATCCCCTCAATAATGGGTGAGGGAACTCTTCCCAAACCTTTGATCCCGTGTCTGGGTGCTCCGATAATCGCCGATACCTCCAGCTGAAGTTTCAAACGCCATGAGCCCAGAGTTGGGTTTGACTTCTGGACGTGGGTGTCCCCAACGAGGAGAGTAATTGTTGAGATCAGGAGGTTTAAACGTGGTAATTTGGGACCTGTTGTATCAGTGTTGTTCACCTCCTGGCTTCTGGTTCATTACAGCGCGTGTGCTCGTTGCTTTTGAAATTACCCCCTTCACTTCAAAAGGTCGAAACTTGGTTTCTGGGATGAAATCTGGTTTGGTTATATTGGTTTGGGGGGGGGGGGTTGCTTGTTTGTTCATTTAGTTGGTTGGGTTTTTTGCCCTAGTTTTTAGTCCAGAGGTGTGGAAATAAAAACACAGCATTTGGGACGATGAAATTGTTCGTGAAATCAAAAAAACCTTCTTGAAATAGTGACTTTGCTTAGGAAATAATACCACTTCCTTGCACGTGCCCTGTATGTGGACACTGCTTTTAATTTGCTGCTTCACCTGCTCTGAGAGATCTCACCCTTAATTCAGTCCCCAGAGGAAAAATTCAGATATGACTCCAGATCAGCAAATCCCACGTTAATTTATTAATGATTATTTTAAAGGTCCCTGCAGATTTCCAGCTCATGCTAGCTGGGGGTTGGGCCTCATTTTGCACACTGTTTCTAGGGAAAAAAAACAGGAGTAAGGTTTCCATTTCAGGTTTGATTTCCATCGGCTTTGACAGGGTGAGTCCAACGCTTCCCTCATTCACGTCATTTCAACATGAAAGAGTGTAATCCGGAGACGTTTAATAACATGGATGGGGGCTGAGCACGAGCGAAGTAATCATCCCTTTGGGGCTTAAAGTAATGGCTTTGCTAATTAATAAGGTTTGGGTGGATTATTTTAACCAAGCATTTGCAAGCTGAACCTGGGGAGGGTGGTGACTTCTTTTCGGCACGGTGGGATGGGTTGGGGTTGGACTTGGGTCTTTTCCAACCTTAACCATTCCACAATGCTATGATTCTAAGTGTAGTTTGAAGCCTTCTCTGTCACATATGGACCACGGGTCACTACCAAGATTATTCTGTAGAATTTTTGCATGTTTTGGTGTGGGAAAAGAAGCAATGGCCTTGTGGCCAACTCTAATTTCCACCTCTGCCTTAGGCTGAGTCAAACATGCTTTTTTTTTTTTTATGCTGCTGTGGGGTATTAGCTCGTTGCAAAACCACTCAAGTGAGCAAATATATTTCACTGACAGATGAAAGGACTACAAGTGTAGGGCTAGATGCTTAACTTCTGTGAGGTACTTGAAGAAGTGGGAAAAGCTTCAGCTTTGCCGCTGAAGGCCTATTAAATAACATAATTTATAGCCACAGATGTGGGGTTAGAAGAGCTCCTCTGGCTTTGCGTTTGGAAACATCACGCTCCAGCAGTGCTTGCTAACATGAGAGATGGGGCTTGGGGATCTGTCCCATCCTGTAAAGTACTGTTCTACACGAACGTACTCAGAACAAAAAAACCACTGAAAATGTGCAAAGGTGTGTGCTTGAGTCAAAACAAATTAAAAACCGGGGGGTGGGGGGGGTTGACTAATTTGCAAGTAAATTGCCATCATTTACACTTCACAATCACTGTCAGTTCCATCGTCAGTTCTGTTAATTGCTTTTATTAACCCGTGGAGTGTTCCAGTGCCGATAAACCCTATGTCAAGTGGATTTCGTTGCACTTCTGGCACACAACTGAGCTATTCCAGCCACACGGTGTGCACAAACAATGTTCTCTTTCAGTAAAAGAAATCCTTAAGTCAGCTCAAAACCCTGGGATGGTTTCCATGCTGGGTGTGGAAGGGGATTCCCAATGTTTGGGAGTGTAGAGTACCTACCATCCTCAAGGAAAACACGCTTCTTTCCTCAACTTTTTCTCACCAACTTGTGATGAAGTCAATCCATTCCAACCCTCCTCTAACTATCCTAGATAGCTCTTCTTTGGTAACAAATCCATATTTATATTCCTTTACAAAGGAAGAGAGCCTCCTGGAAAAGCCACTTGGGATTATGGCCGTGAGCCCACAGCAGGGACGCACCTGTGTTAAACCCACGAGTTTTTTGGCTTCTCAGGAGCTGTGTGTGAGGTTAGGGTGAAGGATGCTTGTGTCTTGCTTAACGAGGTCTTGGCGAGGTGTTGTTTTGCCCTCTGAACGTTGTTGCAGCGTCGCTGGAATATGTAAAAGCAAAAACTCCAGGCAAAGCCATTAAACGCGCTCCAGGATAGAAGGCGCTGACTGGATCTACATGGCAGAGGTTGGCAAACCCTGCCTGGGGCAGAAGGGTTGGAAATGTGCTCTTCAAGGTGTCTTCCGACCAACCCATTCCTTGATGCTATGGCTCTATGTTTTAAGGTTTCTCTGATTCCATGACCCCATGATTCATCGATTCCATAATGCTATTATTCTATTTTCCAATGATTCCAGGACTCCACGATTCAGTGTTTCCATGATCTCATGATTCCATGATTCTATAATTCTATGATCCCATGACTGCTGAACGTGCATGATAAGTTAACAGAGATTGCTAAACGAGCCTATGTCACCTCGTAAGCCATTGATGTGTCAAGAACTGAAAGTCAAAACAGGAAGAAATTTAAAAAATAAAAATAAAAGTAAGAATTTCAACGTGGGATAAGGAATAACATTTCCTATGGCTTTTCCCCTGGGGTTTTCAGTTGGCCACATGGGAAGGCTCCATCTGTGCTCACCGAGCTGTATGTTTGGGAGCACATCCAGACAGAGATGTTACAGGTCTTACCTTACGTAATGTGTTCATCCCCTTGGGGACAATCCTCTGCCCTGAAACTCCCCATCCTAACACTTGTGCTCTGGTGCTGTTGGTGTTGCTAAACCTGTCTACATTTTCTGTGCTGGTTTTAATTCATAGAGGGTGGAAAAGAAGTCAGAAACACTGCTACAGGTTCATGCATTGTGCTGAAGCCTCCGGTTGCTTACAAGCATGTCACAAAAAGCTCAAATGCTATTCTCCTCTGGGATCATTATTCTTGCATAGAAAGTTCTAGTGCATCTGGCTTCACAGGAAGACAAGAGATTGGTTTGGAGAGGGGTCCGCAGGGTGGTGGTCATGGCACTGTGTTTGTTGAAGCTCAAGAAGAGCGTGGACAATGCCCTCAGTCATATGGTCTGATATTTGGGCGGCCCTGTATGGAGCCAGGAGTTGGGCTTGATCGTTGTGGGTCCCTTCCAACTTGGGTTATTCAGTGACTTTGTGATGAGACCTCATTGCAGACTATAAACAGGAGGGAGTCTGCCCCTGCTGGCCCCCAGCAGCAGCCCTTACCCTTCACGAGCTCAGTTGTAGGTGCTGTTCTTCTCCTGGGAACAGAGCTGGATGAAGGTTCTGCTTTTGTCATAGGTGAAGTCGGTGACCTGAGCGTACTCAAAGTGAATGAGGACATCTGATTGCTCTAACATTCTGATCTGACATTATCTCAGCCCTCCAGATCCTGCACTGAGCATCAGAAGGACCGCTGTGGTTTTACCTTCCTCTCCAAGATGCTGCACGTCCCCCTGAGCCAGACCCTGTGGGAATCCCAGCCCCATCTCTGCCATCAGGAACACCCACTTCACAGCACAACAAGATGGACCACTTCGACCAGCTCACCTCCCCCTCCCTGTAGAAGAAGGTCTCTGAGTCTTCAGGCTGGGACACCTTCTTCTCAGTGAAGCCCATCACAGGCTTCTCCTTCCACCCTGATGAGAACAACATCCTCATCCCACCCGCTGAGAGCTCTGAGGTCATCCATTTCACCATAAAAAATAAAGGAAAAACCTTCATCCGCCTCCACTTCCAGCAGAAAAACAGCTGGAGAGCTCAAGAAGGGGACGGGCTGCCAGCAGGGCTCCCATGGAGGGAACATCTCCGTCCTTGGGGAACTCGGGGAAGTTTTAGATCATGGGGAGTGTGAGGAACATAGAGCTCTGCAAAGCCATGGGGGTGTGCAGGGGAAAGGGGAAGAGCAGAATCATGGTAGGGGGGAGTGTAGAGAGCTGCTCTGCACCCTGCTATCCAGATCCCATGGGCTCTGCTCCAGGGAGGGGGGCAAGGGGAGCCTGGTCGTGCCCCACAGCTTGGTGCTTAGGGGTGACCTCGCTGTGGAGGTGAGCACGGCAGGACCTGCAAGCAGAGATGTCCTCAGCCTTCGGTGGGTGTCACAGCAGTAGGCACAAGCTTTGGTGAAAAACTCAAGCAGTATCTGATGCCACCAGGCCAGGTGGGAATGTCACGGAGAGGTGTCCGGCTCTGGGCGACGGTGGCAGTGCCGTGTGTGGCTCAGGGGTATCCCACAGCTGCCAGGGCTGCAGCTGCCACGAGGAGCCCCCAGAGCTGCGGGGGTTCCCCGGGGCTGATCCTGCCTGGGGAGGGACACGGGGACAGGCAGAAAAATGGCCATGAGGGGCTGCAAGCATAGGGCTGCAAGCATAGAGCCCAGCCCGGGCCGGGGGCTGCGGGGCCGGGGGCTGCTCTTACCTGCACTGAAAGCACACGGCCGCTCCTTGCACCTTTTCTCTGCAAAGAGAAGAGAGCTGCCAGGCTGCAGCCACAAGTCCCCCATCAGCCAAGCTCCCCACCTCCCCAGGACCCCAACCTGCACCCCCTCCCCACGCTCCACGGCCCTCAGTGCCCCCCGATCCCATCCTGGAGCATCCCTTACCCTTCACGAACTCGCAGTTGTAGGTGCTGTTGTTCCCCTGGGAGCGGAGCTGGATGAAGGATCTGCCCTCGTCGTAGGTGACGTTGGTGACCTTGAAGTGCTCGAAGGGTGGGATGAGAACTTCATCCTCACCGGGGAAGGTGGAGAACTCCTTGATGGGGACGCCGTAGCACGTCTCCACCGAGAAGAAAGTGTCCTGGCCAAAAGATTCGGCGACCTTCTTCCGGAGGGAGGAGGAGGTGAAGTGGCCGAAGCGGACCGTGCTGCCTCGCTGTGCCGTGAAGCGCGTGCCCTTGACCCCGCGGTAGACGTGGAAGCATCGCTGGGGTTGGGATTCCCGCAGGGTGAGCAGGGCCCGGCTCAGGAGGAAGTGCAGCGTCTTGAAGGGGAAGGAGCGCAGGTAGTGCTGCCGGGAGACGCCGTCCCCTCGCGTGGCCGCGTTGAACTCGTGGTACAGGTTCCCCTCCGTGGTGTAGGCCAGCATGGCCGTGGCCTGATCCCGTCCCAGCGCCGGCGGGCGGGCGGCACGGCCCCAGCGATTCCGCCACTCCATGGCCGCGTTTCTCCAACCGTCGGCGTAGACGGCGTTGGCAAACTCGGTGCGGTTCAGCTCTTCCAGCTCAGCCTCCATCATGCGGCTGCAGCCCCGGTACTGGTCATCGAAGGTGTTGTAGGCCATGTCCATCGCCAGCTCCTTGACGGGACCGAGGTCTCGCTTGCTGCTGGCGGCCGACACGCCGGTCAAGGTGCTGAGCAGCAGCACCCAGCCCAGGGCCACGTGCCCCATGTGTTTGAGGACCCAGGTGCCCCTCTGCTGGTTCCCCCAGCAGCTCAGAGCAGCAGCAAGCTTTGCCCCAGCTCCACACAACGTGTGCCCCGTGACACACGAACACGGCTGCTCTGGCTTTTTATAGCAACCCTGGCCTGCTCCCCTGGGTTATTTATAATTGCATTTACAGCCTCTTGGGATATCCATTGCTGCTGAGTTGTTGCAAATGGCTGCACGCACAACATCAGGAAATACCCTTTACTCAATTGCCCTCGCTTCAGACTACACGTGCCACCAACCACCCTGGGCCTCGAAAAGCAAGGCGAGTGGTGATGAAGCTCCCTAGAAAGAGCTGCACCGAGAGCAGCAGGCACTGGGACACTTTCTCATGGTGCCATGTGGTATGGGATATCCATACCTGAGGCCAGCTGTCCCAGCTGCATCCCTCCCCTCTCCTTGTGCCCCCAGTGTTGTGAAAGCACGAGATGCTGAAAACTGAAACATCCCCAGCTCTGAGCAGTGCTGCTCAGCAGCAGCACAGGGCTATGGGGAAGTGTGCACAGCCCGGTGTGCTCGGGATCATCCCCCTGCTCCCTGTGCCCTCTCCCTCCCTCCGCCACCGCCCTTCACACTGTCCCTCTCCCTTTCCCGTAAGCAAAAGTGAAAGGCACCGGGAATGTCCCCACGCTGACACTGACAGTGACACGGGGGGAGTGCAGCCATGGGTTGTGCTGTTACCCAGCAGCAGCTCAACCCCTTTCCTCATCACTCCCTCTGTGAGGGTGGGGCAAAGAACTGGGAACAAAAGGAGAAAAGGAGCAGAGCTCACCGCACACCTCTGGTTGCTCCCACCATTGTAAGCACGTGGCGTTTGCCACGGTGAGTTGGTGGGATGTGATGTGATCCACCTCCAGCCCTCCCCACTCAACACCACCGCCGCCCTCTGACCACCACCGTCCATCCGATCCCTCATCCGCCCTTCAAACCCACTCCTCTCCAACGCAGAGATGAGGATGAGGTGGGGGGGCCACGCACAAAGCCCAGGTAGGAACCAGCAGATGGGCGTCGGGCTCCTTGAGCACATGGATCTGCTCCCAGGGGATCAACAGCACCTACAACTGCGAGTTCGTGAAGGGAAGGGATGCTCCAGGATGGGATCGGGGGGACGGGGTGCAGGTTGGGGTCCTGGGGAGGTGGGGAGCTTGGCTGATGGGGAACCCCTGCAGCTCTGGGGGCTCCTCCTGGCAGTGGCAGCCAGGGCAGTCTTGGGAGACCCCTGAGCTCTGCACCATCCCGCTGCCTTTGCATGGACAGGAGGGCAGGAACGGGGAAACTGCGGACGCCGTTTTTTGTTGGAGGACAGCCCGTGGTTCCTCCAGAAAATAAAAGCATCGCTTTTATTGCTTTGATTTACTGCAGCCCCCAGCCCGGCACACGGGGCTCATCAGGCAGGCACCAGGAGCACCCCCCCACCCCCCCAAACGCAGCACGCCGTGGGGCTCACACCCGTCACGACTTCCGCTCGGTCTCAGCCCATTCCCCCACTGTCATTTTTTGGGATGACTATTGGGGGGAGGGGGGCCCATTTCAGCTCCCTGATGTCCATGCCGGTGGGGCTGAGCAGGACGCAGGTGAAGTTGGTGTTCAGGTCCTGGAAGCTGAAAGAGGAGAAGTGCAGATCCCGGCGGAGGGTGACCAGAGAACCCTGTGCTTCTTCTCTGTGGGAAAAAAGGGTTCCGTCTGCACCGTGCCCCCCCCCCCCCCACGCTCACTACTGGGGGGTCTGGGGGTGCCCTGGGGCTGAGTTACTCACTGCACTGCCCCTTCGCACATGTGGGGCTGCAGCTGCTCCACGAAGGAGCCGTTCCCCAACCAGTACAGCAGCGTCAGCTCCGGGAGAGCGCTCTCAGCCTCGCAGGAGACGCTCACGGTGCTGCCTGGAGGGGGGGGGGGGGGGGAGATGGGCTCACACCTTTGGGGGGAGAGGGGGCGCAGCCGTTCCGTGGGAACTCCCCCACTTCACCCATCACACCCCCCCACGGGAACGGCCGCATCCCGACCGCCCCCTGTAGCCCTCAGCCATAGCGGGGTGCAGCTGACACCCCCTTTCCCACCCACCACCTCCAAAGATTGGGGGGGGGGGGAGGGGGGGAGCTCAGAAGAGCCGTCCGTAGTCACTCACCCATCTGGGGGGGCTGCGCCGGTGTCCTCAGCCGGGTGATGCGGGGGGGCTGCAGAGCCACGGCCGCTGCGGGATGAGGAGGAGGTGGGGAAGGTTGGGGGGGCCGGGAGCCGCCCCCAGACCCTACATACCCCCCCATCACCCCCCCCATCACCCCCCAGTCCCTTCCCCTTACCTGCGAAAGCGCAGCAGAGCAGGGGCAGCACCAGGCGTGCGGGGGTCACTGCGGGCACAGATGGGGCTGAGCACCGCACTGCGGCCCCCCGACCCCCCCATCCCCACCCCCCCACGGTCACACCCCGGCCCCACATCCCCGGAGCTCCGTGCCCGTACCGTCGGGGCTGGGGCACGGAGCCATCGCGCGGCAGCGCTCGGGACGGCTCCGCTTTATGGGCCGGGAGCCGTGAGTCACCGCGCTGCCCTTCCTTCTCCCTTTCCCGTAAAGAGAGAGGAGAGTGGGACGTCCCCACGGCCGCGACACCGCGATCCCCCACGGGGGATGACAGCGTGGGGAACCCCCGCTCCCCCCTCCTCCCCCCCTCCTCCTCCTCCTCCATCCCCGGTACATCCGAACACGGAGAAATCCCTGGGAGCCCTTTTGTTTTCGGTGACGTTTTATTTCCCACCGACAGTTCCCGGCGGTCCCATCGACCGCGTCCTCCTCTTCTTCATCTCCCCCCCCCCCCACGACACAGACCGAGACCGGGGGGGGGGTCCACGCAGTGGGGGAAGCAGAGCTGCACTGTCAGCCCCTCCGTCCCGTCCTTCCTCCCACTGCCACAGAGCCGATGAAGTGGAGGCGCCCATGGGTGCCCCCGTGTACTGCACCCCCCCTCCTATCCTGGGGTGCGGGGGGGGGTCCCACTGTCCAGGACGGCACTCCGGATGCAGGAGCACGTAGAAAAGATGATGTACAAAAGGCCGCGGGGTCGGCTCCTTCCTCCTCCGGTGCCGAAGGCGGTGGGGATGGGTCCGTTTCGGGGTCAGCCACGCGTCCCTCCGTGCCGGGCCCCGTGCGAGGGCTCGGCCTTTCCTCAGAGCAGAATAGATGTGCCTGGAGGTGAGCTCCAGTCCTTCCCAGAGCCGGCAAAATCCCAGTTACCCCCCCCCCCCCCCCAAAACCAGCAGTGGGATTGGGAGGATCCATCCCTGGGACGATCCGTCTCTTCGTCAGCAATAGAAACTTTCAACTTGCTTTTCCTTTGTGTTAAATATTCTCATTAAAAGAATCGCTTCTTAAAAAAAAACAAAAACAAAAAAAAGAAATGCAGTCCGGGTCCCTGAAGGGCCGAGGGCCGAATCCTCACCACCATCACCACCACCACCGCTGCGCTGCCTCCCCTCCCCCCACCCCCACCCCCAACTCCACCCCAAAAATAACATGGGGCGGCCGAAGCCACGCGCTCGCGGGGACGGACGGATGCGGCCGCCCTCACTCCAGGCCCAGGATGTAGTTGATGCCCTGCACCAGGCCGATGATGACGGGCTGCCAGGCCACCAGGTAGCGCAGCCAGTCCAGCAGCTGCCCGTACATGACGTGCGGCCGCTCCCAGCTGCGTGGAGATGAGTTAAGGGGGCACAAATGCTGTCTTAAAAGTCGGTGGGTTTCAGCCCCGGAAGCGCTCACCGTTCAGGTTGGGAGAGAGGTGGGACAGTGGGAGGTGTCCCTTCAAGGTCCCCTCCGACCCAGATGGTTTTTTGCATGTGAAGCCGCTCAGCAGCGCAGCCTGACAGCAGGGGCACCAATTGGATGACTGCCACGGTCCCAACCCGACCCACTCTTAGGACTCTGTGCCTCCCACGGGGGGCTGGGAGCCAAACCTGCACCGCCACAGCTCAGCTGCTCCCGCACGGGGGAAGGATACGGGTTGCTGAACATCCTCTTGAGGTCCACCTTCTCTTTGCAGTACGGACACGTCTGCTTCTTCCCGACGATGCACCATCCACGGATGCAGAACTCGTGGAAGCTGGAGAGCAGTGGTTAAGGGGCAGAGCAGGGGACTGAGCACGGGGCAAACGGGGCCGTGGCAGCCCGGGAGGAAGCAGCCCTACACACAGGGAAGCGTCCACGCTGGGTGAGGACAGTGGCGTTGCCAAACCTTCCCTAGAAGGCCCAGCAGAGGAAGCACTGTGAGACCCCACTGAGCAGCGTGGGGAGGGCAGGAGGTGGCAGTGGGGCACGGGGAACTCATGGCGGGGGGGAAGGTTTTCACATCCTGAGAGCACCTCTGCAAATCACGCGTGCATCACACGGCCCAGCTGCAGCAGCTCACCAGTTCCTTTAATGGTTCTCCTACGATCCCCGCCGCCGGGTGCTGTCAGAGCAGCAGAAGGATTTGCCCAAATGCAAACAAAAGTCACAGGAACGTGTGACACAGACATAACCAGAACGGGGAAAGCCAACACTCATCCACACGGCCTGCCCCTCAGGGTCCCCACACCTCTCGTGCAGCCACAAGCACAACCCCACGGCCGTGAGCACTCCCTGCAGCACCCCCAGGCACCAAGCTGTGCTGGGAAAGCACCTGGCTGCAGACAATGGGACAGCACATCCCTATCCCCACAGCCCTGAGTCAGAGCCAGAAGATAAAAAACAACCCAACTCATCAGCGGAGCTTCCACTTTTGGAACGGATGGCCCAGCTGCGGGTGCTGGAAACCCCACTCAGGGCAGAGAAGTTGTCTGTTTCTGTGCCACATCACCGAGCACGCAGCTGCAACGTGAGCAGAGCAGCCCAGGACGCCCTGGGCAGGGAAAGCTGTGGGGCTCATATGCAGCACAGCACGAGGGCTGGGGAGGAGAAGGATACACGTGGTTGCAGGAGAGCCTGTAAGTGTTCTCGATGATCCCCTCCTCGTTGACGTCCACGAAGATCTGCTGGCCGCAGACGGCGCAGACGCTGTCGGAGAGGTGCTTGGTGGGCATCCCCGAGGCGCTGTAGAACTGAGCATTGACAGAGCAGGGCGTCAGGGAGGGCTGAGCTCCTGGGGCTGAAAGACCTTTTTACACATCCGTCTGTGGGAGATCTACAGCAGTTCTCCATCTGCCTGGAGCTGGCGAGCTCAGCACTGGGCGCAGTGCTCCAGGTGTGATTTCCCAGGCTGAGCTGAGGGCAGGAGCACCTCTGTGTCCTGTTGGCCACGCTCTGTGCTATGCACCCCATGGTTCCATTGGCCTTCTTGGCCACCAGAGCACACTGCTGCCTCATGGTCAGCCTGGGGTCAACCGTTGGCCAACTGTTGGACAACCAAGACACCACTAGCTTTCTTGGCCACCAGGACACACCGCTGCCTAATGGTCAACTGTTGGCCAACTAGGACACCATTGGCCTTCTTGGCCACCAGGACACACTGCTGCCTCATGGTCAACTGCTGGCCAACCATTGGCCAACCAGGATACCATTGGCCTTCTTGGCCACAGGGACACGCTGCTGCCTCATGGTCAGCCTGTGGTCAACTGTTGGCCAACCGTTGGCCAACCAAGTCTCCGTTGGCCTTCTTGGCCACCAGGACACACCGCTGCCTCATGGTCAACCGTTGGCCAACCGTTGGCCAACTAGGACACTATTGGCCTTCTTGGCCACCGGGACACACCGCTGCTTAATGGTCAACCGTTGGCCAACCGTTGGCCAACTAGGACACCATTGGCCTTCTTGGCCACCAGCTGCTGCCTCATGGTCAGCCTGTTGGCCACCAGGACCCCCAGGTCCTTCTCTACAGAGCCACAGTGCCCAGGGCAGCCCTCACTCACCCCAATGGTGGAGGCCATGTAGTCCGCACACATCTCTGCAAAATCTCGCTCCAGGACCCCATAGTAAAGACCATAGAAGAGAAGAGAGATGCCAAAGTCCATCGCGTCTTCTGGCTTGATTCTACAACAAATGACATCAACAGCTTTGCTGCAGTGGCTAAGGTTAGGCACATCTACGCCGAATACACCCCCACTCAACACTCCCACATCCCTGCTGGCTGCTGCCAGGTCTGCTCGTTATTCAAGAAGGAATTAACCTCTCTGAAATGAAAGCTGGCTTGGGATAAGGCCCTCTGCTACCACCAGGCTGGCTGCTTGCTGCAGCTTTATCAGAGGAACAAAGAAAATCCCACCGCTGCCCCCACGTTGCACAGGCACAGAGCAGGAGGGAGCTGCCAGCAGTTGGAAGCACAGCTCTCCAGCGACCTCAGCCATCAGCACCTCACCACGACTCCACCAGTGGGGAGAGGACACCCAGAAGTCTCTCTGGCCTCCTGCCCCATTCAGCAGTCGGCTTTGATTCACCCCCCCCGTGGTTTGTCACATCCCTACCCCGGCACTCGGACCCAAAAGATTCACTCACCTGAATAATAAATTAAGACCAAACAGTGTAAACATCACAGCCATGTACCCCACGATTCCAGTGGCGTAGCTCATCTTGTAGATTAGCAGAAACCACTTATAAACCAGCCTGCAAAAAATTCAAAACGAGAAGCTGACGACTTTGTTTCCCCTGGACACAGGGAACCACACCACGTGCCTGACGCTTTAATTTTCCACATTCTGCATTTCAAGTCCCCGTGGCGTCACAGGTTGGGAATTTCATTCAGGCTACAGATCTGCCTCTGCCACGGCAGCTCTTGGACTTCCAAAGGAGAAGTGAATTGTGAAACCCAAAAGGGCTCCTTGTAGGGCTCACCCTGGGGCTGAGCTTCCCCCAGAGCTGTGTGCGCTCACCTGGGTGTCGTCTGCACCAGGGGTTTCCGAGTGGCCCTGAAGGTGACGAAAGCTGTGACCGCTGAGAAGAGCACCCAGATCACCAGGAACCGCCACCAGTACAGTTTTATTGTGAAGTACAGAGGCACTACCCACATCTGGAAGAGGGTGACCATCTGCAAGGACAGAGGAGAGGCGTGTAAGGCCGGCTCACAGCGCCTGTGGCTCTTGCAGAGGACAACAGGTTGGGTTTACATCTCACAGAGGATGACAGACCACGCGTGGAAACATTCACTACAGTAAGAAAGCCACGAGGTTCGTTTCCCCGCTCCCTTTCTGCATCTCCATTAACACAGCACACGAAGTCAGCTCCTTCCTCGGCCTGGCACTGAAGCACTACATCAAACCCAAGGCTCCTGGCTGACACTCACGTTGTAGGAGCGTGGATGCCTCTGCTTCCACTGAACCAGCAGGAGCTGTGCCACCACCAGCGTGGCGATGAGGATGAGGACCATTTCGGCGTGCATGGCCTCGTGGCCGCGGTGCTTGGCGTGCATCAGCGCGTGTTCCACCCTGAGGCAAGAGGGAGAAGGCAGATCAAGAGCACGCAGGCACAGAGCAGGCCAAGGGCACGGCGGGGCTGCAAAAAGGGAGAAGAGCACCTCTACATGCTGCTCCTCAGAGCTCACCGTCCAGCCAGCCTGCCCCAGCTGCAGCCTGGGCAAACCCCGCAACAAGTGAACGGCCACAGAGCGGCTCTCTGCTGACACCTATGGTTTCCTGCAGGCAGTGGTGCCTGGCCGCAAGCCAGAGCAGAATTTGGATGTGGAACAGCCTGACATCGTGGCCTTAAGGCCGAAAAGATGGTTATGAGAAAAAAAAAATCCCAGCCCAACGTGCAGAGCCAATTCTCTGATCTTCAGGAATTCTCAAGAAGTTGATAATGAGACCAGACAAGCCCCAGTGGGCTTCTCAGCAAGCATCTGCCTGAAACTGGTTTGGCCAAGAGGAGAGGTGGGATAAGCAGCGAGCACTCCGAAGGACAAGCGTTAGCACTGCCTTCTTAATGAGGCTCCTGCTCCCCTCCAGCAAAAAGGGAAGGCTGACAGCATCCTCACAGCTCTGCTCCCAACACACACTCACCTCCATCTCTCTTCTGGGGACAGGTGTGAAAGGTCGACCTAAGGAGACAAAAAAAGTGTTGGGGCAGCAATGCCAGCCCTGAGGGCTTGGCTTCTTTGCTTTCTTTATTTCCCTGCAGGCAGCAGCAAATGCAGCAGCTCTTCCCTGACACCACAGGGACGCTGCTGAAATACGAGGAGGAAACTTCCAAGCCCGGCACTTGGAAGGGAGGGACCTCTGGCTCTGCCTTCCACTTTCCTCCCAGAGCTTTCAGCCTTTGCCTTAAAACCAAAGCACTCTCCAGCACCAGGTCAGCTCCCTGCACGGGTGAGAAGCCCTGAGGGGACCCGTAAAAAGTCACAGCAAGGACTCTGCTATCAGGCTCCCGGGACACGTGCACAAGGGCACAGCTCCAACCTTTGTCCCCACGCTCCTGCTGTGTCCCCAGGGCCGTGCCACACAGCTCTGGGCTCAGGTGCTGCGCTTCCTTCCCGTTCCCTAATTGTCCTAATTATCCCCAGGCAGGAAAAGGCACAGGCCACAGTGAGATGCCTGCAGCAGGATCACATCCCCAAGCAACACCCCCAGGAGATGCAGTCTCCGGGTGCTGAGAGGTGCTGCACTGCTCAGCGGGTGCTGGATGCAGATCTGTGAGAAGCCAGAGCTCTCCTCTGTGCTTTCTGGCCTGCTGAAAGAGCAGTGGGCCAGCGCTCTGCCTCTAACAAGCTGTGCAGCCTGCTGTCAGCAGAGCAATCACTCTGAGAAGCAAGCAGATGGAAACAGCACGCTCAGCTCGAGTTGGACTCCACGATCCTCCTGGGTCCCCTCCAATTTGGGATGCTCTGGGATTCTAACTCCACGCAAGCCAGAGGCTCTAAAGAAATCACAGCCTCTTGCTGACATGTATGGGATCCTGACGGCCCCGATCCTGCCAAATCTCACCCCAAACTGACCCAGTGCTCCCGACATTCAGAGAACCCCCTCCCCCTGGGGAAGGGCCACAACCACATGCAGCAGCAGCACCGGGAGCTGTTGGCTCTGCAGCACCGAAGAGCTCTCTGCCAGAGACAGAACAGGAATCTCCCTTCTGAGGACCACAGATCCGGGAAAGCAGACCCCTGGGGGTCACTGCACAGAGCGTGGCCAGCAGGGCACGGACCGTTGGGGCTCCTCAGCTCTGGAGGTGGGAGCACAGCCGGAGCACTGCTCCGCAGCTCCTGGCAGACTGGGAACCGCTGGGGAGAGCACAGTGAGGCTGTGGAGATGGTGGAGCAGCCCCGGGTGGGCGCAGGCTCAGCACCCCGGGGCTGTGCAGCTCGGGGAGAGAAGGACGAGAGGGGACCTGACGGATGCTGCTCGCTATCTATAGGGCGGGAGTCAGGTGGACGGGGCCGGGCGCTGTTCAGCAGCACTCAGACCCCTCCAGGGCCACCCCACAGCCCCCGGCCCCCGCCGTTCCCCTCAGTCCTCCCACCCTCCAGGCCCCGCTTTGCCCCCGTGACCTCCCCCGGCCCTCGCGTCCCCCTCCGAGCTCCCACCTCCTCCGCCTCCCGCTCTCCGGGGCCGCCAACCTCCACCTCCAGCACGGCCGCCATCTTGCAGCCCCCCCCCCCCAACCCCGAAAAGCCGCCAGCTTCTTCCGCCGCCCTCCTCCAATCACCGCCCACCTCTCCCGCCTTGCGTCCAATCAGCGGCGAGAGGGGGCGGGACGGCTGTCAGAAACGCCGCTTCGCGCTGTCAGCGCCGGGGAGCGTCGCGCATTTCCGCTCCCGGAGAGAAACGCGCGGCCGCGACCGTCAGCACGGCGCCCTCCCGTTTCCCCACAGGGAACGCACAACGCGGACGGTCCCTGCCCCGAGCGGCGGTGACGCGGCGCTGCCGGAGGACTCCACATCCCATGGCGCACTGCGGCGGCGCCCGAGCGGAAACCGGAACCGGAAACTGGCTGTGTTGGCCTAGGGGAGGAAACGGGAATCGAGGCGTTAGGAGGAACCGGAACTAGGCCGCGGGGTCAGAGGTTAAGGGTCAGCGGTCGTGCAGTTAGGCGGGAGATTCAGGTGGGAGCGGTGCGGTTCTGGCAATGGAGGGGCACTGCGTGGGGCTGCGTGTGGGGTGGGCCCGAGGAACTTGGGTGTGAGTAGGGCACGGAGGGCTGAGGGTGGGAATGAGGGGCGTTTGGGATGGAATAGGTGGGGCTGCAGTGCAGTGGGGTGGAACTGGGAAGCTGTGGGGCGCAGCTGTGGGGCTGGGTGTGGGCGTGGGGAGGGGGAAATGGGGCGCACTGTGTGTTGAGTGGAGCTGGGAGGCAGCGCTGGGGGTGCTGGGAGCACTGGGAGGATATTGGAGGCAGTACTGGGGCTGAGCAATAGGCTGGGGCCGGGAGCACTGGGGAGGCAGTACTGGGGGGCCTGGGATCTCTGTGGCACTGGGGGGCACTGCTCCCCCCCACAGCCACCTTTTCCCATTCAACCCCAGTGGACGGAACCCGATGGCTCCGGTGAAGATCAGCCACATCGTGTCCTTCTCCTCCCAGGTCTGTGCCCTCGGGGTGAGACGGGAGGTGCGGAGCTCTGTGTGTCGCTCCCTCCCTGGGTGCAGCCACGAGGGCACAGGGCTGAGCTGTTCCCCATCCCGCAGGACCCCCGGTACCCGGTGGAGAACCTCCTGTGCCCCGATGGCCGCCGGCCGTGGCTCAGCTGCCCCCAGGAGCGCAGCCGACAGCTGAGAGTGGAGCTGCAGCTGGAGAGAGCCGTCCCCATCGGCTACATCGACATCGGTATGAGGATGGGGGCTCAAGCTGTGGGGTGGGGACGAGCATCCTCCTTTTGCCCCTTCTGTGGGGGCTGCGGTTGGTGCTCGTGGTGGGTAGGGATCGTGTGAGATACGCACAGGGGCTGAATTTTGTTCCCCGGGCCTTCCTTCAGGGAACTGGGGCTGCGCCTTCCTGCAGATTGAGGTGGGCCGCTCCTCGTGGCCTCTGGACCGCCCCTTCCTCACGCTGGTGCCCAGCGTTGCGCTGATGACGCCGGCCGACTCCAAGCTGGACCGCAACCGCTGCGGCGTCCGCATGTTTAAAGAAGGTAAAGGCGAACCCACCCGCTGCGAGAGGCCGAGCTGAGAGGTTGTGTGGGGCTGCCCCACAGCCCCGTGCTCCCCCCCCCCCCCCAATAACCCCACAGCGGATTTCCTGGCGGTGGGACAGAAGTGGGACCGCCTGCGGCTCACCTGCAGCCAACCCTTCCGTCCCCACGGGCAGTTTGGGCTCTGCTTCATCCGCGTGCGCACCCCGCTGGACCCCGAGCTGTGCCCCCCGGCTGTGGTAGGTGCCATGGGGTCAGAGCTCCTCCTCCAGCCACGGAGCAGAGGTTGGGATGTTGTCTCATCCCGCAGGAGCACGCTGAGCCCACGGGCAGCCCCCAGCGCTCCAACCCTGCCTCCTTTTGTCGGATTTTCTCTGCAGGAACACGCCCGTGAGTAGCCCTGGGCAGGTGTGTGGGGCTGAGTGCTGGATGTGGGGTGTGTGGGGTGAGCTTGGGGTGCTCTAAGTAAGGATTTGCAGGGATCTGGGCTAGCTCTGAGCTCTGTGCCCTCATACCTCCCCCTGTGAGAGAGGTGTCCCCCGCCCTGGGGGGCTCAGAGCAGTGGGGCTGATGTCTGTCTGCCCCCCAGGAGCTCACAGGAGGAGGAGCAGCTGAAGATCCGCCTGCAGCAGCTGGAGCCCAGCACTGCATCCCACACCCGGAGCCCCACGCTCCTCAGCCGCCCGGCACGCATGGTGCTGTCAGCAGCACAGAGCCGTGCCATGAGACCCCTGCCCTGCATCGGTGCCCCGGGGAGCAGCAGCACAAACCAGAGCCAGCCTGCAGCACGGGGTGAGTGTGCGAGCTGTGCCTTCCCCCAGGTGTCCTGCTGAGAGCTCGGGTGAAGGGATCTGTGGTCCTGACTCCTTGCAGCGAGTGTTCACCTGGCCGGGTTAGGAGAAAACAGTGGGGGTGATGTATTAAGGAAGGATCTCTTCTTGCTCTCCTGTAGGGCCAGCACTGGAGGTCCCAGCAGCCCCCAAGCGTGCCCGCAGGCAGCCAGGCAGCAGGCAGAGAGCTCGCAGCACTGTGGGCAGGTAATGGATCTCTGCATCACTCCTGCCTTCACCCGCTGATTTTGCTGCTCTGAGCCTTTCAGAGCTTCTCCCTTCCCCGGGCCTGATCCAGCAGCATCCTCTCCTGCTTCCGTACACACCCTCACCCCACCACCCCTCCTCCCAGGTCCACGCTGCCTCTCTCCAGCAATCCCAGGGCAGGAGGGAGAGCTGGAAAACGGGGCCACGATGCAAGCAGAGTGGAGAGCAGCGGAGGGGAGACAGCTCTGTGCCCCATCTGCTCAGGTGGGTGCTCGGAGAGGTGGGCGTGGAGCAGCAGTGGGAGCTCAGCCCCACGCTCTGGCACAACCCCTTCTCCCCTTGGCCCCCCAGGCTCCTTCAGCTCAGCACTGCTCCCTGCTCATGCCTCCCTCTGCGGTGAGGAGGACTCTGACTGCGAGCTGGAGCTGCTTCCCTCTGCCAGCAGCCCGGTGCAGTGCCCCATCTGTGGGCTCTGCTTCGGTGCAGCAGAGGTGGAGCAGCACTGCAGCACCTGTGGGGAGTGAGGGACCCCCACCCAGCGCTGATCTGCGGAGACTCAGCCCCACTGCGCCGTGGGGCAGGGACTGGGCGCGCTGCAGCTGGCGGTTTGAGTTCAATCCATCCCCAAGTGAGGGGCTGGAGGAGGAAGCTGCATCGCTGCTGGTGCTGCGGAGTGAGCGGAGTGAACTTGGACCAGTAAGGGCAGGTGGAGCAGTCACCTCCATCCCAGTGACGCAGCGTTGGGGGCAGGGGGTGACCCGGGGTCGGTGGTGGGTGTAGTTTTAGGGCAGGCAGTGGCTCCCAGGGGTGGGAGAAGCACCTTGAGTGTGGCACTGGTGGAAGGGGGTTGGCCACGCTCCCGCCCGTAGGAATGGAACTCCCAACAGCGGGAGAAAAATACAATTTATTTACAAGTAGAAACACTTTAAAAAGGTCTCCTCTCCCCTCCCGGAGGGCAGCAGGCAGCCGGGGTCCCTTCCTTCCCTCTGCCCTCAACCCCACAGCGGTCCCAAGTCCCTTGGGGGGGGGGGGTCAGGGGAGAGGTGAGGAGACAGGCTGGGAAACCTCAGAACTTGGTGTCCTTCAGCGCTCTGCGGCTGGCCTGCAAGAGACAGCGGGGTGAGGGACGGCCACCCTGCAAGGAAAGGGGGTCAGGGAGTGCCCCCCCGGCCCTGCCCACCTTGCCCTTGGGGGACTTGGCGGAGGCGATGCGGGGCGAGCGCCGCGCGGTGCCGCGGGGGGAGTTCTTGGGGGTGGTTTTCCTGTTGGCCGCGCGGCGCAGCAGGCTGTTCCCCAGCTTCTTGGGGGTGTTGAGGATGCTGAAGGCCATGGACTGGCGCCTCTCGGGCTGGGAGGGAGAGGAAGGACGGGGAGGAGCTCGGGGTGGGATCCCAGTCCCCTTTTCCCCAGAGCTCGGTGTCCCGTGGGAGCTGCCCACCTGCTTGCTGGGCGCCTGCTGCTCGCTGCGCCGGCCCACGTGGGAGCTGCGCCGTTCCCGGGGGGTCTGGGGGCGTGGGAAGCAGCTCACAGGCTTCTTGGACTGGAAAAGAGGATCAGAGGGCGAATTCAGCCAGGGACGACAGGGATGTGGGAGCACAGTGAGGCAGAGCTGGGGCACGGAAAGGCGGAAGGGCTCAGAGCTGCCCCGGGGGGGGGTCTGTGTCACAACCCTACACGGGTTGGGGGGGGGGGGGTTCCCTGCTCACCTCGGGGGTGTCGGGGCCCTGGTGGGACTCATCCGAGAGCCGTTTGCGCTGCTGCCGGGTGGTGATGCCCCCGGCCCAGCCCGCTCCCAGCGTGCCACGACGGGCGGCCGTGCCCTCTGCGATCTGCGAGGGCTGCATGCTGGCACGCCGCAGCGTCTCTGTCGGGTCGCCCGTCTTCATCTCCTCATCCGTGATGGTGCCCAGCGCGTCGGAGGGCTGCGAGAAAGGGGGGGGGGTGGGGGGGGGGGGGTGAAAAGCGTCGTCGAGCTGTGTGTACTCCCAAGTGTGTCGGGCTCCCCCTGCTGCCCTTACCCGGCTCTCCAGCGGGTAGCACGTCTTCAGGTGCGGCGGGCAGGCGCGGTTGCGCTGCTGCAGCTCTGCGATGCGGTTCCAATCGTCCAGCGGCTCCGGTTCGTCCTGGCACGTCCCGAGGTAGACGCTGCTGCGGCCTGAAGGCAAAACGGTGAGAGGTGAGGAGGGGGCAGCCCCACGTTCAGCCCCACGCGGAGCTTCCCCCCCAGCCCGCCCCGCGCTGCTCTCACCCAGGCTGGAGCGCCGCAGAGCGCTGCGCGTGGCCGGCCGGTACCCGGGGAGGCTGAGCAGCGTGGCGTGGCCCCGTGGCTCCTGCGGGGAGGAGGTGTCCAGCTTGGCCAGGGAGTCCTGCGAGGAGAAGCTGGCCAGGGAACGTGCTGAACGCAGCCGGGACCGCGCCGGGGCGGCTTTCTGGGGCTGCTCGGAGAGGATGCTGCTGAAGGACGCGTCCGCGCCGCTTGGCTCCTCCGTCGCCGTCTCCTTCTGGCAGAAGGAAGAGGGGAAGGGTGAGGAGAGGCCGCAGACCCCCAGCCCAGGATGCAGCCTGCTCAGCTCACCTTGGTCATGGTGATGTTGATGATCTGTGTGGTGCGGCGGCGCGCCGAGCGCGTCCTGCAGCCCGACTCCAGCGAGACGTCACCCAGGGAACCGGTGCTGCTCTCCAGCTTGGGCTGCGTGCGGCCGGCGATGGGTGTGAAGTAGAGGCTCTCCAAGGACTCCACCTTCCGTGGCAGCCGCTGGGATGCACGTGGCTCCGCGACGGCCGACTGCGAGCGGGTGGTTTTCCTGCGGGACGGGGCACGAGGGCTGAGCGTGGGGCTGGGGGTGGAGCGGGGCTGGGGGGTGAAGCGGGGCGGTGTGGCACCTGGTGGAGTTGAGGGGCTGCCCGTCGTCCAGGCTGAGGTCCAGGCTGTCGGTGCTGAGGTCGGAGGGGTTTTGGTGGAAGCTCTCCGGTTCCTTCAGCGTGGCCGTGGGCGCCGGGAACTTGCCGAGCTCCCGCAGCTGCTGCTCGGCCAATTCCAGCTGCGGGGAGGCGGGGGGAGGTGGGCCTACTGTGGCAGCGAGGAAGAGGAAGGAGGAAGACGATGCCTACCTGCGCCTCCAGGCTGCGGACCTGCCCGCTCAGCTCCGTGCAGCTCAGCTCGGCCTCCTTGGCGTGCAGAGCGCTCTGCTGCAGCTCCTTGGCCAAGCGCTCCGACTCCGTCCTCAGCTCCGCGTTCTCCTTCTGCAGCCGCTCCATGGCCTTCAGCTTCTCAGCCAGGTCCTGGTTCTGCTGCTTCTTTGCGTCGTAGTGGGTTTTCGCCTTTTCCATCTGGGAAGGAGCAGGAGAAACAACATCAGCAGCCCGTCCAGGTCCCCCGTGGGGCACAGGGATGGCTCAGCCCGCAGCAGCAGCAGCAGCACACCTGGGCTTTGTAGTGCTCGGCTGCCTGCTCCTTCTGTGCCAGCTGCTCCTGCAGCTCTGCCAGCCTCTCCTGCTGGCGCGTGGCCTCGCTCTCCAGCTCTCCTTCCAGCACCTGCATGGAAAAGAAATAATCAGAACCCCCCCCCCAAACCCAACTCCGTAGCAGAGCTCCATCCACCCACCTTAACCCTCTGCTGCTGGCTCCGCGTGGCCTTCTCGTGCTGCACCAGCTTCTTGTTCAGCTCCTCCACCTGGCAGGGCACAGCTTGGTCACCCGAGGGCAGAGAGTAGCAAAGGGAATCCCCCCCCAAAGTCCTCCCCGGGCCGTCCCCTCGCACACCCGTGGCTGAAGCAGCTGTCTCCAGCGCCAACTGTCTGCAGTGGGATCGAGCAGCAGGAGGGGGCTCAGCCCCAAACGGTTTTGCTGTGCCAAAGTTCAGTGCCATCACCTCCCCAGGGACGAGGGGACACCCTGCAGCACACCTCAAGGCTGGGGACAGGGGTGGGGGCTTTGTCCCCCGACAATGCAGGGCAGGGGCTGGGGGTGACCCCATGAGGAGCAGCCCCACGTTGGCTCCGGCAGCTCCCCAGAGGTTGGCTCTGAGATTGGTGCTGCGTTACATAAAGGAAAAAAAAAGGCACAACGCAACGAGCCCTCACAGTGAGGGGGAGGTGGGTCCCCGTTCCTCCTCCCCATTGGGGCGGACGTGCGAGCCCAGCAACCTGGAGCTGGGGACACCCTGCTGCCACCGGAGGGTGAGGAGGCAGCAGCTCTGCTGGCAGGTGGCCGGAGCCACGCGCTGTCACCGTTTAAGCAGCCGACACTCGGTGTGCATTACCTGCTTTGCCTGTTCCTTCTGAAATACCTCTAGCTGCTCCACCTGCAGCAAGCAAAAAGGAAGGGGTGAATTCGCAGCATGCGCAGGGCTCTGCCCCCTGCAGGTATGCCCCCCCCCCCCCTCCAGCTCCCACCCTGAGGAGCCCAGGTTTGTGGGGCTGCAAAGAAACCCAGGCTTTCCCTGTGCCCTAATGAATGTGGGCCCCAAGATAACCCCCCAGCTGAGGAACAGGGATGGGGTGGGAGCAAAGACACCTGGGGTGGGTGAAGCTGGGCCGTAAGGCAGCCCCTGGTGTAGCAATAGGGATGAGGTGGGAGCAGGACCCCGGCTCCGAGGGCTTTTGGGAAGCTCATGGGCAACCAGCTCACCTGGGCTGTCCCAGCACACGAGGGGCACGGAGCCCACGTGCCCACAGCCCCGTCCCCAGCGCTCCACCCCAAAGCCCACGTCGTGCACCCGCACTGCAGAGCTCTGCCAGCCCCTACCTGCGCCATCAGCTTCTGCCTCTCCTCCTGGAACTTCTGCCTCTCCTCCAGCACCTTCCCCTTGGTGTTTTCATACTTATTGCTCATGGCCTCCAGCTTCCTGGCCGCCTCCTCAGCCTCCTGCCTGCTCTTCTCCGCCTCCAGCCTCACTCTCTCCAGCTCCCGCGCGTGCTTCTCCCTCTCCTGCCCCAGCTCTGCGTCCAGGCGCTGCTGCCCGCGGCTCGTGCTCTCACTCAGCACACGGTTCTCCTCTGCCAGCTGGCTGTTGGCAGCCTGCAGGGCCACCAGCCGCTCCCCAGAGCTCGCCACCTCCTTCTGCAGCCGCTGCAGGGCGCGCTCCTGCTCGGCCGCTCTGTCGCGCAGCGTGGGCAGCTCGGCCGCCTCCAGCCTGGCCCGGGCCAGCTCTGCTTGCAGTGCACTGCTGGCCTTTGCTCTCTGCTCCAGGTCTTCACGGTGCTTGCTCTCCAGCGAGGCGCGCTCGGCTTGCAGCTGCTGGCACAGGTGTTTCAGCGGCACCACCTCCCCGGCCAACGCCTGGGCACTGCCCAGCTCCTGCTGCAGGGAGGACAGGAGCTGCTCCTTCTGGAAGAACTTGTCCTGGCAGACCTTCACCTCCTGCCTCAGCTCCTCCTCGCGCTCGCTCTGGCAGTGGCGGTCCCTCTTCAGCGCCTCGATGGTCATCCGCTGCTTCTCCATCTCCTCCTGGCACCGCTGCACCTCCACCTTCATCAGCGAGCAGCGCTCGGCCGCCCGCGACGCGGCCGTGGCCATCTCAGTCTGCAGCACCCGCAGCCTCTCCTCCAGCTTCTTGCTCTTCTCCGACTCGGCCACGATCAGGCGCTTCAGCTCCTTGCTCTCGCCCTCCTTCTCGGTCAGCTGTCGGTGCAGGATGGACACCTCTTGCTCCAGGCTGCCCAGCAGGCTGTTCTTCCTCTCCAGCTCCTGGATGCACTGCGACAGCTGCTCCTTCCAGCCCTCCTCCAGGTGGCCCTTCTCCTGCGCCGCAGCGCGCAGGGACGCCAGCTCCTTCTCGGCAGCGGCCACAGCCGTTTTGCTCTGGGCCAGCTCCTTGCTCCTGTCCTGCAGCTCCTTCCTCAGGCTCTCCACAGTGCTGTCCTGCAGGGCCTGGGCTGAGCGTGAGGCCTCCAGCAGCCTCTGCAGCTCCGCCGCCGCCTCGCGGTGCTGCGCTGCTTCCCTCTGTGATGCCTCCAGCTCCGCCTGCTGCTGCTGGGACGCGGCGGCCCGGCCTTCAGCCACGGCTTTCTCCAGCCCTGCGATGGTGTCCTGCTGCTCCCGGCACTTCTGCTCCAGCCTCTCCACTTCCACGCTCAGCACCTGGGCCTCCTTCAGCTTCTCCTGGTAGAGGTCCTGGCTGGAGCCAGACTCCTGCTCTCGGTGGCGGATCTTCTCCTCCAGGTTTTTGAGGGACACCTCCTTGGCATACACAGCCTTGATGCTGCCCATCTCTGCGTCCCGGCTCCGCGCGGCCTCCAGGAAGCCCTGCAGCTCGCTGTCCATCTTGGACGCCCTCTCCTTCACCGCCTCCACCGAGGCGAGCTCCCCTTTCAGCTTGCTGACCGTCTTCTGCAGGTCCCTCAGCTCCTCACCCCGCGAGACGTTCTTCACCCGCAGCTCGTCCAGCTCGCCCTCCTTCTCCTCGATCAGCTCCAGGGATCTGGCGAGCTGCTGCTGGTGCGCCGAGCGCTCCACCTGCTGCTCGTTGATGGAGCTCTGCAGCTGCACCTCCAGCTCCACCTTGCGTGCCTTCTCAGCAGCGCAATCTGCCCTGGCGTCCTCCAGCTCCTTCTGCAGGCGCCTCGCCTCCTCCTCATGCTGTGCCAGCTCCCGCCCGTGCTCCCGTGCCGCCTCCTCCAGCGCCATGCTCAGCCGTGCCACCTCGCCGGCCCCCTGCATGGCCACGGCTTGCAGCTCCTGCGACTTCAGCCTCTCCTCTGACAGCTCCTTGGAGACGGCCTCGAGCGCTTCGCTCGCCTTCCGCACCTCCGCCTCCAACTTTGCCACGCGCTCGGCGCTCGCCAGCTTCTCCTGCTCCTTGACTTCCCTCTCCTTAGCGCTGGCCAGCTCGGCCTGGAGGGCGGCCAGCTGCTCCTGCTGCTCGCCAGCCATGCGTGCCACGCGGGCCTCCAGCTCTGCCACCCTCTCCTGCTCGCTCTGCAGCCGCTGGCAGGCCTGCCTGTGCTCCCGGCTCAGCTCCTGCAGCCTCTTCTCCAGCCTGCCGCGCTCTCCTTCCTCCCCCTTGGCTGCCTCGGCCAGCTGCCGCTGCAGGGCTGCCGTCTCCTCCTGGTGCTCCTCCACCACCTGCTGCAGCCGTGCCTCCAGTGCCCGCCTCCTGGCCATCTCCTCACCTCGCTCCTGCAGGGCCTGCTCGCCTCGCTGTGCCAGCTGCTGCTTCTCTGCCTCCAGCTCCGCGATCCGAGCCAAGTTCCCCTCCAGGCTCTCGGCCGCCCTCCTCTTCTCGTCCTCCAGGATGCCCTCGGTATTGCGCACCGACTCCTCCAGGAAGAGCAGCCTCTCCTGCAGGCGTGTGTTCTCCTTGGCCGCCTTCTCCTTGTCGGCCAGCTTCTGCTGGCTCTCCTTCAGCTTGCCCTCCAGCTCCCGCAGCTGGGCTCGCAGCATCTCGGCGTTCCCCACTTGGGCTGAGCTCTCCTGGCACTCTGCACTGAGATCGAGGACGCGGGCTTGCAGCTCTTGGACCTTCTGTTTCAACTCAGCCTTCTCCCGCTGCTCTTCCACAGACGAAGCTTGGCTGGCCGCCTGCAGGCTCTGCAGCTGGCTGCTCAGGGCCGCCAGCTGCTCTTCCTTGGCTTGCTGCAAGTGCTGCAGCTGCTGCAGGGCTGCATCCCTCTCCTGAGTGGCTTTCTCGCACTCAGCCCCGAGCTGCCTGGCTTTGCCCTCTGCTTCATGCGTGACCCGCACCAGCTCCTCCTCGCTGCACTTGAGGCTGGCTCCCAGCTGCTCCACACGTTGGCTCAGCTCGCTCACAGCCTCCTGCGAGGCCACGTCCCGGCGCCGCAGCTCCTCGGCCTGTGCCCGCTCCTGCTCCACCTTCAGCTGCAGCCCGGCCGCCTCCTGCTCCCGCTGCTGCAGGAATCCGCTCAGCTTGCCCACCTCCGCTGTCAGCGCGTCCGCCTGGGCCGTGAGGCGAGCCTCCTGCGCCCGCAGCTCCTGCTCCAGCTTCTCCTTGGCCAGGCGCAGCTCAGAGACGGAGCTCTGCAGGTTGGAGATGAGGGTGCTGAGCTGCAGCTTCTCTGCCTCGAAGCGGTCGCGCTCCGCCTGCAGGGCTGCGTCCCGCTGGCTCTTCTCCTCCTCCAGCCGCAGGACGGAGGCCTGGAGCTCGATGCCTTTAGTGGTGAGGCTGGACACCTCCTGCTTGAGCTCTTCCAGCTGGTGGAGGGGAAAGGAAGGAGGGAAACCATAACAAAAACATCCCCAGACGTCACTTGAGCAGCACGCAACAATTTCACGAGAGCTCTGTCCCCTCGCTGCTGCATGCAGGGGCACAGCAGGGTGGGCTGCTGGGCAGTGCTGTGGCTGGAAGAGCTTTGAGCTCGCCCTCACCACAAACGACCTGTCCATACCTTTAGCACGTCGCCCATGACCTCTCCCTTCTCCTGCGTGCTGCAGTCCCCCAGCTTGGCCAGCTGGTCTTCCAGCAGGGAGATCTTCCCCTGGAGGATCTCAACTTTCTCTTCCAGGCATTTCTGCGGACACAGAGAAGGGACGGATCAGGGCAGGAGGAGGGGGACACCTGCTGCTCTCAGGGGACTCCCATCCCCAGTTCCCTCACCTTCTCCTGCAGCACAGCCCTCAGCTCGCCCTCCAGCTGTGCCTGCTTCGCTTGGGACTGTGTCAGCGCAGCGTTGTGTTCCTCAGAGAGCTCATTCAGGGCATCCTGCAGCTGCACCAGGTGGCTGGCAATCTCCCGCAGCTGTGAGGGAAGCAGGACAGCCAGCTCAGCACAGAAACTTTGGGGAACATCCCAAATCCGGGTGCTTGCAGGGCTTCATCAGCCACACCACATCCAAGGTGCTGAACGCCAGCGACGTTTACAGACCGCAGAGGGCAAACTCAAAAGGCAGCCTGTGCCCACAGCCAACGCAGCCTTCGTTTTTAAGGCTGATGCTGCCCTTGCAAGGAGCGCTGCCACCGAGATGCAAAACTGAAGAGTGCAGCCCTGTACCTTGAAGGAGAGGTCCCCGTTCTCCTCGGAGAGCTGGTTGATCTTGCGGTCCATCTGGCCCTTCTCTGTCTTCAGATCCTGGCACTGCTTCAGGGCCTCGTGCAAGCGCACCAGCAAGCTGTGGGAGAGCAGTGGCACACCTCAGCAAGAGCAAGGGAGGAGGGGGGCACTGCTGGGGACACCAGGGTATGGGGGCATCTCTGTGTGGTGCTGAGGAAGAACCATAAGCTCGCTCTAAGTGGGGTCCTGACAACACATGAGGCAGAGCAGGGCCGGGGCAGCTGGTGTCTGAGCTCTGTGCGGCCCTGACTTCTCTAAACCAGAGCTGCAGGACTCAGTTAGAACCTCTGCAACGTAAAACCAACCACTGAAACAGAAATCCCAGCTCCCAGGCTGGAGGCAGGTGTCCTTCACCATTACACACATCACTGGAAATGGGACAGGGCAGAGAGCGGGACGCAGCACGGCAGTGACAATTCTAGCCCGGCTCAGGTCTGATCCAACCAACAAAAAAGGGATGGGAGCTCAAAGACATGCTCCCAGGAGTTAAAAGTTCTAGGCCAAAAGCAGCTTCTGGGCTCGCTCAGCTGCAGCCCATCGTGAGCTTGGTGGCTGTGCTGGCCTCCAGAAATGAAAACCTTTAGGAAACAGCATCCGACAGCACTCTGAAAGCTTTGAGGGACACAGTAACCCGCGGGCTGTACCTCTCATTCCTCTCCCTCAGCTCCTCCACCTCCTTGGGCTCCAGCTGGTCTGCAGCTTGCTTCTCGTTGAGCAGAGCCAAGCGGTCGATGCGGTGCTGCATCATGGTGATCTGAGCCTCTGGGGAGCATGGAGAGGAGGGCATGTCACCACTCCCTGCTGACAGGTCGAGCCCCCAGCACAGACTGGGACACCCGATCCTCTGCCTAGGGGAAAGCTAGGGCACGAGCAGCCAGGCTGGGCAGCACTGGCAATGCTCAGGCAGCTCTGGTTGCCCAGGATTTATTAAAAGAGCGAAAAAAAGGGAAGGAGGAACTGGAGCAAGGCAGGGCCAACCCCAACGTGAGCTGCAAGCTGTGCTCATCTGGGCTCCAGCAGGACACGAACTCAGTCCTAGTGGGGTCAAAGCCATCACAGAAAGCCCCAAACCCACAGTTTCCAGCCCTGGAGACCCCTCCCTGTGCCCGGGACACCCCACCAGGCACCGACCCTTCTCGGTGATGAGTCTGCGGTTCTCTGCCAGCTCCATCTCCAGCTCGTCACGGTTCTCCCTCTCAATGGCCAGCTGCTTCTTCAGCCGCCGCAGCTGGAACTGGGGGGTCTGCAGGACGTCCCCCACGGGCGAGGCTGGTGCTCCAGGGAGAATGCTGCAGGAGAAACGCTGCTTAGCATCAGAGCCCCAGAGCCCAGCCCTCTGCAGCCCACCCCGGGACACCTCCAGGTGACTCCCAAAAACGTGCCAGGGGACGAGGACGTACTTGTTCATGCTGGAGGAGGAGGCGATCTTCTGCAGCTCCAGGAAGCGCACCTGTGGGTGGGAGAGCCCCGGCGAGCGCTCCTCGGAGCTGCTGCTGGATGCTCCAGGTGAGGAAAGCGGTGCTGGGAGGCAAAGAGCACAGTTCAGGTTTTGGTTTCGTACCAGGAGGAAGGAATCAGGAGGGAGAAGGCTCAGGTCCGAAGCCCCAAGTGCACAGGAACCACGGATCCCCACCGGGACGGATCCTTCCCCATTCCTCCCTGCACAGCCCACCTGGCAGCTCCCCCAGCCCCTGGGAACTGCTGGCAGCCAGCACCAGGCTCGAGCCAGCACTCACCTCTGCGCTGCAGGAACGCCTCCAGGTTCTCACTCAGGCTCTCCTCGTGGTCCAACACAAACTTGAGCACGGTGGCCAGCTCCACCTGCAGGACAGGAGCCGTGAAGCTGGGACTCCAGCTGAGCCCCGGGATGGAGATATGGGTGCGCACCCGAGCCCGGGACCCCAGGGCATTACCTGGATCTGGTAATCGAACTCGTTCCAGTCCCGAGGGCTCTTGCTGCTCATGGAGCTGTGGTACAGGAGCAGCACGGCTACCTGGAAGCAGGCAGTGTGTCAGGGGCAGCCAGGCAGCACCAGGCACACACCAACACTCCTCGAGGCACAGCCACCATCCTGGAGCCACCGTCAGCCCCCAGGGACACTGCGGTCCCTCCAGGGGGGACCCCACACTTCCTCGTGGCAGAGGGGACGTGTGACGGGCCAGCAGACCCGCGTGGCACAGAGGTACCTTGGCCAACTCCAGCTCTTCTCCCTCCAGCAGTTTCTCTGCCGACACCAGGTTCCCCGTGGCCGATTTGTGCTTGCAGAGCTCTGCAATGAAAAAAGGAGGTTTCCAAACACACAAACAAGGAGGAGGAGGAGGGGAAGGAGGAGACAGAGCTTGCTGCTGGGACACAGCTCCCCTGGGTACCCCAGGGATGTGTGCCTGCAGGCACAGGGTGCAGGATGGGAGCGGGGCCGCTGCCGTGCTGGGCTCTTACTCTGCAGGAAGCCACAGATGAAGGCAGCTCGCTCCGCCAGGGGCTGCTCCAGGACAGACTCCCCCTCCTCGGTCCTGTGGCTGCAAGAGAGCACAGGCAGCACTGAGAGGTGGAACAAAGGCAGCTTTCACAGCCCAGAGGCGGCTCGTGGGCTTTCCCCGAGCAAAGCAAGCAGCAATCCCTGCTGGTGGCAGCCCCGATAAATACAGGGGGGGGGGGAGTCAGGGTTTCCAGCCCCTCTGGGATCATCACACCACGCTGCACGCTTTGCTCCGGGGCTCGATTCAGAGCAGGGCAGATCACAGAGGGGAGGAAAGCTGCTGGGTTTAAGGAAGGAACTGCAGCTGGCCGCCGTGGCTCTCATCCAACACTTCTGCTCAGCACAGCCAACGCAAACACAGACCACGTGCTCAGCCCCAGAACACCACAGCCAGGGGGGATTCGGTGCAGGGATTGGCTGTGGGGTGAGCACACGGGGCCCTGAGCCCGACTAATCCCAACCAGAGAGGTGAAGCAGCTCCGACTAAATATATCCCGGTGCACGGCTCCTTCCTCCCCGCCCCGCTCCCAGCAGCTCCTGTTACACCACGCAGGGGATAATTATAGCAAGGACTGAGCTCCTCGGGACCGGAGTACGGCACCGATTACACGCGGGGTTTAATCACCCTCGTGATCCCAAGATCGGAGTCCTGCTCCTCCCAGCCCCAAAAGCAGTCCCTGTGCCCTGCTGGGTCAGTGGGGAGGGGTCTGTGCCCTGCTGGGTCAGTGGGGAGGGGTCTGTGCCCACTCCATGGGCACTCCTCATGGGCACAAAGCTTCCTCCTCAGGACCCCCTTCCCCCCCAAAAAGGACACAGCTCAGGAGAAGCACCCGCACCACTTCCTTCTCCCAGAGCTCGGGGAGGGAGAGCAGCAAAGGAGGGGAGGGGGAGGGGGGGGGGTAATCACACCCCCACTGCTCACATTTTATTGATGATCTGGATGAAAACACGGCAGTCCTGCAGCTGGGACAGATCGCCGAGCGGCTCCGCGCACACCTTCGTGCTGTTCACCTGGAAACAGGACAGGGAAAGGGGGGGAGGGGAGCTCAGGAAGCAGCACCCGATAACGGGGGGGGGGGGGGAAAGGGGGGGGGATGCACCCATGCTGCAACCTGGATCCCAAGGATCCTGGATCCCAAGTGGGACCGTGGCACTCAGCTCCAGGACTCCCAGACCCGCTGCACCCCGAAGGCTTTGTGGCAGCTCCCGGTGCTTTCCCGACACAAACCAGCCCCCTACATCCACCCCCCCTGCCCCACACAGTGCTTTTCTTGCCCCCCCCGCCCCCCCCAGCACCATCACGGTGTGTTACCCAAGCGAGGAGCGCGTTGGCTCTGCCGGTGTGGAGCGGCATCGCTGCGAGGCTGCCAGGGTAACACCCGGACCTGGAAACGCCGACCAAAGGGAAAAATTAAAAGCAATTAAAGAACCAAACGTCGCCATTGTGCTAGCACAGACAGGACACGGCCCCTCCTGCCCCCCACCCCCACCCCTGCAGCCCGGTGGTACCGAGGGGAGCAGCCAACATCTTTGTTTTTGGGATGGAGAGGGACGGCACAGCGCACGGAGGGGTCGGTCCCCACAGCGTATGGGGACAGCAGCACGATGCTCCCAGCCCCACGTCGCCAGGGCAGGAGGCACAGAGCAGCATTGTAGTCGGGTGACCTACATTCCCCAGGAACGTGGGGCTCAGGAGGGGGGGGGACACGCTGCCAAAGCACAGCAGTGCCCGGGCACCTCGCAGTGCGCAACGGGGACGGCACGGGGCACCCCAGAGCTGAGCTTCTGGGGGACAGCGTGAGCTCTCCATCTGTTCCTCCTTTCCGAGCCGGGAGCAGAGACTCCACCCCATGAGATCCCAAAGCCAGGAGGCCCCAGAGAGGATGTGTTCAGCCCTCACGTGGCCGTGGGGCAGATCCCAGCTCCCCCCCCCCCCCCCCATTCTCTCTCCCTTACAACCCAACACCTGGGGCAGCACAGGGGATGGCGACAGAGGCTCTGAGCCCTGGGGTGCTGTCCCCCTCCTGGCCCCCCCCCCAGCCCAGCCCTGTCCCACTCTGTCACCCTGCTCCCTGTCCCCAGCCCTCCGCTATCTCCAGGCAGCAGCACTCTCCCCTCTCCTATCGGGGGGGCCCAGCATCCTTCCCCCCCCCTCTCTCCCCCCCTCCCAGGGCTCAGTCACGGATGGAAACAGCACAGTACAAAGCACGTCCCTGTCCCTCTGCTCCCAGCACTGCTCCTCGGGACACAGCAGTGGCATAGGGGTCCCCTCTGCGGCCAGGAAGCCCCCCCACCCCAGCCCCACTCAGTGCCACTGCCATGCACCCACGGGACGGCCTCCAGTCGTTCCCCCCCCCCCCCCCCCCCATGGTGACCTTTGCCTCCTCTGTCCCCAGTGCCACCCTGACAACCCCGCCCCAGGGGCTGGAAATAACCCACGTGGGGAGGGGGACCCCAAGGGCTGCTGTCCCACCCCGGGGGAAGGCAGAACCTAGAGAGGCTCTGGTTGCGTCCAGTGGCACTGGGGGGGGGCGGGGGGGGGGGGACACTGGGGCTCAGTGTCAGCAGCAGGATGGTGGGAGAGCACCGTGCCCCCGTTTCCCCGTGTTCTGAGCTATGGCACTCCCACCTCTTCCTCCTCCTCCTCCTCCTCCTCCTCCTCCACCATTGGCAGCACCAACCCAGACCCAAACCCGCGGGAAGGAGCAAAGGGAAAAAACCCAACACTTCCCCCCTCCCCCCCCCCCCCCACTTTGTTTCCTCTCTTAGGAACAACAGGAGGGGAGCCCCAAAACGCCCCAGCAGTGCCACCCCCGTGGGAAAACGTAACCCCCCCCCCCCCCAACAACGCCTGCTCCGTCACAACACGGCGTTACGCAAGGCAGCACCCTCCTCCGGGCACAGCATCGCGGGGGGAGGACAGACCCCGAGCCCCCCCAAGTGAGCACCCAGAGTCGCTCCCAGGCCCCATACACCCCCCTCCATGGGGCAGCGGGGTTCCCACCCAGCAGGAAGGGGGGGGACGGGAGGGGGGGGCTGTGCACGGAGCTCCCGGATGTTGGCGAGCGCAACTCAGCGCAGCACCGAGAGCGGGGGGCTGCGGGGTGGGGGCTGCAAGCCAAGGGCTGCCCCCTTCTCCTCCTCCTCCCCCCCCCACCCCCCCCGTGCCTCCTCCTCCTTTCCTTCCTCTCCCCTTCCTCCTCCTCCTCCTCCTCCCCGCCGCAAACAAACACGGAAGGCGCACTGAAGTCTTTGTTGGGCTCTTACCCGGAGCGCTGCGGCCGTGCTCTGTGGTTTTTCCCCCCCCCCCAAAAAAAAAAAACAAAAACAAAACCCCAAACCAGCGTCAATCCTCCATCCGCATCCCCATCCCAAGCCCGGGTCCGGCAGCAGCAGTTTGGGGGGGGGAGTGGGGACACCGAGGAACCTGCACAAAGAAAAGTTGTTGGGTCCGCGCTGGGGCTGCTCCAGGAGATGGTTTCCCTTCCTGGCCCAACGCCGCCCCACGTCACGGCCGCTGCGCGCGTTAAAGGCACACGGCCCCGAAACGCCGTGCGGGGAAGGGCCCTCCACACACACACACAAACACGTGCCCACAGCCCACAGCCGGACCCCGTAGCTCGACCCCAGAGCCAGGATGCAGATGGTTGGGTCTCGGATCCCGCAACCCAGAGCGCTCGCGACGGAAATCGAGCTCGGGTTCTGAACCCAGAGGCAGAGGACAGGCCCACATCCCAGACCTGGACCAAAGACCCCAAAGCCAGATCTGAACCCAAGGCCCTAGACCCCAGCCCTGACCCCAGACCCCACACCCAGACCCCAATCCCAGTTCCAGACCCTGACCCAAGGCCCCAGGCCTCAGACCCCAAACCCTAACCCTGACCCTGACCCCAATCCCAGATCCCACATCCCAGGCCCACACCCTGGTTCCAGACCCTGACCCAAGGCTCCAGGCCCCAGACCACAGCCTGACCCCAGATCCCAATCCCACATCTCAGCTCCAGATGCTGACCCAAGGCCCCAGGCCTCAGACCCCAGACCACAAACCCTAACCCAAGGCCCCAGACACTACACACCCTGACCCCACATCCCAGTTCCAGACCCTGACCCAAAGCTCAAGACCCCAGACCACAGCCTGACCCCAGACCCCAATCCCAGACCCTGACCCAAAGCCCTAGACCCCCATCCCACACCCTGACCCCACATCCCAGCTCCAGATGCTGACCCAAGGCCCCAGGCTTCAGACCCCAAACCCTAACCCTGACCACAGACCCCAATCTCAGACCCCACATCCCAGACCCTAACCCCGAGCCCAGACCCTGAGCCCACAGCCCAGGCCCCAAACCCTCGGCCGCAGGCCCAGATCCAGCCCCCAGATCCCAACTGCAGATCCTACACCCGACGCTCTAGGCCCCAGACCCGTGCCCCACACCCAGTGCCCACACCCCACGCCGACCCCAGACTGAGACCCCAAATCCCGTACCCCGTGCTCAGCCCCCGGACCCCTACCTCAAGCTCCGCCCCTCGGTTTAGGCCACGCCCCCTCCGTTTAGACCCCCGCCCACCACCGCCGCCGAGATTCAAACGCCCCCTGCCACCCGCCGCCATTGGCTGGCTCCGCGGTGACGTGGCGTCTTGTGATTGGCCGCCGCGCCGCCGGGTCGAGGGCGCGCGCCAAAATCTCGGACGCCGCCGTTCAAGATCTCGCGAGAATCGCGGGGCACGCTGGGAGCGGTGGTGTGTTTGGGGGGCGTTGCCGGGGCAACGGGATGGGCTGGAGGAGGGGGGGGGGTGCCATAGCGATTGCTGTGGGGCTGCAGCCCTATGGATGTCCACGTGGGGATGGGGGGTAACCACACCCCCCCAGACCCCACTGACCATTGCTGCGCCCCACTGCCAGGCGGACCCCCACCCCACGGCGATGCCAGCCCGCCTGCTGCACCCAGAGCTCGCCCCCCCCACCCCCCCTTGACTCCTTCCACCTTCCTTTGGGGCACAGCCTTTTGCAGCCCCACGTGGCACTGCTGTCCCATGCAGGTTGGGACACTCTCGGGCTCTCTTCTGGGCTTGGTTTACCCCAAAAATTTAGGGCACGGCCGCTTCCTGGAGCCACCAGGACAACCACACCACCATCTCCTGGTGGCTGTGCTGAGTCAGAGATGAGGGACTCATGGTGGGGGGTCTTTGTGGCAGCAGCCCCCCGTGCTCGGGCAGCACGAGGAGCCAGAAACCAGCTGGGATGTCTTCAGGGGCAGAGCAAACCCCAAACAGAGCACAGCTCCAAACGGGAGCACGTCCACTCCACCCCCCTCGTTAAAAAGAAGAAAAGCAAGCAGGTGAGGAGGGACGAACCCACAGCCACGCACCCCCCCTCTAACACCCCCCCCCCCCCCCGTGCTGCCCAGCTCTCCTGCGACCCAGTGGAACAGAGGGGAGGCAGACACGGGCTGGATGCATTTATCTGTGGTGGCAGAAAAAATCATCCTTAAAACGACCCCAAAAAGAAAACCATAACAATGAGGGGGATCCCACAGGAGCGTCTCCTCCGGGAGCACCCAGCTCCAGCCCAACCTTTCTTAGTTGGGGGGGGAGGGGGGAAGAGGGGGACCAGACCCCCAGCTATGAGGACTCAGCCCCCTCCCCACCCCTCCATGCACACAGTGGGGTGAAAGCCACAGGGGCACTGCCAGTGGGGTGCGAGCGACCGCCGTGGTGTTGTGGGTGATGAGTAGGAAACGGGGTGTATGTACAAGTTCTGTGCCACGGGGACGGGGAGGAGGGGGAAAATAAAACAAAAGAAAATAAACAATCAGAGCCAACAAAACCCAAAACCGGTGGAGCTGTGCTGAGGAGGGCTCAGGGGATGCCAAACTGTACAACCAGTTCTTCTTTCGCATCCACGCGGATCTGTGAGAGAGCGCTGAAGGCGTAGGCAGCTATCCGAGATACCTGGGGGGGGGGGGGGAGGGGAAGGGGTCAGCTCCCAGTTGCAGCACTGGGAACGCTGGGATGTGGTCGAGGGCCGCCCTCGCTCCTCACCTGCTGCAGGTCTGCGAAGGGGACGGGCTCGCTGGCCAGCACCTGGTGGGGCTGGTTGGTGAGGGACGGCAGCAGCGGGAGCTTCTTCCAGTGCGTCAGGCTGTTGCTCAGCATGGCCAGGCGTGTGCTGGGAGGGGAGGGGGGGGGGGGGAAGATGTGGCCACCTCCAGATGGGAGCGGGGTGTGCTGGAGGGGGAGCACCCCCCACACATACACACACCCCTAGGAGGGGCTGCGTGGGGCGCGGACCCACCTGTACTGCCGGGCTCTGTCCATGTACTCGTGCTGCTCCATCCCCTGTGAGTCCGCTGCTGACACGTCGATGATGTTACTGCGGAGACACGGGGGGGGGGGTTGGCTATTAGGGAACAGCTCTCCTCCTTTAAGTGGTGATGCATTGGCACGGGCTGCCCAGGGAGCAGCAGAGTCAGCATCCCTGGAGGGGTTCGGTACAGGGGCACCGAGGAACGCCGTCATTGGGCTGAGGATCCCGGAGGTGCTTTCCAACCCTAACGATCCCATGGTTCTGTGACACACAACCTCAGGCCTCACAGAGCTGGAAAACACCTCCCAGCTCACCCAGAACCAACCGGACCCACTGAGCACTAATCCTCAGCACCACATCCTGACAGCCCTTCAGCATCTCTCCCCCCCCAGGGCCTTACATGGCCGTCTTGGCGAGGATGGAGGACAGCATGGCCTGCTCATCGGTGCGGGCTGAGGGCAGGCTGTGGCAGCTCTGCTCTGCCCCATTCAGCACCTTGTTGGGAGGGCTGGCTGCCGGCTCCAGCAGCCGCTTCGTCTCTTCTTCCTGAGGGGAAGAGGCAGAGAAGGGTGAGAGGAGGGGGGTGGGCTCTGGTTCCTCACAGCAGCTCCCAGGGCCCTCTGCCCACCCCGCGCATTCAGCCCCCGAGGGGAAGCTGCTTGGGGTCCTCAGACCCTTCCCCACCTCCACAACCCCCCCCCCATCCCAACACACTGGGTGCTCTCCAACAGCTGCACGTCCTTCTTATGCTGTGGCACTCAAACCTGCACCCACTGCTCCAGGCCCACACAGCATCACCCCCCCCAGGACCCCCATAATACCACAACAGTACCCCATAGGCCAACACAGCCACCCTTCCCAGACCCCCATAATACCACACAGGCCCCCACAGGCCAACACAGCACCCCCAGAACCCCATAATATTACACAGACCCCCAGAGGCTCACACAGCCCCTCCCCAGACCCACACAACACCCCATAGGCAACAACCCTCCCCCCCCCCCAGCCCCCCATAGTCCCCTCCAGACCCTCATAGGTCACACAGACCCACCCCCAGACTCACACAATACCCCACAGGCCAACACAGCCCCCCTCCAGACCCCCCACAGTTCCCCCCCAGACCTCCATAACATTACACAGACCCCCATAGGCCAACACAGCCCCCTCGCACCCTCCCCAGACCCACCCCCCAGACCCACACAGTAGCCCATAGGCCAACACAGTCCCCCCCCCCAAGACCCCACCTGGTCGGAGGCCTCGGCCTCGGAGCTATAGCAGCAGCCCATGACGCGCCGCCGCCGCTACGGGGTCCGGCAGGGGCCGCACCGCCCCGGTCACGTGAGGGAGGAGCTACGGCCACACCCCTCTCACCGCTGCTTCCTCTTCCGGTCTCCCCCCCCTCCCGCGTCACGTGGCGGGGGCGAGCCAATAGCAAGAGAAGAACTCCGCTCTCCGCCACCCCCCCCCACCCCCCGGGCAGAGCTTCAGGGCGGCGCCGTCACGTGAGAGAGAGCCAATCAGCGAACAGCGCGCGGCCCCGCCTTAGGGCTGGGAGGGGGGAGGGATCACGTGGGCGGGGCAGTGGGGCGCGCCCAGTGCTCCCAGTACGCCGTGCCAGGGCTGGCTGGGATCCACTCCGCGCTGGGGAGGGGCGGGTTGGCACGGCCGCAAAGCGCGCTGATGGGGCCCAGGGGGAATAAAACGGCGCTGAACGCGTTGTTCGTTGGACTGGCAGCCCTTGAGAGCAGAGTCCCTTCCCCATCTCTACTCCATTTCCATTCTTATCCCTATCCCATCCGAACCCCAACCTCATCCCATCTCCATCCTTTTCTCTACTCCACCACCCCATCCCATCTGAATCTCTGCTCCATCCCTACCCCATCCTTGACTCTACCCCATCACTGCTCTATCCTCATTCCCACCCCACCCCCATCCCTACCGCATTCTTATCTCTACTCCATCCCTTCCCCACCCCATCATCTCCACTCCTTCCCCATCCTATTTGAATCTCTATACCATCCCCACCTCATCCTTATCTCTACTCCATTCTAATCCCTACACCATCTTACCCCATCCCCATCTCTACACCATTCCCATCCCATCCCCAACCCATCCTTGTCTCAACTCCATCCCATCCCTTCCCCATTCTTAACTCTACCCCATCCCTATCCCAACCCCATCCCTTCCCTATCCTTATCTCTTCCCCATCCCCACCCCATCCTTACCCCATCTCAACTCCATCCCATCCCTTTCCCGACCCATTCCTATCCCAACCCCATCTCTACTCCATCCCATCCTTTCCCTATACTTACTTCTTCCCTATCCCCACTCCATTCCCATCCCCATCTGTACCCCATCTCTACTCCATCCCATCTCTCCCCTTCCCTGTTCTTCTCTCTTCCCCATCTCTACCCCATTCCCATCCCCACCCCATCCTTATCTCTACTCCATCCCATCCGAGTCCCTGCCCCACCCCCACCCCGTAACCCATCCCCACTCAACCCGGTAACCGGAGCCGGTGCAGTCTGTGTCTAAGGTGTCACCATCAATAATTGAGCACAGAGCAGAGCCCGGCTGGAGTCTTGGGGACGCACTGAGCACCAAAAGAGGTCGGGGCCACACTCGCAGCCGGGAATCCCCCACAAGCCTCAAGGTTTGGGGTGAGGAGGGGGACGGGGCGCGCGGTGCAGGCTTTGGGGTGGGGGGGTCTTCGGGGTGCAGGAGGCGGCAGGGCCGGGCTGCGTGCGTGCACGCATCCATCCGGCCACAACCACAGCCCTCCGGAACTCACGCAGCGCGCTGCCCCACCATGGTGTCCCCCGCCATCGCCCTGGCCTTCCTCCCCTTCCTCATCACGCTGCTGATCCGCTACCGGCACTACGTGGCGCTGCTGTACCGCGCCGTGCTGCTGGGCTGGCTGCAGGACCGCCTCACCGGCGTGCCCCGCGAGCAGCGCGCCTTCCAGTACGTGCTGGCACACTCCATCCCGGGGGACCCCCGCCACATCCTGCACACCTTCGACCAGTGGAGCTACCACTGCGAGCACCTCAGCTGCGTCGGGCCCCTCAAAGGTGAGCGCGCAGCTCCGGGGGTGGGAACGGCACCGCGGCGGCTGTGGGGAATCCCACTCGCGGCCCTCCAGGGCGCTGAAGGGGGGGGGGGGCCGGGTCCTGGCAGGGAAGATCGTGGAGCGGCTGCTGTGCGAGCGGGCGCCGCGCACCGTGCTGGAGCTGGGCACCTACTGCGGCTACGGCACCGTGCTGATGGCCGCAGCGCTGCGCCCGGGCTCACGTCTCTACACGGTGGAGCCGAACCCGCAGCACGCCGCCGTGGCCGAGAAGGTGATCCGCCTGGCAGGCTTCGACGAGCACACGGTGAGCTGCAGGCCGGCGGCACGGCGCCCACCGGAGGCCGAAGAGCTGAGGGTGGTCCCGTGCAGGTGGAGCTGATCGTGGGGCCCTCGGAGGAGGTGATCCCGCGGCTGAGGGCGCGGCACGGGCTGCACAGCGTCGACTTCGTCTTCATGGATCACTGGAAGCGCTGCTACCTGCGGGATCTGCAGCTGCTGGAGGGGAACGGCTTGCTGGCCGACGGTGCCACGGTGTTGGCCGACAACGTGGTGTTCCCCGGAGCGCCGCACTTCCTGCAGTACGCCAAGACGTGCGGCAAGTACCGCTGCAAGGTGCACCGCGCCAGCCTGGAGTACTGCCACGCCATCCCCGACGGCATCGCCGAGCTGCGCTACGCCGCGGCTCGCTGAGCGGCCACGGGGCCCTGCCCTGGGGGGGAGCACAGCTCCCGGGCCTTAAACGACCCCCAAAGGAAACATGGGGCTGCTGTGGTTTGTGGCAAGCTGGAGCGGGGAGGGATTAAGGGGGGGGTGCTGCGGGCGGAGCTGGGTGGGGAGAGCTGTGCTCAGGGCTCGGTGGGGACACGAGGCTGTGTCCTCGCAGATGTTGAGGGCTGGTTCTTAAAAACAGAAAAAGGAGTTTATTAGAGAAGATGCTCCGCTCCCGTTGTGTCCCCGCGCTGCCCAGCGCTCCTGGCCCCGCCGCTGGGCAGCTCTGTGCTGTGCCCGTGTGGGATGTGGTGGCTGCTGGAGGAGCTCCCCCCAGGACGGTCCCAAGCAGAGAAACGGGAGCTCAATCCACGCCTCACGTCACGCCTGGCCCCAGCTCCGCAGGGATCAGATCATCCACTGGTCCTGGTCCTGCTCTGCCCCTTCCATGTCCACCTGGAAAAAAGAAATGCTGGGAGGTTTCTGCCCCTGCTTCACCCAGCTGTGACTGCCCAGCGTCCACACGTGGTGGGCTTTGGGGTCCCTTGCCACCCAAACTATTCTGGGATTAGACGTGGGGCAGGGACGTAGCCCAGCTCCCCTTACCTCATTGATCTCCCCGTCATCGGGAGACTCGTTGTAATCGTTCATCTCGTCCATATCCTGCATGTCCTCATCGTCCTCGGAGTCCTCTTCGCTGTCTTCATCGTCCTCATCGTCCTCCTCCTCCTCCTCATCGTAGTGCTGCGGGTGTCACAGCGGCACCGTTGTGTCCCAACGTGCACACCACAGCCACCCCACGACCTGCTGCCACAGCTCCATCCCCATTCAGGCCAGAGGACACAGCCCCACGAGCCCCCAACCCCACACAGCCACGTGCTGCCCCAAAACTCCCTTCCCTTCTCTCCCCCCCGTGGGGACAGTGCCAGGTCGGGTGACAGATGTCCCACAGCGTTGTCACGCACCTCAGAGGCCGGCTTCCCGATGGGCACCAGGTTGTTGTCCTTCTCTGCAATGCTCTGGAGCTGGGGAGGAAGGCAAGAGGGGTTCAGCAGCCCCACTGGGGGGTACCTGCCCCCTCTGCGTGTACACCTCTGTAGTGTCACACCCTCCCCCATTCCATCTATGTGCCCCAGGGGGTATCTGCCACCCCCATCCCCCACCCATCTGGGACTCCATTGGGGTATCTGCCCCTCCAGGGGGTATTTGGTGCCCCCACTCCTGGTGATGAGCTGTGAGGAGTGGGACTCCCGGGATTCCTCTGCATGCAGCAGTGGGGGGGGTGGGGGGGAGAAGGACACATCGGCCCACACAGAGGAGCTGACAGGGGGCTGGAGCCCCTTGGGGTCAGGGCACAGAGCACACATCCTCGTGTGGGGACAGCGATGCGAGGAAGGGGGGCGGCCACAAGTGCCCACAGGCAATGAGCTGCCACTCTTCGTAAGGAACTCCTTACTCCGGGGAGGTGGCACAGCTCAATTAGCGCAGCCCTCAATTAACGCATCTCTACCCCGGGGGGGGGGGGGGTCTGAGCTTCTCCCGGGAGCTCGAGAATCCTCAATTGCCCGAGCAGTTTTAATTGGACTCAGATAACCCGACCGCCGCTCCTCGGTAATCCAACCCACGCCCGCTCCCGTGATTCCCGTGGGCGCACACAGGGATCGGGCGGGACCCCAAAACCCACACAGCCCTTCCCCCACCCCCCCCCACACAGAGGGGCTGCGGCCCTGCGCCGGGCCTCGCACCCACCGCACCCAGGCCTGGTGCTGCTGCTCCTGCTGCTGCAGCTCGGTCTCGTCCACGCACGGCCGGTCCAGGTTGAACCACAGCGGCTCGGTCAGGCGCGGCAGCAACGACGGGAACAGCGTGGACATAACGGCCACCGGGCCCCGCCGCCGAGGCCGACCCGGAAGTACTACTGTGAAAGGGGGAGGCTGCGCTGCAGGACTGCGCATGCGTGGAGGATGAGGGCGGAATGGGGCCCGTTGGGGGGCGGGGCTGCGTCAGGCCACGCCCATTAACTGACAGAGGAATGCTCAATTGGGGGGCGCTCTCTGTGGGGGCGTGGTCCAAGCTTGATCGACAGTTGGGAGCACCAATAGCACTTGAGGCACGCGGGGCATCTGCCTCCCCAATGAATATCTCCCCCCCCCCGGGCATTTGTGACCCCAGTGGGGTCAGTCTGTCCCTCCAGGGGCGTTTGGGACCCCCAGAGGTACTTCACCCCTAAGGACATCTGCCCCCCCCCCCCCATGGCATTTGGGACCCCAGTGGGGGGTATCTGCCCCCCTCCCAGGGGCTTCTGAGGTCCCCAGGCTTATCTGCTCCCCTTTCCCATAGTATGTGTCCCCCCCAGGGGGCACTCTGACCCCACTGGGGGGCCCCACCAGGGCATTTGGAGCCCCCAAGTGTATGAGACACTTCTGTAGGGCTATCTGCCCTCCCCCATAACATCTCTGACCCCCAGGGTTATCTGCCCCCCCCCCATCCCTTCCCCACCCACCTGGGACAGCTGGGACCCCACTGGGGATATTTCCCCCTACAGTGCCCCCACCCCTGGGGTGAGCTGCGAGGAGTGTGGTTTTGGGTTTTTTTTTGGGGGGGGGGTGTTGGGGTTGTGGGTTATGAGGACCCCCAGGGTTCCCACGCAAGCAAAGATGTGGGCTGGGAGGGGTTGGGGGGGTGTGGGGGGGAGGACACATCGTGCCCCACGTGCCAGCACCGATCCGTGACCAGCGGGCAAGGGTTGCACCGAGCTGCCACCGAGAGGAAGCCACGGGTGAGCGCCAGCGTCCCTATTGCACCCCACTGGTCACCAGTGTCCCCCACACACCCTGATGTCCCCATCCCCCTCCCCCCCCAGTCCCCGCTTGTCCCCAGTGACCCCACAGCTCCCCACGAACCCGGTGTCCTCACCCACGGGGACACCCGTCACGTGCAGCACGGGAACTTTGCCCCCGGCGGTGCTGAGCACGTGGGAACGGGGACATCGGTGCCACCCCGCTAATCCCCGGTGTCACCGCCCGCCCTCAGTGCCCGCCGGTCCCCGTCCCCTGCAGGATGGTGTCCCCGTGGGCTGTGCTGGTGCTGCTGGCGCTGAGCTCGGCGCAGGAAACGCTGCTCAACATCTGCATGGACGCGCAGCACCACAAATCCCAGCCGGGCCCCGAGGGACTGCTCTACGGGCAGGTGAGCCCTGGGTGCCACCACCCCATGGTGTCCCCTCATCCCCTTAACGTCACCCTTGGGTAACACCACCCCATGGTGCCCCTGAGTCCCCTCCCTGCCACCCTTGGGTGCCAACACCCCAAGATGCCACCACCCCATAGTGTCCCCTCATCCCCTCAATGCCACCCTTGGCTGCCACCACCCCATAGTGTCCCCACATCCCCTCAATGCCACCCTTGGCTGCCACCACCCCATAGTGTCCCCACATCCCCTCAATGCCACCCTTGGCTGCCGCCACCCCACGATACCCCTGTCCCATGGAAGTCCCCTCATCCCCCGCGTGCCACCCTTGGGTGCCACCCCGTCCGGCGTCCCCGCAGTGCGCCCTATGGAAGGACAACGCGTGCTGCACGGCCAACACCAGTATGGAGGCACACCGGGACCAGTCGTACCTGTACAACTTCAACTGGGATCACTGCGGGGCCATGGCGCAGCGCTGCAAGCGTCACTTCGTCCAGGACACGTGTCTGTACGAGTGCTCCCCCAACCTGGGGCCGTGGATCGACCAGGTGTGGGACGGGGCCGCGGGGTGGCCGATGGGGATTGGGGTTTGGGGTGAGGGGGGGGTTGAAGGGTGGGGGTGGGTTTGGGGCGGGGGGGAAGGGGTGGAGGAATGGGGTTTGAGAGGGGTGGGGGGTGTTTGGGGGTGTGGGATGTGTGGGGTGGGTGGGTTTGCGGTTGAGGGGGCTTTGGGGTGGGATTTGGGGTTGAGGGTGGCGTGAGGGGGTTTTGGGGTGGGATTTTGGGGTGGCTTTGGGGTTGAGGGTGAGGTAAGGGGCTTTAGGGTGGGATTTTGGGGTGGCTTTGGGGTCGAGGGTGGGGTGAGGGGGTTTTGGGGTGGGATTTTGAGGTGTCTTTGGGGTCGAGGGTGGGGTGAGGGGGTTTTGGGGTGGGATTTGGGTGGCTTTGGGGTCGAGGGTGGCGTGAGGGGGTTTTGGGGTGGGCTTCAGAGTGGCTCTGGGGTTGAGGATGGGGTGAGGGGGTTCTGGGGTGAGATTTGGGGTGGCTTTGGGTTTGATGATGGGGTGAGTGGGGGGTAGGGGGTGGGATTTTGGGGTGGGGCTTGAGGTGTGGGCTTTGGGGTAGGATTTGGGGTGGCTTTGGGGTTGAGGGGTGTGAGAGGGCTTTTGGGGATAGGGGTTGGGTTGGATGGACTTTGGGGTGGCTTTGGGTTTGGGGATGGGTTGAGGATGCTTTAGGGAGGGATTTGGGGCGGGGTTTGAGGTGTGGGCTTTGGGGTGGGATTTGGGGTTGGAATTTGGGTGGGTTTTGAGGTGTGCGCTTTGGGGGCGAGCTTTGGGGTGAGGTGCTTCGAGGAGCGAGCTTCGCAGAGCATCTTTTGAGCAGACACACGTCGGAGACGGGTTTTGGGGGGGGGTGGGGGTGAGGTTTTGGGGTGAGCTGTGGGGTCAGCTTTGGGGGCCCTACAGACGGACTCGAGCTGGCGCCGCGAGCGCATCCTCCACGTGCCGCTGTGCCGGGAGGACTGCGAGCAGTGGTGGGAGGACTGCCAGGACTCCTCCACCTGCAAGGTCAACTGGCACAAGGGCTGGAACTGGAGCACAGGTACCCCCACCCTACACCCCACAAACAGCCGCGCCGCGGCGTCCCACCGTCCCCAAAACCCACCCGTGTCCCCCTCCTCCCCCCCTTCCCCTCCCCCACCCTCCCCTCCCAGGCACCAACCAGTGCCCGCACGGTGCCATGTGCCAGAAGTTCAAGTACGTCTTCCCCACGCCCGCCGACCTCTGCGAGAAGGTGTGGTCCCAATCCTACAAATACACCACGGAGCGCCGGGGCAGCGGGCGCTGCATCCAGATGTGGTTCGACCCCACAGAGGGCAACCCCAACGTGGCCGTGGCACAGTACTACGCCCTCGGCCCCGCTGCCACCCCACAGCTCGCACCCCTCACCCTGCTGGCCCCCACCCTGCTGGGGGTCGCGCTGTGGGGCTGAGGGGATGGGGTTACGCTGTAGGGCACGGCCCACGGTCCCAAAGCCGCTGTGCCCCTGGATGGGGATGGGGAATAAAAGGTCGGAGCTGCCCCGGATGGGGGTGTGGGTCTCTGCTTGTGGGGTGAGGGGGGCTCTTGGGTTCTGGTCACCATTGAGGTGTTCATACACTACTTCGTGGCCCTGTGGTTGTAGGATGTGTCCCTATGGGATCACACCTCAGGTCCCCATAGGTCGTATCCTACAACTCAATGTGTCACCCTATGGTCACATCCTACAGCCCAATGGGTCTCCGTGGGTCACACCCTACATCCTCAAAGGTCACATCCTGAAGCTGCGCCCAACCGTGCCGTGCTGAGCTGCGCCACGTGAAACCGTGTGTCAGCACGTGCTGTGCTGAGCCGTGCTGAACCAGGCCATGCTGAGCTGTGCTGAGCCGTGCTGAACCAGGCCATGCTGAGCTGTGCTGAGCCGTGCTGAACCAGGCCATGCTGAGCTGAGCTGAGCCGTGCTGAACCAGGCCATGCTGAGCTGTGCCGAGCCATGCTGAACCAGGCCATGCTGAGCTGTGCCGAGCCGTGCTGAACCAGGCCATGCTGAGCTGAGCTGAGCCGTGCTGAACCAGGCCATGCTGAGCTGTGCCGAGCCGTGCTGAACCAGGCCATGCTGAGCTGTGCTGAGCCGTGCTGAACCAGGCCATGCTGAGCTGTGCTGAGCCGTGCTGAACCAGGCCATGCTGAGCTGTGCTGAGCCGTGCTGAACCAGACCATGCTGAGCTGAGCTGTGCCATGCTGAACCAGGCCATGCTGAGCTGAGCTGTGCCATGCTGAACCAGGCCATGCTGAGCTGTGCCGAGCCGTGCTGAACCAGGCCATGCTGAGCTGAGCTGTGCCATGCTGAACCAGGCCATGCTGAGCTGAGCTGTGCCATTCCATACTGAGCCATGCCAAGCTGTCCTGAGATGAGCTGAACGTTTCCATACTGAGCCGTGCCAAACCATGCTGAGCTGAGCTGAACTGTGCCATACCGAGCTGGGCTGAGCCGTGCTGAACTGAACTGTGCCATTCCAAACTGAGCTGTGCCAAGCCATGCTGAGATGAGCTGAACTGTGCCATACCGAGCTGGGCTGAGCCGTGCTGAACTGAACTGTGCCATTCCAAACTGAGCTGTGCCAAGCCATGCTGAGATGAGCTGAATTGTGCCATGCTGAGCCACTCTATACTGAACTGAGCTGAACTGTGCCATGCTGAGCCACACCAAGCCGTGCTGAGCTGAGCCGAACTGTGCCATACTGAGCTGAGCTGTGCCGAGCCAAACGGAGCCATTCCATACCGAGCCGCGCTGAGCCGTGCTGAACTGAGCTGAGCCGTGCCGCGCTGAGCTGAGCCAAGCCGCGCTGAGCCGTGCCACTCCATTCCACCCTAATCCGTGCTGAGCCGTGCCACTCCATTCCACCCCGAGCCGATCCGTGTCACCCCACTCCACGCCGCCCCATCCCGAGCCGTGCCGATCCGCGCCCGATCGCTCCTCCCCGCCCCGCCCCGCGCCCTTTGCCCGGGGCCGCCCGGACCCCCCTTCTCCCCCCCCCCCCCCCTTTCCCTCCCCCCCACCCCCCCCAACCCTCTCTCCGCCCCCCGCCCCTCCCAGCCCCCGCCCCGCAGCCGCACGCCCATCCCGCAGCATGGCGGGCGCGGGGGGTCCGGGGGGTCGGCACCGCCGTGGTACCACCGGGACCTGAGCCGGGCGGCGGCCGAGGAACTGCTGGCGCGGGCGGGGCGGGACGGCGGCTTCCTGGTGCGGGACAGCGAGAGCGTGCCCGGGGCCTACGCCTTGTGTCTGCTGTGAGTGCGGGGGGGAGGGGGGGGGAGAGTGGGACTTGGGGTGTCGGGAAGGGGGGGGATGTCAGGATCTGGGGGAGAGTGGCACTGCGTGACGTTGGGAGCCGGGGAGGATAGTATGGGGGGGTGGCACTTGGGGGGGGGGGGAGGTATTGATAATTGGGAGAGAGTGGCACTGGGGGGGTGGCAGTGAGGGAGAGTGGGAATTGGGGGGAGAATGGCATTGTGGGGGGGGGGGGTAGCAGGGAGAGTGGGAATTGGGGGGAGAGGGCACTGGTGGGGGTGGCAGCGGGGGATATTGAGAACTGGGGGAGAATGGCACTGGGGGGGCAGTGGGAGATAGTGGGAATTGGGGGGGGGGAATGCACTGGGGAGGGTGCAGCGGGAGATAGTGGGAATTGGGGGAAAATGGGTGGTACTTGGAGGGGAGATATTGGGGATTGGGGGAGAATGGCACTGGGGGGGGGGGGCAGCGAGGGATATGGGACCAGGGAGGAGTATGGCGCTGGGTGGCACTGGGAGCTGGGGGGAGGATGGTAGTGGGGGAAGAAATGACATGGGGGGGGGACTGGAGAGAGTCTGAGGGGAGTGTCACCGGGGGCGTGGGGGATTGGAAGGAGAAATGGTGCTAGGGCTGGGGGGGGAATGGGAATGGGGACAGTGGGATGTTGGGGGGCAGGGAGGGGCAGCGGGGTCACTAGGGCTGCAGATGGAAGCACTGGGGGGGGGGGAACGCTGAGAGTGGAGACTGGAAGTGGCCCTGGTGGGGATGGGGGGGCAGGGGGTCACCAGTGGGGCCTGGCATTGGGGCGGGGGTCCGTCCCCACTGTCCCTGCCCCACGGCACAGCCCGGGGCCGGCGCCTTGCTGTGGTTTTGGGGCGGGCGGTGCCGCGTGGCAATGAGGGCACCTTGAAAGGAACCTCATCCGCTCCCTGCGGGCCACGAGCTCGTTAGGGTAACGAGGGGTAACGAGGGAGAACCGGCTTGCCCTGGCCCTGGGGCCCTAACATGCACTTACCTCCGTGGCACACGGTCCCAGCCCAGGCTGAACCCACGGGGGGGGGTGGGGGGGTTGTCCCACATAGTTGTTCTCCTGCCCGTGTGGCCCCGGTCCCGAATCCGGTGGGTGGCACGGGATGGGGGGGAGTGGGGACTGCTGTGCCCCAAGTGCGTGGCAGTCATCTGCTGCAGGGCTGGCAGTGGGGCCGTGACACCCCAGTGGTTGTCAGTGGGGCTGCATTGTCCCCACGGCAGTCACTGGGCCCATAGTGGGGCCGGCAGTGGGGCCATGACACTCCCGCGTCTGTCAGTGGGGTCACAGTGTCCCCACGTCTGTCAGTGGGGCTGTGGTGACCCATTGGCGGTCACTGGGCCCATAGTGGGGCCGGCAGTGGGGCTGTGACCCCCCACGTCTGTCAGTGGGGCCGTGAGGTCCCCGTGCCCCCCACCAGTGCCCCCCAGGGCCGTGCCCGCCGTCAGGCCCAGGCTGCAGGCAGGGCTCGGGGCCTGCTAGGCCGCGGCCTAAAAATAGTGCCATGGGGGGGGGAGGAGGAGGAGGAGGAGGAGGAGGAGGAGGACGAGGAGGAGGAAGGGGAACGTGGGATCCCGCAGCACTGCTTCCTGTCCCCTTCCTCCCGCCCTCCGCTGTTGGCTTTTGGGGACGGCCACCGAGGTGGGGGGGGCTGCGTTGGGTGCCGTGGGGTGGCCACGTTTGGTGATTGACAGTGTCACGGGTGGGATCGGGGGGGTCGGCACCCCGGTGAACACAGAAGGCATTTGGGGCACTCAGGTGGGGGCTCTTTGTATGGCTGTAAGGGTGACCCCCCTCCTCCACCCCCCCCACACCCCACTCCAGGATTCCCCAGTGCTGGGGGTCCCCTCTGCCCCCCTCCCCCCCTCCTCTCCCCTCCCCAGTCCTTCTGGGGGTACCCCACAGAGTCCACCTCAGCAGTGGGGACTCCTTCTACAACCCCAGTTTGCCGCTGCCCTTTTGGGGTACCCCACGGAGCCCCCCTGGTTGTTCCCCTCCTATTTTCTAGCTTTGCCCCCTCCCTATTTGGGATTCCCCCCCCTCATTGGGTTTCCTTTGATGAAGATCATTCTCTGCGGTTCAGAGCTCCCCATAGCGACTCTCGTGATCCCCCCCAAATATGGGGCTGTCTGTACGCCCTCCCCCCATCCCTCCCTGACCCCATGGTTCCCCCTGTAACCCCCCTCCCCCTTTAAGGACCCCTCCGTGCTGCCCGTGACCCCTGTGAGGTCCCATGGCCTGGGGGGGGGGTGGGGGTCACCATCCCGGGGGTGACCTCAGGCAGGGGTTCCCTCCCCACACCCGTCCCCATCCCTATGGGGTTTTATTTTGGTGCCCTATTTCGGTGCCAGCCATATTTATAGATTTCCTTCCGGGAGCGTGGGACGGGCGGGTGGTGGCCACTGTCACAGTGACACCGAGGACACGGGGAGCCGAGCTGACCCCCTTCCTCTCCCCCCACCCCCCAACACCCCGGGGGGTCACCCTCCCACCCCCCCACGGGTGGGCAGGACCCTAAGGACGGGGTGGTGGGCATGTGAGGTCCCGGTGTCACCCGCTGCCATCGCGTCCCTGGTTCCTGTACGCTTCCCTTGGAAAACAAATTGCTTCCTCTGCAGCTCCCTGCCCACGGCCAGCGGGGTCGGGGCAGTGTGGGGCACGGGGGACAGCGGGATCGGGGCGGTGTGGGGCACGGGGGTGCTCTGCTCTGCCCGGCTTTGGGGGAGGTGGTGGCCGTGCCCCCCACCTGCTGCTCGGCCCCACGCAGGTTCCAGAAGCACGTGCACACCTACCGCATCCTGCCCGACGAGGAGGACTTCCTGGCTGTGCAGGTGGGGACACCTGGGGATGTCCCAAGGCCACCGTCCTGGGGGGGGTCCGGACGGTGTGGTCACCCCATCCCCTTTCCAGGGACACCCCATGGTCACTGATCTGGGGGGGCTCGGCAGCGTGGTCACCCATCCCCGCCCTGGGGACAGCAGGGGACACCCCATATCCACCGCGTCCGTCCCCGCGCTGTGAGCGTGTCCGCGCTCCGCGCCGTGTATTTTTAGAGCAACAGAAGCCCCTATGTGCTGTGAGCAGACAGGAAAGAGCCGGGCCCGGCGGGGAGGAGGCTGGCTGTCAGCTGGCTGCGTGCTCCCTGCTCCGTGCCAGCTGTCCCCTGCTGACGGTGCCCGTGTCCCCGCAGACGTCGCAGGGCGTGCAGGTGAGGCGCTTCAAGACGCTGAGCGAGGCTGATCGCGCTGTACCTGCAGCCCAACCAGGGCCTGGTGTGCACCCTGCTCTTCCCTGTCGAGAGGGAGAAGGAGAGCGTGGAGGATAGGGACTACTCGGGTAAGTGTCCCACCTTGTTGGGGGGGGGGGGGGTCTGTGGGGACGGTGCCGTGACGCCCGCCCTGCTGCCTTGCAGACGGCGAGGACGAGAAGCCTCCGCTCCCCCCGCGCTCCAGCACCAGCAGCATCTCGGGGTCCTCCGTGGGGCTCAGCCCCGGCAGCCCGGCACCCGATGGGGTGGCAGAGAGGTGAGGGTTGTCCCCTTGTCCCCGCTGTGTCCCCCAGCGTGTCCCTCACCCCCTGTCCCTTGGCTGCAGCAACGGCCTGGCCAGCATCTCCCACGAGTACCTGAAGGGCAGCTATGCTCTGGACCTGGAGGCCGTCAAGGCGGGGGCAAGCAGCCTGCCCCACCTCAACAGGACCCTCGTCACCTCCTGCAAGCGGCTGCACAGGTGATGCGTGGGGTCCTGGTGCACGTTGTGATGCTCAGAGATGGTGCGTGGGGTCTCGGTGCGTGCTGCGATGCTCAGAGCACCCTCGGTCATGGGGTCCTGGTGTTGGATCCTGGTGCACGATGCTCGGAGCATCCCTGCGGGTTGGTGCACGGTGTCGACCTGCTGACGCCTCACCCTCGCCCTGCAGTGAAGTGGACAAGGTGCTGGCAGGGCTGGAGATCCTCTCCAAGTGTTCGAGCAGCAGAGCTCCCCCACGGTGTCCAAGATCCTCCAGCAGGTGAGAGGTGGGGGGACGGAGTGTCGCTGCCCCCCGTGCTTAGGGATGGGACCCACTGTAGCTCTGAGCATGGGGAATTTGGGATGCTCAGGCGAGCTGCCCTTCCTATGGGGCTGGGTTTGGGGGTCCCCATCCCATGACTCCGGGTGGTGGTGGGGGTTGGGTTTCCAGACAGCGCCGCAGGGCGGAGAGCAGGAGCTGGAGAGCCTGGTGCTGAAGCTGTCCGTGCTGAAGGATTTCCTCTCCAGCATCGAGAAGAAGGTGAGCACCGTGGGGGGAAGGGGGGCACAGCAGTGTCATGGGGACGGCCGTGGGGTGGGGTGACAGCCACGCTCGGTTTCCCCAGGCTCTGAAAGCACTGCAGGAGATGAGCTCAGCCAGCCCGGCCGCGCCGGCGCAGCCCACATGCCCGTAAAGCCAGAGCATCCCCGTGCAGACCTTCGAGGTGAGTCCCACGGGGACGTCCCCACCCCCACCCCCGAGCCCACCCCCGTGACCGCAGCGGGGACGCGTGGCCGCAGGTGAAGCTGGACGTCACCCTGGGGGACCTGACCAAGATCGGCAAGTCGCAGAAGTACACGCTGAGCGTGGACGTGGAGGGCGGCAAGCTGGTGGTGCTGAAGAAGCAGAGGGACGCGCAGGAGGACTGGAACACCTTCACCCACGACAAGAGTGAGTGTGGAGGGTCCGAGCACCACGGGTGGCTTCAGTGGCCCCCCCGAGAGCTCTGATTTTTATCCCCCCCCCTCCCGCTCTGCAGTCCGGCAGCTGATCAAGTCGCAGCGCGTGCAGAACAAGTTGGGCATCGTCTTTGAGAAGGAGAAGGACCGGACGCAGCGCAAGGACTTCGTGTTCGTCAGCGCCCGGGTGAGTGCTGCGGGGGTGCTTCGTTAACGGGGCTGTAATTAGCAGAACACACAGTGCAGTGGGGTGGTAGGAAGGGGTTATAATGAGAAAGGTTGTCACGGTGAAAGGGGCGTAATCAAAAATAGATGGAATTCTCACCCGTGTCCCGAGCTCTCAGTGGAAAAACTCCAAAGGAGCGATCTCCAGAAAGACATCCTTCCCCAGTGGTGGGCAGCCCTTAAATGGCGTCTGGGGGAGGTGGAGCCGGGCTCTAACTTCTGGTCACACTGTGAATGAGGTCTATGGGAGGTGGTTTCAGGCTCCACCTCTTCTGGTCACACGGGTGCATTGCCTTCAGCTGTGCTCCCATGGCTGACTCAGTGATCTGTCGTTGGTTCAGGCCATGATCCAGCAGTTCCCGTACAGGGGGCAGCAGGAAGGGGGGGACCCATTTTTTGGAGGGGGGGCTCATCCTATTTCCTCCCCCTCCCAGAAGCGGGAGGCATTCTGCCAGCTGCTGCAGCTGATGAAGAACAAACACTCGCACCAGGACGAGCCCGACATGATCTCCATCTTCATCGGCACCTGGAACATGGGTGAGCAGTGGGGGCAGAGCGCGTGGACCCCGTGTCGTCCCCCCCCCTCAACTCAATAACAGCACTTCTGACCGCTCCCCCCCACCCTCCCCGCAGGCAGCGTGCCCCCACCCAAGAGCATCACGTCGTGGTTCACCTCCAGGGGGCTGGGCAAGGCGCTGGACGAGGTGACAGCCAGCATCCCGCACGACATCTACGTCTTTGGCACCCAGGAGAACTCGGTGGGCGATAAGGGAGTGGGTGGACTTCCTGCGTGCCGTGCTCAAGGACTACACCGACACCGAGTACCGCCCGGTAGGTCGAGAGCACCCCGCTCCTGGGGGGGCTGTGGGGTGGGCACGGCCGCTGGGGGGGCAACCTGGGCACGAGTGCTGCGGGGTGGGTGCAGCCACAGGGGGGGCACGGTTGGCACTGGGGGCAGTGGGTGCAGCTTTTGGGGCTCCAGGAGCCGTCCCCGTGCCCCGGTGTGCTGTGAGCTGCGGTGCCTCCCCCTCAGGTGGCCATGCAGTCGCTGTGGAACATCAAAGTGGTGGTGCTGGTGAAACCAGAGCACGAGAACCGCATCAGCCACGTCAGCACCTCCTGTGTGAAGACGGGCATCGCCAACACGCTGGGTAGGGGCCGGGCACGGCCCATCCATTGCCTTCCTCCCTGTCCCCCCCCATGTCCTGTCCCCCTGTCCTCCCACCACCACGGTGTCCCCATCCCCGTCCTCTGTGTCCCCCCCCCCCAAGGGAACAAAGGAGCCGTGGGCGTCTCCTTCATGTTCAATGGCACCTCCTTCGGCTTCGTCAACTGCCACCTCACCTCAGGCAACGAGAAGACGGCCAGGTGGGCACCCACAGCACGGGGACAGTGTGGGGACAGCACGGGCTTGGGAGGGGGTGACAGCAATGTCCCCTCCCCCCCACCCCCCCCTCCGTACAGGAGGAACCAGAACTACCTGGACATCCTGCGCCTGCTCTCGCTGGGCGACAAGCAGCTGAGCTCCTTCGACATCTCGCTGCGCTTCACCCACCTCTTCTGGTTCGGGGACCTCAACTACCGCCTGGACATGGACATCCAGGTGGGCGGGGCTCGATTTGGGGTGCCCCACCCCCCACCGCCGGTGCCGACCCCGCGTTCTGTACCCCGCAGGAGATCCTGAACTACATCAGCCGCAAGGAGTTTGAGCGCTGCTCAAGGTGGATCAGCTCAACCTGGAGAAGGAGAAGCACAAAGTGTTCCTGCGCTTCGGTGAGGGCACACGCTGCTGGGGGGGGCGGGGGGGGGGCGGCTCTGGGTGCTGACCTGACATCCCCCCCCCCCCCCCAACCCCTCAATATTCCCTGTGGCAGGAGAGGAGGAGATCACCTTCCCCCCCACGTACCGCTACGAGCGCGGCTCGCGGGACACCTACGTCTGGCACAAGCAGAAACCCACGGGGGGTACTGTGCTGGGGGAGGGTGGGGGGGGCACCCACGTGGGCCCTGTGTGACCCCCCCACCCCACTCCACCCCACCCATCCCCCTGCAGGTCCGCACCAACGTCCCGTCCTGGTGCGACCGCATCCTCTGGAAGTCGTACCTGAGACCCACGTCAACTGCAACGCCTACGGTGAGGGACAGCCCTGGTCACCTGGGGGGCACTGGGGACGGATTAGGGGCGGGATGGGTTAGGGTTGGAGACAGGTTGGGGGTGGGATGGGGGAAGGCTGGGATGGGGACGGGTTGGGGACAAGATGGGTGGGGTTAGGGCTGGGGATGGGCAGGATGGGGCAGGTTTGGGGACAGGATGGGTATGGGTTGGTACAAGTTGGGGACAGGATGGAGGTGGGTTGGAGGCCGGTTGGGGACAGATTGTGGATCAGTTGGGGACAGGTTGGGGACAAGTTGGGGACAGGATGGGTTGAAGATAGGTTGGAGTCAGGGTGGGGATGGGTTGGGGACAGGTTGGGTTGGAGACAAGTTAGGGACAGGTTGGAGATGGATTGGGGATGGGTTGGGGACAGGATGGGTTGAAGACAAGTTGAGGATGGGTTGGGGACAGGATGGGGAGAGGTTGGGTTGGAGTGGGGACAGGCTGGGTTGAAGACGGGTTGGGGACGGGCTGAGGACAAATTGGGGGACAGGCTGAGGACAAATTGGGGACAGGCTGAGGACAAATTGGGGACAGGCTGAGGACAGGCAGCCCGAGCTGTCCCCATGTGCCACAGCTGCACCGACGACATCACAACCAGCGACCACTCACCTGTCTTCGGCTCCTTCGAGGTCGGCGTCACGTCCCAGTTCGTCTCCAAGAAAGGTGCGGCCGTCCCCGCGCCCCACGGGTGACCCTGAGCCCTGTGTGTGTGTGTGGGGGGGGGGGGGACGGGACACGAGGGACGCCCCACTGCCACCCCCCTGCCCCACAGGGCTGTCCAAGTCATCGGACCAGGCGTACATCGAGTTCGAGAGCATCGAGGCCATCGTGAAGACGGCGAGCCGCACCAAGTTCTTCATTGAGTTCTACTCCACCTGCCTGGAGGGTGAGTGCTGGGGGGGGGGGATTGCAGGTATGGGGGGGGGATTGCAGATATGGGGGGGGGCTTTGGGGATGCAGTGCCACCGTGGTGTCCCCTGGTGCAGAATTCAAGAAGAGCTGTGAGAACGACAGCCAGAGCAGCGACAACATCAACTTCCTCAAGGTGCAGTGGTCGTCGCGGCAGCTGCCCACGGTGAGGGGCCCACACCCGGGGCTGGGATTGTTTGGGGGGGGGCGGGAGGGGGGGGGGGGGGGCTGTAACCCCTTCCCACGCTGCGTGTGCCCCCCAGCTGAAGCCCATCCTCTCCGAGATCGAGTACCTGCAGGACCAGCACCTGCTGCTCACCGTCAAGTCCCTGGATGGCTACGAGTCCTACGGTGCGTGCGTGCCCACACGTCCCCCCCATGCCGCGCCAACCTCATATCCCCCCCCGCCCCCCAACCCTGACCGTGTCCCCCCCCCTCCCCTCTCCCCCCCCCCCCAGGGGAGTGTGTCATCGCCCTCAAGTCGATGATTGGCAGCACGGCGCAGCAGTTCCTCACCTACCTGTCCCACCGAGGCGAGGAGACGGGCAACATCCGCGGCTCCATGAAGGTGCGCGTCCCTGCGGAGCGCCTGGGCACCCGCGAGAGGCTCTACGGTGAGACCCGGGACCCCCAGCCCCACCCTGTGCCCCCCCAGCCCCTCCCTGTGCCCCCCATCTCGTTGCTGAGCTCACCTTCCCCCCCCCCATCCCCTCCTTTGCAGAGTGGATCAGTGTGGATAAGGACGAGGCGGCCGCGGGCAAAGGGAGGGCACCGCTGAGTGCCAGAGCGCAGCAGGAGTGTGCCAAGTGAGCGGGTGGGGGGGGGGCAGGGGGGTGGGGGGGGGAGGGTGGGGGGGGGTCTGTGGACTGACTGCTGTTGTGGTGTGTTGATGCTGGGAGAGGACCGGTGGGACGGTGCGTGGGTCTCAGTGCATGTTACGATGCTCAGCCCAGCACTGCAGCCCCCAGCCCCACGCTGCTCTCTTTTCCCCCCCCCCCCACTCAGGTCGGTGGGGGAGGAAGCCCACGGGGGCTGAACCTCCTGCAGCCCCCCCCATCCAAACCCCCGAGGACCCCGAGAAGGGCGGCACGGCCTCAGCCCCCCGCCCGCCCGCCCCACATCGCGGCACCTCTCGGGATGAAGCCCGGTGAGCGCGGGGCCGTGGGGGTGGGATGGAGGTTTTGGGGTGGGGAGGGGGGGGTCACCCCGCAGCCCCCCCCTCCCCCTGAGCTCACCCCCCCTCCCCCTGAGCTCACCCACCCCTTTGTGCCCGCAGCTCCAAGCCGGAAGCGGGGGGGGAACCGACGGGGGCACCGTTGAAGAACAGCTTCAACAACCCCGCGTACTACGTCCTCGAGGGGGTCCTCACCAGCTGCTGGCCCCCGAGCCCCCCCCCCCCGGCAAACCCCCCGTCCCCAAGGGCAAAGCCGTCCCCCCCGAGCGCCGCCGGCCACCCCTCTGCCGGCCCCCCCCTGCCGTGCCACGAGGACAGCTCCTCCGACGAGGACCCCAACCCGTAGCGCTGCCCCCCCCCGACTTCCCCCCTCCTCCGCTGCCCCGCGAGCTGGAAGGGGCCGAGACCCCCAGGGAGCTGCTTGGGGGGGGGGGGGTCAGCTGCGAGCCCCCCCCGCCCAAACCTCACCCCAGGCCTCCCCCGGTTGCCCAGCTTCGGGCTGGAGGTCCCCGGGGGGGGGGGGCTGCGGGATGACCGCTCGTGCTCCGTGCTGCAGATGGCCAAAACGCTGAGCGAGGTGGAGTACGGCCGCTGGGGGAGGGGGGCGGGGGGGCGCGGGGGGCAGGGGCAAGCTGGAGCTGGCCCCCCCCACCCCGCTGCTGCCTGCACCCCGACTACAGCCCGCCCCATCGCCTTCACCTCCCACTGCATCCGGGAGAGCATCACAGGAGGATACAGCTGAGGAGGTGGGGAGGGGGGGTGGGATCGGGGGGGGGGGAAGGACTGGGATGGGGGAGAGAATGAGGGGGAGAAGGGGGGGGGTGAAGGAGTGGGGTGGGGGGGGGAAGAACGGGGTGGGGAGTGGGGTGGGATTTGGAGGGGGAATGGGATTGGGGGGGGATGGGGAGTGGGGTGAGATGGTGAGGTGGGGGAATAGGGATTGGGAAAAGGGATGGAGATGGATTGGGATTGGGATTGGAACGGGAGATGGGGACCTGGGAATGTGAGAAGGGATGGGCACGGAATGGGGTGGGGGTGGTGCAAAGGGATTGGAACGGGGACTGGGAGATGGATGGAGGGGGATGGGAGATAGGGGATTGGGGGCGGGAGGGGGGGATGAAGGTGGAGGAGCGGGGTGGGATGGGATGGAGGATGGGGAGTGGGGTTGGGAATGGAGACTGGGAGATGGGGGGGGGGATAGGGACTGGAGAAGGAACGGAGGTGGGAATTGGGGATGGGATGGGAGAAAGGGATGGAGGTGGGGGGAAGGGGACGGGGGCAAAGGGACTGGGGAGGAGGGGAGGGCCCCCCAGCTCCGGTGCCCCCCAGCTCCGTGCCCCCCCCCCCGGCTGCAGGTGCTGTGCCCCGTGGGCCGCGGCGCGGGCGTCGGTGAGTCCAGCGTGGGCGCGTGGCTGCGGGCGATGGGGCTGCAGCGGGTACGAGGAGGGGCTGCTGCACAACGGATGGGACGACATGGAGTTCCTCAGGTTGGGGGGCACAGCGCTCGGGGGGGGGGGGGCCCTGTGGGGCTGTGATGGGGGGCGGGGGGATCTCTGCGGGGCTATGGGGCCAGGGGGTCCTCCTGGGGACACAGGGACCCCACTGGGCTGTGGGGGACAGGGGACCCTCGTGGCTCTGACCCCCGATGTTGTGTCCCCCCCCCCGATGTTGTGTCCCCCCCCCGATGTTGTGTCCCCCCCCCCCCGATGTTGTGTCCCCCCCGGCAGTGACATCACGGAGGAGGACCTGGAGGAAGCGGGCGTCCTGGACCCCAAACACAAGCGGGCGCTCCTGGACAGCTGCAGCTGCGGAAGTGACCCCCCCCCCCCCCCAACCCCAAAAACAGCCCCGGCCCCCCCACGGGTTGTGGGGTGAGAGCGGGGTGCTGGGGGGGTGTGTGGGGGGGGGGATAGGGGGTCGTGTAGGGGGGTGGGTGGTGGTTTGTGGTCAGAGAATTTCATGGGGGGGGGGGGAGCTCTGAGTTGTGGGGGTTCCCCCCCCCAAACCCCCCCCCCGATGTTTAAGTTATTTCTTATTTATTGATGGAGGGGTCCCCCCCACTTTGGGGGGGGGGGGAAGGTTATGTCATAGCCCAGTGCCTACTGCTGCCCAAGTGCCTATGGGGTGGGGGGGGGGGGAGGGCAGAGCCCCCCCCCTCTCATGGTCATTGCCCCCCCCTCCCCCATCCCCTCGGGGGTGTCCCACCCCATAGGATGCCCCATAGGAGCATCCCTGTGCCTTCCCCCCCCATACACACAGTGCCTTGGGGTGTCCCCACGCGGTACTCCCCCCCCCCCCCCCATATCCCTCAGTAAGTGCCCTTGTGCCCCCCCCCCACACACACACAGCCCCCCAACCCGGAGGGGGGGCAGGAAGCCCCCATTTCCCCCCCCCCTAGAGATGAAGGATGCCCCATTGCCTGCCCCCTAATGCAGTGGGGGGGGGGGGGTTCCCGGGGGTGGGTCGCCCCCCCCATCCCGAGGCGTTTTCTTCAATAATTAAGTTTTATTTGATTAGTATCATTTCGCAAACGGGTTCAATAAATTACCGACCGGTGCCAAAATAATAATTAATTCATGATAATAATTAATAATAATAATAATTAAAAAAAAAAACGTTATTAAAAAAAAAAAAAAGAACCCACAGAAGGACCCCCCCCCCCCTCCCCCCAGAAATAATAATATTAATAATTATAATATTAATCATAAGCCATCAAACCTCCTCCAGCACCCGGGGGGGGGGGGGGGGGGGCTGTGTGGGGGGGTCCCAGTAGCACACGGACTCACACCCACACTGTGGGGGGCAGGGAAGGCAGCCCCCCATCACCCCCCCCCCACCCCAAAACCCCCAGAGACCCCAACCCCTAAAGTGCTTCCTCTGTGCCACGGTCGGGGGGGGGGGGGGGACATCAGCACCGTGGGACCGCCCCCACCCCCCACCCTTTTCCCCCTCCCCCCCTTTAGAAGCTGTGGGCACAGGGGGGGGCTCCTGGGGGGCACGTGCACACCCCCCCATCCCCCATGGCCCCACAACCCGTAGCACTGCATCACCCCTATGGGGCACACGGCTGTCCCCATATGGCACCATGCAGTGTCCTGGGGGGGGGATCCATAGAGCCCCCCAGCAATGGGGCACGGGACGGAGCTCTATGGGGGCAGAGCTCTATAGGGACAGAGCTCTATGGGGTCGGAGCTCTATAGGGACAGAGCTCTATGGGGGCAGAGCTCTATGGGGGCAGAGCTCTATGGGGGCAGAGCTCTATAGGGACGGAGCTCTATGGGGGCAGAGCTCTATAGGGACAGAGCTCTATGGGGGCAGAGCTCTATGGGGGCAGAGCTCTATAGGGACGGAGCTCTATGGGGGCAGAGCTCTATAGGGACAGAGCTCTATGGGGCAGAGCTCTATGGGTGCAGAGCTCAATGGGGACGGAGCTCTATGGGGGCAGAGCTCAATGGGGACGGAGCTCTATGGGGGCAGAGCTCTATGGGGTCGGAGCTCTATGGGGTCGGAGCCTTTTGGGGACGGCACTTTTCCGAGGTTTGCATTTGGGACGATGGCACTTTTCGGGCACGAGCTGTGTGGCAACGGGAGCCACGATCTGTGGGGTCCCACAGGGGGCAACATGGGGCCGTATGGTGCGGGGCTTTGGGGGCGGGTTGGGGGGGGGGGGGGGGGCAGGTTATGGGGCGGGGTGGGGGGGGGGTCCGCCGCACGGCCGCTCAGAAGAGGTTCGGCTTTGAGGCCGTTGGGTTTCCGATGGAAAGAGGACAGCACTCCGGAGAAGGGGTCCGGGCACGGCCTCGCTCGGCTGCCACGCCTTCAGCAGCTCGGCCCGCCCCCCCGGCCCCCCACCCCCGCCCACCCCGCAGCTTTCGGGGTCTGCCCCGCTCCCCCCAGGCCCTGCCCCACACCGGGGCTGGGGCTCAGGCTGCCCCCGGGGCTGCCCATGGCGGGGGGCAGGGAGGCGGTGCTGTCGGGTGTGGGGCTGCAGTTGGACTCCTTGGGAGTCGTCGTCCTCCTCCGAGCAGCGCTGGCTCCGACTTTTTGGGGTTGGGGGTGGGGGCGGTGCCCCCCCCTCCGCCTTTAGCGTTGGGCCGCGCGCTCCTGCTTGCGGAACTTGGCCCGGCGGTTCTGGAACCACACCTGGGGGATGGGGGGATGGGATGGGATGGGATGGGATGGGGATGGGATTGGGAAGGGGGATGGGGATGGGATTGGGATTGGGATTGGAATGGATGGGATGGGGATTGCGATGGGATGGGAATTGGGATTGGATTGGGAGGGAGATGGGGATGGGATTGGGATTGGGAAGGGGATGGGATGGGATGGGGATTGCGATGGGGATGGGATTGGGATGGAATGGGATTGAGATTGGATGGGATTGGAATGGGATGGGATTGGGAGGGAGATGGGGATGGGATGGGGATGGGATGGGATTGGGATTAGATTGGGATTGGGAAGGGGATGGGATGGGATTGGGATGGGAAGGGGATGGGATGGGGATGGGATTGGGATGGGGATGGGATAGGGATGGGATGGGATTGGGATAGGGATGGGATGGATTGGGATGGGGATTGGGATGGGATGGGGATGGGGATGGGATTGGGATTGGGATGGATGGATTGGGATGGGGATGGGGATTGGGATTGGGATTGGGATGGGATGGGATTGGGATGGGGATGGGATTGGGATTGGGAAGGGGATGGGATGGGATGGGGATGGGATTGGGATTGGGATGGGATGAGATTGGGAGGAGATGAGGATGGGATTGGGATTGGGATTGGGATTGGGAAGGGGATGGGATTGGGGATTGGATGGGATTGGATTGGGATTGGGAAGGGGATGGGATGGGATTGGGATTGGGATTGGGATGGTATTGGGATTGGGGATTGGAGGGAGATGGGGATGGGGTGGGATGGGATTGGGATGCAATGGGATGGGAGGGAGATGGGGATGGGATAGGGATGGGATGGGATTGGATTGGGATTAGGATAGGGAGGGAGATGGGATGGGATAGAGAGGGAGATTGGGATGGGATACGGAGGGAGATAGGGATGGGATGGGATTGGGATTGGATAGGGAGGGAGATGGAGATGGGATGGGATGGAGTCGGGGTTGGGGTTTGGATTGGATGGGAGTTGGGTTAGGGTTAGGGTTGGGATAGGGTTGGGATTGGGAAGGGGAAGGGGATGGGATGGGATGGAGTTGGTTGGGGTTTGGATTGGGATTGGGATTGGGATTGAGATGGAGTTGGGTTAGGGTTTGGGATGGGGATGGGGAAGGGATTGGGATGAGGATGGGATTGGGATGGGGTTGGGTTTGGGATGGGGATTGGGGTGCAATGAGATTGGAATGGGATGGGATGGGATAGGATGAGATGGGATGGGATGGGGAAGAGATTGGAATTGGGATTGGGATTTATATTGGAATGGGATGGGGAAGCGATTGGGATTGGGATGGGGGTGCAATGGATTGGGATTGTGAATGGGATGGGATGGGGGATTGGAATTAGGATTGGGATGGGATTGGGATGCAATGGGATTGGGATGGGGAAGCAATTGGAATTGGGATTGGGATGGGGTTGGGATTGGGAAGAGGATGGGGGAAGGGGATTGGAATGGAGTTGGGATGGGATTGGGATTAGGATTGGATGTGAAGGGATGGAATGAAATGATGAAGATGGGGATGAGGATCGGATAGGGTGGGGGTGAGTGTAGATGGGATGAGATTGGGAAGGGGATGGGGATTGCAATGGGATTGGGATGGGGATGAAGATAGGATGGGGATGGAGTGTAGATGGAATGGGATTGGGATGGGGTGGGATGGGATGGGAATGAGATAAGGACGAAGAAAGGATGAGG